>NC_134700.1:25376816-25681816 GCF_043290135.1 Rhipicephalus microplus | reverse complement strand
CGCTGGACGAAAGAATATGAATCCGAAACACTCTGCGTAGTAACGAGGCTGACGAGGTCACCAGGCAAACAGAGTGTGCAGCCACAAATTATCTTGCCTACAGAGCAGGCAAGTTCTGGCCGAAGTGTTGAACGCAGGCCAAGAAGCACGATGAAGAGGTGTGATACCCAATCTTCGGCTTGAGGTTGCGAGGCGAGTGCTGCTTTTAGATGACGGTTGAGTCTCTCCACTAAGCCATTTGATGCTAGATGATACGCAGTTGTGCGAATACGCGCACAACCCAGTAGAGATGTGACAGAGGTGAAAAGCGCAGACTCAAACTGTCTGCCTCGATCAGTAGTCACCGTTGATGGTACACCGAAACGGCTGATGCAGGTAGCAAGAAAGGTACGAGCAACTGTTTCTACCTTGATGTCAGGCATTGGAGCTGCTTCAGGCCACCTAGTGTACCTGTCAATGCACGTGACCAAATACGTATTTCCCCGACATGGAGGTAATGGCCCGACAATGTCCAAATGAATGGTGTCGAAACGTGCATCAGGGAGAGGGAATTTTTCCCATGGAGGCTTGTTGTGCCATTGCACCTTGATACGCTGACATTCCCTGCAAGGGCGAACCCAGTCGCGAATGTTAGCGCGTATGCGCGACCAGACGTAGCGTTCAGTGACCAGATGTTGCGTAGCTCTTACGCCTGGATGGTAGATGGAGTGGAGGGTGTCAAAAACAGCACGACAAAGCTGTGAAGGAACATAGATACGAGTGCAGTTGTGTGAAACATCGCACCAGAGCGTAACTTCATCGCCGGGAAAGTTGACTAGGTTACAGTCGGAGGGAAGTAGAGGATCGGAGTCATGGAAGCTCATCGTCTAATGCCTGCGCCTCC
Organism: Rhipicephalus microplus; assembly: GCF_043290135.1. NCBI lineage: Eukaryota > Metazoa > Arthropoda > Arachnida > Ixodida > Ixodidae > Rhipicephalus > Rhipicephalus microplus. The sequence continues at coordinate 25,680,933 of NC_134700.1, read as the reverse complement.
GCGAGCGAGGACAATGAAAAGTCGGTGGTGCCTGTCATAGCATTGATGGTAATACGACTGAGAGCGTCCGTTGCAATGTTAAAGCTGCCTTTTACATAACGTATGTCTGTGGTGAATTCGACAATGAAAGCAAAGTGTCGAAGTTCTCTAGGAGTGTGTGTGGCACTACAGGAACGTAAAGCCGAAACAAGGGGCTTGTGGTCGGTAAGAATGGCAAATTGTCGCCTTTCAAGGAAGTACCTGAAATGCTTCACCGCAAGGTAGGCCGCGAGGAGCTCCCGGCCGAAAGTACTATATCGGTGCTCAATGTCACGTAACTTGCGGGAAAAGAAGAAAATTGGAGCCCATGCACCATTGATTCATTGATATGAGAGCAGCCCCAACTGCTTCTGAAGAAGCGTCCACCATGAGGCTAGTGCGGGCAGATGGTGAAGGGTGGTGTAGGAAGGTGGCCTGGGCGAGCTTGGTCTTAACGACGGCAAAAGCTTGATATGCGACCGTGTCGCAGGGAAGTGCGACTGACTCTGATTGCGAAGTTGAGAGTAGTGCTTCCAGAGGCTGCACCAGTGTAGAGAATGTAGGGATGAAGCGGCGATAAAAATTGACGAGTCCGAGAAAACGTCATAGACTGCGTATGGACGTGGGAGGTGGGTACTCGTGGATAGCTTGAACCTTGTCAGGTAAAAGAAAGATGCCATCTTTAGTGATCTGATGTCCGAGGAATGCTATCTCCGAGACTCCAAACTGACACTTTTCTACATTGATGACAAGATCGTAATCACGCAGTCGAGTGAAAAGCTTACGTAGATATGCCTTGTGCGTTTCAGCGTCCTTGCTGTCAACGAGAAGATCGTCGATATAGGCGAAACGAAACGGCAAGCCTCCTGTGACTTCGCCTTTAAAATGCTGAAATGTCTGAGCTGTGTTTCTCAAACCAAAGGGCATTCGTAAATACTCATAGAACCGAAATGGGGTAATTATTGCAGTTTTATGAATGTCAGATTGCTCAACGGGGATCTGGTGATAAGATTTCACAAGATCAATCTTCGAGTATACAGTTGTGGTGGTTAACAAGGCAGTACGGTCCTGAATATTTGGTAACGGGTATCGATCTGGAACAGTGACTGCATTGAGAGCTCGAAAATCACCACAGGGCCGCCAGCCATTGTTCTTCTTGAGAACCATGTGTAGCGCTGACTACCACGAGCTTGATGACGGACGAATGATTTGCAACTGTAACATATGCTCAAACTCGTTGTGAGCAATTCGAAGTTTATCAGGGCCAAGTCGGCGAGGGCGGCAGTGAACCTGTGGGCCTGTGGTAACGATGCAGTGGGTCACAGTGTGCTTGGGGGTCTTATTCATGGAAGACTGTGTTGTAATCTCCGGATACTCGTTGAGCAGAGCTGTATATTGTGACATGGGTGGTTTCTAGAAGGTGGGGCTTAGGGCCGCAGCGCGTGACAGAAAACCATTGAACAATAAGCCACTATAGCTATCCACCAGGCGACAGTGGTTCATACCCACGAGCAGATGAAAATGCCTTAAGAAGTCGGCGCCTAAGATTGCGTAGCGTAAGTGTGCTATCCAAAATAACCACTGCAGTTTCCTGTTAAGACCGAGATCAAGGGTCATAGACTTCTGTCCGTAAGTTTCGATGACCGAAGAACTGATCGCTTGTAAAGTACTTGACTTCTCGCAAAGATGCCAGTCAGTTTTGGACGCTGGAATTATGCTGAGTTCTGCTCCAGTGTCCACCAGCAAGCGCAGACCTGTGGTTCTGTCGGTGATGTGGAAGAGGCGGCTTGATGCTTGGCCTTGGTCGCCCGCCGCTGTTATTGACGATCGGCCGGAGCGTTTCCCATGCGCCATGAGCAAGGTGGCATACTTCTGCGAGCCGCAGCACGAAAACACCAGTGATAATAGCGCGTGTTCTGCGGTGATAAACAGTGCTCGGGCCGGTGGAGGGGCCGGTGCGGAGCAGCCGACGTGAGAGATGGTCGATGTGGACGAGGCTGGTCATTTAAGTTGCGAATGCTCAGCAATTGCAGACGCAGTTTGCGACTTTAGCTGTGAGATCTTTTACCGTTTCTCGAAGGGAATCTGCTTCGGAAACTGGAGAGGTGTGGGCAGCGTTCATGACTGGCGGAGCAACGCCCATCATGATGTCATCGGCCATTTCTGCCAGCTCCGACAGCGGCTTATCCTGAGCAGGGACAAGAGCCATTCCCATGGTAGGTGGAAGACGCTGTAGAAACAACTCACGTAGTATGGATGTTTTCGAGCCGTCCAGTTGGTTCCTAAGCAGGTGCTGCAGATGGCGTAGAAACTGTGTGGGACGGCGGTCCCCGAGTTCTTCGTTGCACAGAAGTTGCTGAATGTGCCGATGCTTAGGCGGAACGAGTCGGTGAAGAAGAGCCTGTTTGACTGTCGTATATAGAGTGTCAGCAGGCGGGCCCACGAGGATGTTGCGTATTTCGGCCATTGCCTGTGGTAGCAACGCTTCAACGAGGAGCTCATGTTTCCGAACCTCTGACATGATGCGATGAATGCGGAACTTGTTCTCGACTTGAATGAACCATAAGGAGGGATCGGCAAGCCACAGCTGTGGTAGCGTCACAGTAGCAGTACCTCCAACAACACTCGAAGAGGGTACACGGCCGGGTGCAGTGGCAGCGGTACCAGGGCTGAGGCTGTCGAGATGCTCACGCTGCTCCATGGAAGGTCGCGTACGTAGTCAGGGTCACCAATAAATATAGCACTCTGAAACGCGGTTCCGAAAACACAGCGCGGTTTATTAATGCATCTCCGGCATTTGTTTGTTTGTAGCTCTAATCCATGGCTCATACCCACTCTGGGGGATTGGCCAAGAGAACATATAGTCTCATATGAATGATAACTGCATTATTGCTTACAACGAAAAAAAAAGGGAAAGGGGAGGTACAGTGAAGACAGTATGTTAAAAAAAAAGAAACGAAAGATTTAGATAGTGAGAAAAAAATCAACAAGAAAGTAGACACCATATATTATAACTTGATTTTGCGAGCCGACCAGACAGCTGGTTTTGCCAAACCCGATTGATTTGGTAAGTCACCGATTTATCAAGATTTGAAAATTACTTTTCGGCCCGTTTTTTTTGAGTACCTGTTAACGTGGGCTGTGTTGAAAAACATTTAGAGTCCTGAATAAAATTACATGCCACATCGAATGCATCCCTGTGGCAATTTCCCAAAACAGAGGCACCAAAATTTAGAACATTCTCTGTGGTTAAATATAAACCTAGCTTCGCAAATGGAATATCTAAAAGCCGTTTCCTAATTAATGCACAGTTATGACATGAGCCAAGATAATGTTCAATGGTTTCTAATTCTTCGCAAAATGGACAAAGGGGGGAAAGTGTCAGACTAGCTCTGTGTAAATAAAGATTTAATGGGGGGACGCGGCACCGGAATCTAGAGATAATAACTAAGTTTTTCTGACTGACCTCATTGGGCTTTCCATGGAAATTCGAGGTGCTGATAATCTGTCCATTGTGTGATATTTTCTAAACTATCTGTAAAAAGAGCGAGTTTCCTTTATCTAACCCCTGATAAGTATTCTAACTCGGGAAGTACTGAAATTACTGGTCCATCGAGTGATGCTCGTGCCAAAGCATCTGCCAATTCATTTAATTGTAATCTGCAGTGGCCTGGGACCCACACTAACTTGAGGAGTTTTAAATGCGGCGGTGCTAATGTGTGGAACGCTGCTAGGGCACGAGATTGTTCGGAGGTTGTCAGAGCTGCACCCACCGAAAGTGAGTCTGTTAGGATGATTGCACTGGTCTCGGTCGTAGGAATTTTACGAAGAGCTAAAGTAATAACTACTAGCTCGGCTTCAAATATAGGAGTGAATTCTGGAAGCCTTACTGAAAAAGACCAGCCGAGGAAATCGGACGCAATTCTTACGCCTGCCTTTTCATTGTTGACAGAAGGATCTGTAGCTATTACACTTTTTGTTTCTGCATGCACTAAGTAATCGTTTATTGTAGTGGTCAAAATTATAAGAGATTGCAACTTGGCTTGTGGGGGGAAGATTTCATCGTACCCTATTCTAATGTTGAGGGTTGAGGAATTAGTTTCAATTACTGTGCTAATGTCTACCTTTATGCAATCCAGTTTCTTTTTAATGAAAATTATCTGAAGGGTATGAAATCGAGGCCAGTAAGCAAGAAAGAAAGAGTCAGGGTCGCTGATAAATGCATACTCTGATCTTCGCGCCGGTAAACTGTAGAACTTTAAGAAGGTTTGAACCATTAGAATGCGGAATCGACAGAGGAGTGTTGGCAATCGGGCTTCTTGATACAATACATTATTCGCCACGAACCTGGGAAGTCCTAGGCATAATTGTTCCAACTAGTTTCTTTTTTTCTCCTCAGAAGAATACCCACTACTTGCTTATGTCCCAAATGTGTCGTGCCAGAGGAAGAAGAAAAGTATGCCACAGCATGATCGCATCTCTTAGATTTTTGGCTCTTAGATTTTTGACCACTACATTAAACGATTACTTGGTAGATGCAGAAACAAAAAATGTAATAGCTACAGATGCTTCTGTCAACAATGAAAAGGCAGGCGTAGGAATTGCGTCTGATTTCCTCGGCTGCTCTTTTTCAGTAAGGCTTCCAGATTTCACTCCTATATTTGAAGCCGAGCTAGTAGCGATTATTTTAGCTCTTCGTAAAATTCCTACGACCGAGACCAGTGCAATCATCCTAACAGACTCACTTTCGATGTGTGCAGCTCTGACAACCTCTGAACGATCTCGTGCCCTAGCAGCGTTCCACACATTAGCACCGCCGCATTTAAAACTCCTCAAATTAGTGTGGGTCCCAGGTCACTGCGGATTACAAATAAATGAATTGGCAGATGCTTTTCCACGAGCATCACTCGATGGACCAGTAATTTCAGTACTTCCCGAGTTAGAATACTTATCAGGGGTTAGATATAGGAAATTCGCTATTTTTACAGATAGTTTAGAATATATCACACAATGGACAGATTATGAGCACCTGAAATTTCCATGAAAAGCCCAGTGGAGTCCATGAAAAAAAACTTGAAATTACTATCTCTAGATACCGGTGCCGTGTCCCCCCATTAAATTTTTATTTACACAGAGCTGGTCTGACACTTTCCCCCCTTTGTCCGTTCTGCGAAGAATCAGAAACTATTGAACATTATTTTGGCTCTTGTCGTAACTATGCATTAATTAGGAAACGACTTTTAGATATTCCATTTGCGAAGCTAGGTTAAAATTTAACCACAGAAAATGTTCTAAGTTTTGGTGCCTCTGTTTTGGGAAATTGCCACAGAGATGCATTCGATGCGGTGTGTAACTTTATTCAAGAGTCTAAAGGTTTTTCACTATAAAGCCCACGTTAGCAGATACTCAAAAAAACCGGGTCAAAAAGTAATTTTCGATTCAGGATAAATCCGTGACATACCAAATTAATCGGGTTTGGCAAAACCAGCTGTCTGGTCGGCTCCCAAAATCAAGTTGTAGCTATTAGTGTCTACTTTGTTGTTGATTCTTTTTTCTCACTATCTAAATTTTTGGTTTCTTTTTTTTAACATACTGTCTTCACTATACAACTCCCCCCTCCTCTATTTTTTCGTTGTAAGCAATATTGCAGTTATCGTCCATATGAGACTATACGTTCTTTGGCCAATCCCCCACAGTGGGTACGAGCCATGGATTAGAGGATACAAACAAACAAACAATGATCGCATGGCGCACACAAGCGACAGACCCTAACTTGAAAATCATGACATGCGTGTCATGCAACAACAGGACTACATGCCACGCTCATAATGCGCTCGCTGTCGTTTCGCTAGCGTCACATATATCAAGTTTGGTATTACGTGACGCCAATGAATGACGAAGGCACGCGACTGGTTCAAAAATGATAATTCGGATATGCGTGTCATGTCACAACATGACTACATGCCACGCACATGATGCGCTGGTGGCCATTTGGCTAGCTTCAATTATAACAAATTTGGTATTACGGGACGTGAATGGATGACCAAAATATTATTCTGGTGCAAACATGATAAACGTAAGATGCGTGTCATGTAATAACATGACTACATGCTACGCTCATGATGCCCTCGTGGTCGTTTCGATAGCTTCACATGTTCCAAACTCAGTATTACGCGAACGAACAGCACAGGTACACGACACATACATATATGATAATCACGAGATGCCTGTCATGTAACAACAAGACTACATGCCACACTCATAATGTGCTCGCGGCCGTTTTGCTAGGTTTACATATGCCAAATTTGGTATTACGTGACGCCAATGAATGACGAAGGTATGTGACTCTGTTTAACATGATAATCATCAGATGCGTGTCATGTGAGAACATGACTACATGCCACAGTCAAGGCGCCAATGCATTTCGACGTGACGCGGTGCGCGTGCTCACCGGCTACATTTCGTTGGGTCCCGCCGGCGTTCCTACGCCAGGCACCGGTCTTGCCATGTACCCGGAGGCGCACGACGCGCTGCGTTGCTTTGACACATGCGCGTTTCAGTGCATCCGGTGTCCCTCCGTTACGAAAAGAAGGAGACGCAGTGTCGTCTGGGTAGTGAATTGGTGCGAAATGCAGAATGTCGTATTTTGCGCCGGTTGACGTCGGGCCGCACCGACGGACGCTGGTCGCGCCTGGCGTAAGACTATAGAGTGCTCACGTTTTGCTAACTTAGCGTCGCTGTGCCTAGCGTGCGCGCGCGTCAACGCTACATTGGAATATATTGGTCCCTTCATGATGCGCTCGTAGCCGTTTTGCTAGCTCCACATATACCAAGTTTGGTGTTACGTGACGTGAATGGATTACGAAGGTATATGACTGGTGTAAACATGATAATCTTGACACGCGTGTCATGTAAGAACATGACAACCTACCGTGCTCATAGCGTGCTCGTGGTAGTTTCGCTATCTCCACATATACTAAATTTGGTATCACGTGACAGGAAGAGAATTCGAATGTAAGCGACACATCCAAACATAGTAACCATGACTCGGTAGTCATGTACGGCATCATTTCCCTCAACCTCCTAACTTTGTGCTGATTTAAAAGTGACGTATCAACCTTTCTTATTCGTGCTTCGCATATCATTGATTTCCACTGTACGTGGGATCTGCCAATTTTTTTCTTTCTGCCCATTTACATTACAATTTGGTCTAACAACCTCCAATCCTTTTTTGGATTTTTGTCTGCTAAAATTCGTTAATATTGTGTCGAAACATGGAAAACCAGCCCTTAGGTATACACCTCTTTCCCACATTTAATAATGAGGGTCTCGTACTGGAAGGCTTGGTGTTTTAGGGTGTATACGAGGGACAATTGGTCAGCTGCCAGCTCGTAATAGGTTCACGTGTTACGTGACGCCACACAGGCTCATAAAAAGTGTGCCACGCTCGCCGCCATAGTTACAGATGGCGCTGACAGACACTCCGATTCCTGAATTCACATATATACACCCGATAAAGTGGCTGAGGGGATGGCCACCGTGGTAGCCCAGTCGTAGAGCATCGAACGCGTTATTGGAAGGTTGCAGTTTTGGTTCCTGCCCACGGCAAGTTATCTTTTCACTCACTTTTCTTTCTTCACGTTTACCTTACAATTTGGCCTAATAACCTCCTCCATACTTTCCTTTGCATTACTGTCTGTTAGATTTCACTATTATTGTGTCAAAACAAGGAAAACTGAGCATGAGCCCTTAAGTTAGCACTACTTTTCTATATATATATATATATATATATATATATATATATTGTTACGGTGCACCATCGACAGGAGCAAACGTAGTGCTTTCCGAAGAGTACGAAGATGCCTGTGCGTTAGACACTTGCGCGAGAGGCAACTAAGCCATCTTGTTCGGCTGCCGATTCTCTGTGGACGCTATACTATGAACCTAGATCTCGCCCCGTCACATTTGATGGATGTGCTGCGTAACCGCCTCGCAATGGAACTTTACAGCGGCCGTCGTTTGAAGAGTCATTCTGCAACGATGAAGGAAAATACGGTGTCTGCCTCTGCTCTTGGTGTTCCTGCGGCTTGAGATGATGCGGTGACTACACCTTCTCCTGCGACCACAACCTTCGTGCTCGAACCCCCGCAGAACCCTGGCACGTTTAGCGGTTCCGGCGATCTAGATGAAGTGGACGTTGAAGATTGGCTGTCAGAGTACAAACGTGTGAGTACTCGATACTGATGGGGCCCAACTCTTATGCTGGCGAAGCTATTGTTCTATCTTAGGGGAACCCCCAAAAATTGGTATGAGAACCATGAAGCAAATCTTGGGAGTTGGACAATGTGAAGGGAGAAAATGTTGAACCTGTTCGGGAAGCCTATTGGAAGAAAAATGGCCGGGAACAGCGTGCTCGCGTCTCTGGCGCATACCACCACGGAGTCGTACGTCTAGTGTATAAACGGCATGTTAGCATTGTGTCACAAAGCCAACGCCGAGACGCCGGAGCCTGACAAGTTTGGACATATTCTTAAGGAGATTATGGACGACGCATTCAACCTCCTCATTTGCAAAAACTTTTCTACAGTAGATGCCATTATAAAGGAATGCCGGCGCTTTGAGCTAGCAAAGAGCCAGCGGATTGGCAGCATGTTTGCCCGCCTTCCGAATATGGCTGCAACGTCGTCTTGCAAAGACCGTGCCAGAAAACAGCCGCCACCTCCAGTTTCATCGGATCAGGTGACCCGAAATGTACGGGCAAACTTGAAGCCATTACCCCTGTTCCGGTTCACACTGCTGCAAGTGACACGACCCCACTCACTGCTAACATGGTTCAAGCTATCGTCCACCAAAAACTCGCCAGCATAGGTATTCCCTTAGTGTGCGCTTTGCTTAGCCCGCAGCAAGCTCCATGGCATCCGCCCTCGTCCTATCACGAGCAGCAGTTTACGGCTCAATCTCGTGACGCTGCTGTGGGCGGAACCGCCGACAATCGACCAATTTGCTTTCATTGCCACCATATTGGTCATGTAGTCCGGTACTGCGATTACCGCTGGTCCTCGCCACCTCGGACGTCGTCTGAACCTTACTACCGACAGGACAGCACCCGCTTTGCATCTGCTCCGCAGCCTTCTTCGCCTAACAACTACACAAGGTTCAACAGCCGATCTCCGTCACCACATGGTCGTCAGTTACGTTCGCCTCCAGGACGTCGCCAGTCGTCTCGCTCACCGCAGACTCGCAGGCAGTCGTCCCCATTCAAACCCGCTCCTGCCTGTAGGGAAAACTAAACGGTGCACAGCCAGGAGGTGACGCTGCTTTATCGACTTCCTCCACAAATCCTCTCTTGACGCTTCCGACGAGACAAAGTTTCTTCGACGTTGACGTTGATAGTGTGACTATTTCTGCCCTTATATTTTCTGGAGCGCACATTTCTGTAATGAGCGCGACCCTTCGCCAACACCTACACAAAGTGCTCACGCCTGCCGCTTCCCGCACACTCCGAGTCGCTGATGGGAGGACCCCTGCCGTCCAAGGGATGTGCAAGGCCCATGTGTCTGTTGCCGGTCGTCCTACATTAGTTCAGTTTTCCTTCAATGAAGTGTGTCCTCATGACCTAATACTTGATTTGGGCTTCCTGTCACGTCATTCTGCGCTCATTTATTGTGCCACTGGTGCTCTTCAGCTTGAACTGCCGCAGCTTGCAGATTTTTCAGCTGACCATTCTCCACGTTTATGCTCTCATCACCACGTTCGCTTGCCTCCGCAAGCTGCTACATATGTCACTTTGTCGTGCTCATGTGATGTGCCCGATGGTGACTACCTCGTCACGCCTATAGCCAACGTACTGATGGCCCGAGACGTCACCCTTGCTCACACTGTTGTCGCCGTCGCTAATAATATAGTGGTTATACCTCTACTCCACGTCAGTCTCTTGACTCAAGTTATTCCGCAAGACATGTCTTTGACTACCCTATTTCCGCTTGACAGCTGCAACGTTACTGGTTTGGACACCGATACTACATCCCCCTGTCTTGGCCGCAATTACACTCTGCCTGCCCATGACATTAACAAGATGATTGCTCCCGATCTCACTCCAGCGCAAGCTGCCAGCCTCCATCGTCTGCTAACATTCTATAGAGACATTTTCGACTTTGATCACCGCCCTTTCAGCCGAACAACTGCACTGACTCACCGGATCAACACTGGTGATGCCAGTCCCTATAAAGCGGCGTCCATATCGCGCATCTCACAAGGAACACCAAGTAATCCAGAATGAAGTGGGCGAAATGATTACTAAAGACGTCGTAGAACCATCATCCAGCCCCTGGGCCTCCCCAGTCGTGCTCGTTGAGAAAAAGGATGGCAGCTGGCGCTTTTGCGAGGACTATCGCCATTTGAACAAAGTCACTTATTAAGTTGTCTACCGGATGTGGAAATATATGAGCGGACAAGATAGAAAGAAAAGCACTTGACCGGAAAGACGCTTATGTTTTACCAACTGGTCCATCATTCAACTTTAAAGATGTCTACCTTTTGCCTTGGATTGATGACGCCCTCGATTGTCTCTTTCGTGCCCAATACGTCTCATCTATCGACTTTCGGTCGGGATATTGGCAAATTACCGTCAACCCTATGGATCGCGAAAACACCGCTTTCGTTACGCCGACGGCACCTACCAGTTCAAGGTCATGCCGTTCGGATTATGTAATGCACCGGCAACGTTCGAGCGCATGATGGATTCCCTTCTCCGAGGATATAAGTGGCTCATCTGCCTATGTTACTTAGACGATATCTTTGTCTTTTCAGCTACCTTTGACAGCCATATCCCACGTCTATCGGCCGTTCTGGATGTTTTTCGAAGAGCCGCTCTCCAGCTCAATTCGGCAAAATGCCATTTCGGACGTCCCCAAATTACCATACTCAGCCACCTTGTCAGTGCGGCTAGTGTTCAACCGGATCCCGACAAAGTGCTAGCAGTACAAGAATTTCCTGAACCACGTTTAACCAAGGACGTCCGAAGTTTTGTAGGGCTATGTTCCTATTTTCGTCAATTTGTCCGCCACTTTCCCGACATCGCTCGACCACTTACTGACCTCTTGAAGAAGGACATTCTCTTCGCACGGGGCGTAGAGCAAGCGGACGCTGTTTCAGCTCTTATCCATCTGCTGACCACGCTACCAATACTGGCCCATCTCGACCCTGCATCACCTAGCTTCGAGCCGATGCTAGTGGCCATGGAGTTGGAGCGGTCCTCGGCCAACGACAGCACGGGAAGGACCGCGTGATTGCTTACGCCAGCCGTCTCCTTTCACCTGCCTAACGGAAGTTCTCCACCACTGAGCGTGAATGCCTAGCTTTAGTGTGGGCCATGACGAAATTCAGGCCTTACCTGTATGGGCGAACTTTTTCAGTTGTTATATACTAACCATCACGCTCTCTGTAGGCTCTCTTCGCTAAAGGATCCATCAGGACGTCTCGGTCGCTGGGCGCGGCGTCGGCAAGAATACTCGTTCGTGGTCCACTACAAGTCAGGACGCCAGCACACAAACGCTGACTGTTTGTCACGGCACCCGGTTGAAACGCCCGACTTGATAGACCTTGAATCAGACTCCTGCATGCTCTCCATCCACGCTTTGGGTGGCTTCTCCACCGAACAATGACATGACCCATCGTTAATTACCATCATCAACCGTCTAACATCTGCTCCAACAGATCCTTTCGTTCGCCTGTTCGAACTGCACGATAACCTTATGTACCGTCACAGCTTTAAGGCCGATGGCCCGGAATCACTACTCGTGCTTCCCCATCACCTGCGTTCCAGCGTTCTCGAATGCCTCCACGACGCACCTACATCCGGTCACCTACGCGTCTCTCGTACCTACGATCGTGCGCGACATCGTTTTTTTTTTTTGGCCCGGACTGCATCGTTCTGTGGTTCGCTACGTCACTGCTTGCGACCACTGCTAATGGCGCAAGCGCCCCTCTGTGCTACCATCCAGCCTCCCACAGCCCATCTACATACCAACGTAACCATTCTTCCGTGGCATCCTACGTCCACCTCCGGACGTAGCACTGCCGACAAGCTGTTCATTCAAGCACTGCCGACAAGCTGTTCCACTGACGTCACTGACTTTCTCTTATATGAAGTCATTCTTCATTGCGGCGCTCCGCGCCAGCTGCTTACTGATTGAGGGAGGTACTTCCTTTCACGTGTTGTGGATGACATTCTCCGTGCCTGCTCCACTGAGCACAAGCTTACCACCGCTTATCATCCACAGACAAACGGATTGACCGAGCGTCTGAACCGAACGCTGACGCAGATGCTGTCAATGTACGTTTCACCAGATCACCGTGACTGGGACAAAGCACTCTCCATTGTCACCTTTGCGTACAACGTTTCACGGACGACACAGCTAGTTATTCGCCATTTTATTTGCTATTTGGCCGACATCCAGCATTACCATTTCACACGCTCCTTCCTTCGGCTGCCCTCTTGTCTACTGAGTACGCTAGCGAGGTCGTTTCTCGAGCCCAGGCCGCCCGTCAGCTTGCCCATGATCAGCTTCACTTGCCGCAAGAGCACCAAAAAGACCGTTATGGCAGTCGCCACCAAAGCGTGCACTTCCCGCCGGAGTCTTTGGTACTTCTCTGGACACCAAACCACCAAGTCGGATTATCAGAGAAGCTACTACCGCACTACCATGGCCCCTACAAAGTGTTACGATAACCCAGTGATGGGAACTACGAGACCACACCCCTAAACAATGCCTCTTCGACCCCCTCACTCCAGACCAGCATTGTGCACGTTTCCAGACTCAAACGGCATCACTCTGCTAGTTCAATGCATCCGTTCCAAGCACCATGACGGCGCTTCTGCAGCGGGGGAGTAATGCTACGGTGCACCATCGGTAGGAGTAAGCGCAACACTTTCCGAAGAGGACGAAGACGCCTGTGCGTTAGAGGCTTGCGTGAAAGGCAACTCAGCCACCTTGTTCGGCTGCCGATTCTCTGTGGACGCTGTACTATAAACCTAGACCTCACCCCGTTACAATATTGACACGTGCGGTTCTTTTGGTTTACGAAGAAAGCCGCTATCACTTTCTGTTAAGCGCAACGCAGGCCGCGTTTATCTTGTATGCCACTCTGGAACGCGTTATCACGCGTGTATAAAAGACTGACACGTGCGGTTCTTTTGGTTTACGAAGGAAGACGCTATCACTTTCTGTTAAGCGCAACGCAGGCCGCGTTTATCTTGTAAGCCACTCTGGAACGCGTCACGACGCGTGTATAAAAGCCGGCGCAGTGCGCCACTGGGGAGTGTATCACAACCTCGTGACATCTGGTGGAGGTGCTTCTCGGTCCATGTACCGTACGCCCCCGTCCAGCCGTGAGCCAAGCCCAAGCCGCCAAGAGGACGACGCCGACCCGGTCGTTCGAGTGAGCCGAAGACAACAAGGACTACCGCCCGAATACCTGCCGCTCCCCGACAAGGACAAGAAAGCAAAGGCTGCTACGAAGCCGGCATCCACGATGACGGAAGCAAGGTCTTCGGCAACCGTGGTCGTCAACCAGCCCAAAGAGCCGCCTACCTTCCGCGGATCGACCTACGAAGACCCGGAAAACTGGCTTGACATTTACGACCGCGTCGCAGCCCTCAATAAGTGGGACCCAGACGACAAGCTGCGTCAATTGTATTTTTACCTGAAAGACGCCGCAAGGACTTGGTTCGAGAACCGCGAGTCAACGCTTCGAACCTGGGAAGACTTCCGCGTTGCTTTCCTGCGCACCTTTGCAAGCGTCGTGCGTAAGGAAAGAGCCGCATCACTGCTTGAAACTCGGGTGCAGCTCCCCAACGAAAACGTAATGATCTTCACGGAGGAGATGACGCGACTTTTCCGCCACGCCGACGCCGACATATCTGAGGACAAGAAGGTTCGCCTGCTTATGCGAGGAGTGAAGCAGGAGCTCTTCGCCGGACTGATCAGAAACCCGCCAAAGACAAGAGTTCCTCTCCGAGGCTACCACCATCGAGAAGACTCTTGAAATGCGGACCAGCCAATACGATCGGCGCATGTCGCCAGACGTCGCAGAAGTCCGAGGACTCTGCCCCGACGACCTGCGCGAGACCATACGCGCTATTGTTCGTGAAGAACTGCGCCGCATGTTGCCATCGTCTCAGCCCCAAGTCGCCTCTCTCGAAGACGTAGTCCGCGAGGAACTACAGCGCTCACTGAGCGTTCCTGAACGGCTACAGCCCCAACTGGAGGCGATGACCTACGCCGCTACTGCACGACGACCTGTCGCCGCTCCTCGCCAACACCAGGACCCAACGTCTCCGCAGTTTCGTCGCCAGCCACCGCCGCCACCCCCGACGCCTTCCCGCTCGCCAGTAATCCAGCGCTCGCCGAGGAAAACTGACGTTTGGCGCACCCCGAACCACCGCCCACTATGCTACCACTGCGACGAAGCCGGGCACACCTACCGCTACTGCCAGTACCATGAGATGGGACTGCGTGGCTTTGACGTGAACGCGCCGCGTCCGCGCCCAGGTGAGCGACCTCGCGACATCGCCGACTACATCGCCGGATCGCAGTGGCAACAACGACGACCATCCCGTTCACCTTCGTCTGGCCGCTACCTCTCCCCGGATCGCCGCCAGTACACCGGCCCTAACCGGGGCCGATCCCCAAGCCCCTACCCGGGAAACTAAAGGCAGCAACCGATGGAGGTGCGGTTGCTGCACGACGCAATGCCGAAGATCCTCCTCCTCCGCCGCCGCCGCCGCTGCCGATGACGACGACCACGACGCACGAACTTTCCCGACGTAGTCGCAGTACGCCACTTGAGCAGAGTCTTTACGACAAAGCCTCGCCGCCGACGCGACATAGCAGCACCGGACCAAGCCGACGCAGCCGTGATCCGACGCCCCGACCTAACCGGAACGCCAGACGACGAACCACCGACCTCGACGTGATCATCGACGGCCACAGCGTCACCGCCCTAGTCGATACCCAGTACCTCCACCAGATGTCACGAGGTTGTGATACACGCAGCACTTGAGAGGAAGCACGCAGGAGTCAGGGCGGTGTCAGGCGAACTGTTTATTGGGCGAACTTATGCCCAGCAAAACAGGGCCAAACACAACCCACAGCAACAGCGGCGTGAACAGTCGTCGGCCGACGGACAAAAAAAAGACTCCCCAGTGGCGCACTGCGCCGGCTTTTATACACGCGTCGTAACGCGTGCCAGAGTGGCATACAAGATAAACGGGGCCTGCGTTGCGCTTAACAGAAAGTGATAGCGGCTTCCTTCGTAAACCAAAAGAACCGCACGTGTCAGTCTTTTATACACGCGTCATAACGCTTTCCAGAGTGGCATACAAGATAAACGCGGCCTGCGTTGCGCTTAACAGAAAGTGATAGCGGCTTTCTTCGTAAACCAAAAGAACCGCACGTGTCAATATATATATATATATATATATATATATTTATATATATATATATATATTTATATATATATATATATATATATATATATATATATATATATATATATATATATATAATAAAATAGAGGTTTTGTACGTCGAGAAAGGTTCAGACGCAGCTTGATTTGATATATGCTGTTTTTTGGCGCAAGGGCCATTTGATGGCCAAAGAGCGCCATTTCATGAGACAGGAATGTGGACAATGACTGTGATTAGCGGCTGTATAAGGGCCATCAAATTCCTCGCAGTAAAGCGGGTAAAAACATACAGTTGATAAAATCATGACCATGCCGTGAAATGTGTGTGTGGTGCGATTAGATGGCAAAAGTTAATGATAATAATAACGATGGTGGACATGTATGGCATTAGCAAGAGTGCCTGACTCGTTCATACCCTTGCGTCCAAGGGCCTTGAGGCAAGTGCTTTATTGTGCAGCCACCGCAGCGAACCTCTCTGGAGTGGTCGTGCTATGGTATGCCCGGGTATATGACATAAAAGCTATGAATTTCTTTTAAATACGCTAACAATGATTTGTGACTAAAAAGTGGTTCCCTACCGACGAACATCGCAGGGTGTAAAGGTATATGTTGTCGGTAGGGTGAAGGAAAGTGTTGTTTTCTTAGACTGTCCAATTGTTTGCACTGAATTAAAATGTGAAGAACTGTTAGTGCTTCACCACATCTGTCACACAATGGTGGATCGCCACCGGAGAAAAGGTATGAGTGTGTCGTGTATGTGTGTCCTATCCTGAGCCTCGTTAATGTTACCTCTGTGTGACGTGATCTTGATACTGGTGGCCAATGGCCAAGGTGTGGCTTGATAATGTGTAGTTTGTTTTGTGTGTGTGTATCCCACTTGCTCTGCCAGTTGTCCCTGAGTTTTCGTTTGAGAGACGGCTTAAGATCAAGGGCCGGGATTGATGAAGGTGTAATGGCGGTGCTTTCGTGGGCGGATGCAGCAAGCTGATCCGCCATCATGTTGCCTTGAATCTCACGGTGCCCTGGCACCCAGCACACAACATTGTGTCGGTTGAGTGTGTAGAGTGTGCATAAAATGGAGTAAAGTGAAACGAGGACAGGGTTTTTTGCTTTTTAAGACTGTGCAGAGCCGTTACCACACTGAGGGAGTCTGTATAAATTACTGCTTTTTGTATTTGTGATTGTTTGATGTGTTTAGCTGCCACAAGTATCGCGTAAGCTTCCGCTGTGAAGATACTTGTGCTTGGATGTAGAGGGCCAGCATCCGAAAAGGAAGGGCCAACAGTAGCGTAGGACACAGAGGAGTTAGACTTAGAGGCATCTGTAAAAAACTCAGGGCGTGTGTATTTGTGTTGAAGTTCCAAGAAGTATGTTCGAATATGGGCAATAGGCGCATGATTAGTAACTTCTAGGAAAGACACATCGCAATCTATAGTCTGCCACTGCCTCGGTGGCGGGTATGCTACAGGAGCCATTAAACTGTGTTCGAGTGACACTCCAGTGTCCTCAGCTAGACCCTTTAGGCGAACTGAGAAGGGCTGCCTCATTGAAGGCCTGTTTTGAAAAAGAATGGAGCTCGACAAGTCAATAATAGTAGAGTATGAGGGGTGCCTCTTGTCTGCTTTCACCTTAAGGAAATATACAAAGGACATGTAGGTTCTTTGCAGATGAAGCGACCACTCATTTGACTCAACGTAAAGGCTTTCTATGGGGCTGGTGCGAAAAGCACCTGTAGAAAGGCGGATGCCCGAATGGTGCACGGGATCCAGCATCTTCAAAGCACTTTGAGTCGCAGACTGATAAACAATGGCCCCATAATCTAAGCGGGTGCGAATAAGGCTTCTATACAGGTTCATGAGGCATTTCCTGTCACTACCCCACGCAGTACATGACAACACTTTTATAATATTCATGGCTTTTAAACATTTTGTTTTTAAATACTTTATGTGGGGTAGGAAGGTCAACTTGTGGTCCAAGATTAAGCCTAAGAATTTATGCTCGGCTTTCACGGACAGACGTTGCCCGTTCAGTCGAATGTCAGGTTCCGAGTGCATGCCTCTCCTTCGAGAGAACAAGACACACGTGCTTTTCTGTGGGTTAAGTCGAAATCCGTTTTCATCTGCCCATTTGAAGACCTTTTTTAAACCCAGCTGAACCTGCCGCTCACACATGGCCAAGTTGCATGACTTGAAGCCAAGCTGAACTTCGTCGACATATGTACAATAGAACATATTGCGGGGAATAGACAAGTGCAAAGAATTCTTTTAATAATAAAAAGTGTGCAACTAAGCACGCCACCTTGTGGCACGCCTGTTTCCTGGACAAATGTTTGGGAGAGCACACTGCCCAGACTGACACGGAATGTCCGGTTTGACAGGTAACTTTCGATTATATGAAACATTCTTCCGCGCACACCAAGGTGGGACAGGTCTCTTAGAATTCCGAAACGCCATGTTGTATCATAAGCCTTTTCGATATCGAGGAACACAGAGAGAAAATATTGTTTATGGATGAAAGCGTCTCTGATCTGTGCCTCGATACGAACAAGGTGGTCTGTGGTGGATCTACTTTCTCGAAACCCGCACTGAAATGGGGCGAGCAAATTATTTGTTTCAAGAAAATGTACAAGTCGGCAGTTTATCATTTTTTCGAAGACTTTGCACAAGCAGCTTGTAAGTGCTATAGGCCTATAACTCGAGGGTAAAGAAGGGTCCTTGCCCTCTTTCAAAATGGAAATAACAATAGCCTCTTTCTAGGAGGTAGGAATAGTGCCAGAAGACCAAATAGCATTGTACAAACAAAGTAAGGTTTTTCGGGTTTCGTTTGGTAGGTTTTTTAACATTTCATACATCACACGGTCAGAACCTGGGGCAGAAGTACTGCAGGAGTTTAGGGATGTTCGGAGCTCAGCTAGACTGAAAGCTTGGTTATATGCCTCGTATCTGGTGGATTTGTGTTAGAGTTTCTGCTTTTCTATTCTTGTTCTGTATTTTTGGAAAGTGTCAGTATAGTGGGACGAGCTGGATACCCGTTCAAAGTGTGCACCGAGGAAGTTTGCCTGATCTTCCAAGGTATCACCCAGAGTGTTTACGAGTGGGAGTGAGTGTACTTTTCTTCCTGCTACCCTACGAACCAGGTTCCAGACTTTGGCCTCTTGTGTATACGAATTTATTCTTGATAAAAACTTGTGCCAACTTTCTCTTCTGGCCTGCCGACGCGTTCTCCTTCCTTGAGACTTTATTTTCTCTAAGGTGTCAAGATTTCCCGCTGTCGGCGAGTTCCGCAGCAATCTCCATGCCCTGTTCTGTTCCTTTTGCGCATTACGACACTCCGTGTTCCACCATGGGACGTGTCGTTTGCCGGGCATTCCAGATGTTTGTGGTATGGACCTGGCTGCTGCGTCAGTTACAAAAGCTGTGAAGTAATGCACAGCTTCATCTATGTTTAACCTACATATGTCTGTCCAACTCAAACGTGTAGTGTTGTGGAACTGTTCCCAGTCTGCTTTGTTTATCAACCGTTTGGGAACATGTAGAGGACATTCAAATGTTGTTTATGAACTCAACACAACAGGAAAATGGTCACTTCCATATAGAATATTTATGATTTTCCATTTCAGTAGGGGTAGGAGTGAAGGTGATACGATGCTGAGGTCTATAGACGAGTAAGTTTCGTTGGCAACGTTATAGTATGTTGGCTTTTTCCTAATCAACAAACAGGCACCGGCGGAGAAGAGAAATTGTTCAATGAGACGACCTCGTGCATCAGAGCGAGAATCGCGCCACAGTCCATTATGTGCATTTAAGTCCCCAAGAAGCAAATAGGGTTCAGGCAGTTCGTCTATTAAAGACAGAAATTCACGTCTTTCAAGACGGTGGTGGGGAGGTACATACAAAGAACAGATGGTGACGAGTTCGTTTAAAAGTACCGCTCGAACAGCCACCGCCTCAAGGGATGTCTGGAGTGGTAAATGTGTACACGCTACTCCTTGGTTAATAATAATGGCTACGCCACCGGATGACACCACAGCGTCATCTCGGTCCTTTCGGTATATGACGTAAGCACGTAAACAATTTGTATTGGAGGATTTCAGGTGAGTTTCCTGTACACACAGCACTTGAGGTGAGTGTTTGTATAAAAGCTCTTGGACGTCGTCGAGGTTTTTAAGCAGGCCTCTGACGTTCCAATGTATAATTTGTGTTTCCATATTGGAAGTAAAGTAGTGCTGTGTGTACGTTAAGGAAGTGACTTGTTTAAGCTGAAAGTTCGAGCTCAAGTAGCAGAGCTATTATCAGGCCCTGTTATGAGCTTTTTAGTTTTCTTGGCGCGCTCCATAGAGCCGCGCCGCTCTTTTGGCACCAGGGGTGCCGCCGTATCCGTTGCCTCCTCGGAGGCACTGGATGCCCGCTCATGCGAGCTGGTTTTTCGAAGCTTGGGCCTCGCCTGGCGAGGTGAGGCCTTGATACCCGAGGACCCTGGAGTCCCTGGTCTCTGTTAAATAGTAGGCGGAGTAGACTCAACTACTGCCGCCTTGGGGGCAGGCGCCACAGCCAATGGCTCGCTCTGCGCAGGCCGAAGGAGTGGCGAGGGCTGGTGCGACACTGCCCCCTGGTGCGCCGCATCAGCATATGTGGGGCCATAAAATGGCGAGACTCTTTTTCTTGCTTCTTTAAATGTAATGTTTTCTTTTATCTTTAAAGTGATGATCTCTTTTTCTTTTTTCCAGAAAGAACAGGAACGTGAGTACGCGGCATGATTACCGCCAAAGTTCACACAGTGTGCAGGTGCTTCGCAGTTGTCGGACGCATGGCCCACGACTCCACACAGAGCGCAAGTTTTCTGGCCACGACAGCTTTGCGAGCCATGGCCATATCTCTTACATTGAAAGCAACGGCGGGGGTTGGGAATATATGGCCTCACAGATGTCTTTGTATACCCAGTCTGAATTGTTTCCGGCAAATCGCTCGAAGCAAAGGTCAGTACTAAGTGTTTTGTTGGTATTTCCTTTTGATCTCTTCTTATCTTAATACGCTGTACGTTTGTCACGTTCTGGCTCTTCCATCTTTCAAGAAGTTCAGCTTCGTTCAGGTCAAGCAAATCTGCGTCCGATACGACCCCGCGAGATGAATTCATGGACCTGTGTGGCGTAATACTGATGGGTGTGTCTCCAAACGTTATGAGGGTGTTTAGTTTATCGAATTGGTCTTTGTCACGTATTTCAAGGAGTAGATCTCCACTGGCCATTTTGGTAACCTTGTACCCGGCACCGAGAGGTTCGGTTAAGGACCTAGCCACTACGAAGGGGGATACTGTTCTGGCTTGCTTGTTAGTTTTTTCGCAGTGTATAACGTGGAAATGAGGAAAGGTTTGTCTTGGCCGGATGAAAAAATTGATATCTTCGGTGCGTACCCGCTTTGAGGAGGCACGATCACTGAGTAAAGAGAATGCTTTGTGCATCCTAATTGTATGTTGTTCAGTAGCGTTGGCGGCCACCAACCGCGGAGCCCAACGAGGGGACGCTGCAAGTTTGCGGATGCTGAAACCTGCAGACGCCAGCCGTACAACGTCACTATAACCCAATGCGCCTAGACCAAGGTAGGCTATTTGCACAGGGTTAACCCTAGCCACCAGGAAGTTTGGAAGTAAACGGAAGAGAGTAGAAGACAGGACAGATAAATAGTAAGAGATAAAGACGAAGATGTAGGGAGAGAGAGGTAGGAAAAGGCGACTGCCGATTTCCCCTGGGTGGGTCAGCCCAGGGGTGCCGTTTACGTGAAGCCGGGCCAAAGGGGTGTGTTGCCTCTGCCGGGGGGCCTTAAAGGTCCAATCACCCAGCGTCAGCTCAACCCCCAGGATCCCCTTTTCCCCGGACACGGCAAAGCCACGCACGGCTAGGCGTGGGAGGGAGCCGAAACTCCCCCGTTATCTCGGGTCCGTGGTGTCGCTACACACCAAACGCCTACTTGCGCAGGCGCCCCTGCGGGGAGACGCAGCTTGGCAAATTGTGCTTTATCAGGCAGGTCTCTCTAATGGCGAGCAGCGTGCGCGAGCTACTACAACAGCCACCGATCATCATCGTCTTCTTCATTGCCAGCAGAGCGTCCGTTATTCAGATTCATTACAATTACTCCCCACGAAATAAGGAGCCATCCTGGCGACCTATGGACAAGTAAACACGGGAAGGTCGTAGCAGGGTTTAAGTCTCGTGACGTGGACAATTTCCTGGCCATGACGACGTTGGTCAGAAGATGGTTCCAGTGGCTCAATGAGGTAATTCACTGGTGACGTTTTTGTAGTACACGATATGGGCCGTGATACTTGGGGACCAACTTGGTAGAAAGGCCAGGTGTAGCAGAGGGGACATGCAACCAGACGAGTGAACCTGGATCGTAGAAAGTAGTGTTATTTGATGCGTCATGGTGGTGCTTTTGGCATCCTTGGTCTTGGGTTGTGAATGATCTTGCCAGTTGGCGGCATTCTTCGGCGTATGTACCGGCTTGAGACAAAGTCGTGGACTCTGAGGAGTCGGGTTTGCATGAAAGAATGGTGTCCATAGTGTAAGAAGGTTCACGTCCGTAAATGAGGAAAAAAGGAGAGAACCCAGTAGTGCTTTGAATGGCGGTATTATAGGCGAACGTGATAAACGGGAGCACTCGGTCTCAATTGGAGTGGTCTGACGAGATATACATAGACAACATGTCACCAAGGGTGCGGTTGAAGCGCTCTGTCATTCCATTGGTCTGGGGATGATAGGCGCTTGTAGTGCGGTGAACGACGTGGCACTCACGCAATGCTGTGGTGACGTCTGACAAGAATACGCGACCACGATCGCTCAGTAACTCCCGAGGTGCTCATGACGTAATACGATGTTGTGAAGTACAAAAGTCGCAACGTCTTTTGCTGTAGACGAGGGGATTCGGGATGAAGTTTAGGCATACCGCGTGAGATGGTCGACGGCAACTATGATCCAGTGGTTACCGCCAGCAGTGTTGGGAAGGGGACCATAGATATCGATGCCGACGCGCTCGAATGGTCGGGATGGGCATGGTAAGGCTAACAATGTACCGCTGGCGTGATAAGGGGGAGTTTCTCGTCTCTGGCACGTCGAGCAGGCCCGAACGTATTGTCGTATAAAACGGTACATGCCACGCCAGTAATACCGGAGACGTATGCGAGAATAAGTCTTCAGGAAACCTGCGTGGCCACATTGGGGGTCGTCATGAAATGTGCAACAAATTTCGGATCGGAGATGACGTGGAATCACGAGTAGCCACTGACGTCCACCGGGTGCGTAGTTGCATCGGTACAGCACGTCGTCGCTAGTGGCGAAGTGCTCGACTTGCCGACGCAACGTGCGAGAAGGGGGGAAGCTGTCCGCCCAGCCAGGATGTCTAGAAGCGAAGCTACCCAAGGGTCCTTGCATTGCTCAGATGGCATGTCGGCGATGGTGACGGCAGTGGCATCCACGTTAGACTTTTGCAGCAGTCCGGGTCAGGGGGTAGGGACGAACGGGATAGGGCGTCCGCGTCTGAATGTTTCCGGCCGGAGCGATAGACCACGCGAATATTATATTCTTGGAGGCGTAATGCCCAGCGGGCGAGGCGACCGCTTGGATCCTCCAGTGACGACAACCAGCAGAGGGCGTGGTGGTCAGTCACGACGTCAAAAGGGCGCCCGTACACATAAGGTCGAAATTTCTGTATCGCCCAAATAATGGCGAGGCACTCTTTTTCAGTGACGGAATAGTTGATTTCGGCTTTGCTAAGAGTTGAGCTTGCGGAGGCAACCACGTACTCTTGGAAGCCGTCTTTCTTCTGTGAAAGAATAGCGCCTAGCCCAACACCACTAGCGTCGGTGTGTATCTCTGTGGGTGCCGATGGCTCGTAGTGTTACAGAATAGGCGGCGACGTGAGGAGGCGGTGCAGTTCATTGCAAGAATCGTCACAGGTTGCAGACCAGGCTCAAAGGTCTCTAGAGCCGGCGAGGAGCTAGGTCAAAGGAGCGATAATCGTCGAGAAATTGCGGACGAAGCGCCGGAAGCAAGAGCACACGCATATGAAGCATCGGAGCTTGTGATGTTTGTTGGTGAGGTTCGTCGCGCCGCAGAGCGTGTGACGCGTTGCGGATGGAGGAGACGGTATCTGACGTTAACAAACCACACTACAATTGTATTTGACAGCATACACACACGAAATACATAAAGCGGCAGCGTACACTACTAGTCAATTGTCTCACGTGGCGGTGCTTGGGGACCAGGAGGCTGTGGGCTGGTTGAGTCCCTGTGATGACGTAATCGTCGTCGGGTAGATGTCCGGTGTGGCAACAACGTAGCAGCAGCAGGGGTTAAGGGCCGAGTGAACGAACCGTCGCTCGGTAGCCGGTAGCCAGACAGGGCTCGTCCGCGCCAGGCCAGGACCTTGCGACGCTCGTCTCGACGGCGGTGGACAATCTGGAACCTCGCGCGTAGGTGCGGGTTCTCCGAGAGCAGCAGGCCGCGTCCCAGGTCTTGCCAGGCGAGGACCGTGAGGCGCTCGCTGTCCCGAAGACAGGCGCCCTGTGTATGCGAACCTCGCGCGTAGATGCGGGTTCTCCAACAACCTGCCGCCCGTTCTGCCGGCGTTCCAAAAAAAAAACTGTCTCGCCTGCGCGCGCCCTTCTTAATCTTCTCTGCAGCCCGAGCTCCTTCGTTTTTCTCGCCTTCCAGCGATCGGCCACTCCGTCGTCTGCTCTCGCTTTCCCTGCTTCGTCACAGAGCTCTTTCATGGTGGTCGGTTTGGGAAACGCTGAAACGGCTGTAAGTTTGGCAGGGTCAGGAAGAATGCCGTCTTTTGAAACCACGTGGCCAAGGATCGTAAGCTTTCGAGCGGCAAAATGGCACTTCTTCAGATTCAGTTGCAGCCCCGCGGCAGAAATACACGCGAGGAATTTCTTGAGGCGGGTAAATGGGTTGCGAAATCACTTGAATAGACGACAATGTCATCTAAATAACAAAGGCAAACGTTCCATTTGAGGCCTCGAAGTATAGAGTCCATCATTCGCTCGAAAGTAGCTGGCGTGTTGCAGAGGCCGAAGGGCATGACTGTGAATTCGTAAAGCCCGTCGGGCGTGATAAAAGCTGTTTTCTCGCGACCGGCCTCTGCCATGGGTACCTGCCAGTATCCAGAGCGCAGATCTAAAGAAGAGGAAAATTCGGCTCCCTGTACGCATTACGCCTCCCAGATTATACACCAATATTTGAAGCGGAATTAATAGCCGTTATACTAGCTATTCGTAAACTTTCTGCGACTCATTCAACAGCTGTGATAGTGACTGACTGGTACTCCGTGTGTTAATTCTTATCATCGTCGTCGACATCAGCAGTACTAGAGACTTTTAAATCATTAATCCCAGCGAACATTCGTCTAGTGCGAATGATATGGGTGCCAGGCCATTGTAGTATATTTATAAACGAGATGGCTGACAAACTTGCGCGCACATCTCTTGATCTTCCGATTGTGCCAATCATGCCTCCTACAGCTTATGTAACAGCAGCGAGGTTTAGAAAACTTTCCCTTCTTGAAGACTCATCAAAAACCATGATACCGAATCCAGATTTCTCGCACCTGCACTTCACATGGAATAATAAATGGTGTCCCACGCGTAAGTTGGAAGTCTTGGTAACAAAATTACGTTGCCGTGTACCACCTCTTAATTTCTACCTAAGCAGGTCTGGTCTGGTGCCATCCCCTCTGTGCTCAAGCTGTAACGAACCTGAACATATCGACCATTTTCTTACCACGTGTGACCGATTCAAAAATCAAAGAAAAAACTGCTTCGAAATTTTATTCAGAAAACTAGGAATATCACTTAATACTCCCAATATTTTGTCTTTTGGGGCCACTTCATTGGGACACAGCGACAGGAACATCTGTGGGGCTCTCTGCGAATTCATATATAGCAGAAGAAGATTACCTTGCTGAGTCAGCGATCAGCTCTCAAATTTTACTAGTCACACTACCACTTATTATTTAGCTGATACACTGCAATGATTCAACTTTCAGGAGATTTTCATATAACAATAACACCACAGATATTCAACAAATTCTGTTATTTCTCCCCCCCCCCCTTTTTTTCTTTTTTTTTCTGACATTGCGTCAAATTAATTTCACAGTCAAAACACAGTCATCATATTCCCCTAATCTATAAAATCTACAGGTATTGACTTGCATTAACCACCGGCTTCTTGGCCAATCCCCCTTAGTGGGTGAAAGCCACAAAAGAAAGGGACAAGCAATCAAGCAAGCAGTCCAAGGCATCGTAAATGCGTGGCAGTGGATAGACATCCTTGCACGTGATTCGGTTGAGGCGTCGGTAGTCCACGCAAAACCTGATGGATGCGTCCTTCTTCTTCACCAACACAATTTGAGAGGCCCAGGGACTGCTTGACGGTTCGATTATGCCACGTGTCAGCATGTCGTCAACCTGTTCATTGATGGCACGGCATTCGGTAGTTGACACACGATATGCACGCTGCCGTAATGGCGCCTCTTGACCGGTATCTATACGGTAAACAACAGATGACGCTCGATCTAAGGAAAGCTGATTGTGGTCAAACGAGGCTCGAAAACGCTGTAGGAACTTGATCAGCTGTTCCTGCTGCCCAGGCGTGAGGTTACAATCAATGGACTTGCGGAATACATCCATAGGTTTATTAGCGTCAGTTGCGGGTGTAATAGCACAAGTCGGTAAAAATGGCTTGTCTGGATAGATCGGGTCTTCGAAAATACAATTTGAGGTCTCAAGGCTTCCCAGACACTCGAAGCGTAGCAGGATGTACGGGCAAGCAGAAACGTTGCACGCATAAAGTACCGCCGAACCATTGAAAAAGTTGATGACGGCAAATGGGAGGACGATGGTTCGGTGTTTCACACTAGCTATAGTTGGTTGGAACAGGAACGTCCAGTTAGTGGCAGAAGGGGAAAACACAAGCACTAGGACGGCGGACAATGGCGCGATGCGGACGTCAGCTGCGCCAAACACTTTCGAGGGACTGTGGTGGTCGATATCAAGGCACGGATTCGTCAACGTGAGTTCAGCACGAGCGCAGTCGACGAGGGCCTGATGGGTAGAAAGGAAATACCGTCCTAGTATGACGTTGTAAGATGAATGTGGGAAAACAACAAAATTGACGGCGTAACAAACATCTTGAATAAGAACGCGTGCTGTGAACTGAGCTGTCGGCGCGATGAAATAGGAGGTGGCTGTACGCAGAGCAAGATTCGTAAGCGGCGTTGTAACTTTTTTCAAATCGCGACATAGTTTTGCACTAATTACAGAAACGACGGTGACTGTGTCGACAAGTGCACGTACAGTAACACCTTCTACTAGCACATCAATTTCGTTGGTCGGACAAAAAGGAGGTCTTGGAAAGATCGACGACGACGCAGTTCTTGCCTCCGGAACTGCGGCTGTTAGTTTTCCTCTCGAGCGGGGCTCGTGCGCCGAAGAATCGGGGAGACAGATCGGCGACGGGGTGGTAATGACCGGCAAGAATCGACAGGACGTCGTGGGGACAATGAGTCGGTGATAGGAGAAGATGGTCGCTGGGGATACTGGGCAGCCTGGTAATTTGCAGAATTCTCATGGTCTGGAGACTGGCAGTTGCGACGGCGACAGTAGCATGCTATATGTCCCACGAAACCGCGTGCGAAACAGATGGGTCGATTATCCAAGGTGCGCCATGGGTTAACGACAGAAGGTACAGGGGGCGAAACGGGATCGGGTGCCGTGTATGTAGGCAGCGTCGTAGGGTAGGAAGACCCGGTGCCCCGGTATGCGTCAGAGACAGGTGGGGCTGGGGGTCTAGCAACAACGGCAGCGTAGGTCAGCGGCATAGGGACAGATGGCGATGGAGGCAGTGCCTGCGTGACCTGTGCCTGAATAACCCGGCGTAGACGTGGGTCTAACGATGTCACTGGCGTGGATGCTTCGGCCACAAGAGAAAGCTGACGCGCAACTTCTTCACAAATGAATTGTTTGATGTGAGGCAGTAAGACGGTGTGATCAGCAGCGACGTCGTGCACGAAGGCGGAAACTTCAGCTGTATCTTCAGCGGCCCTGCGCGTCGAGACATGCTGCTTACGCAACTCGTCGTACTCCTGACAGAGCTGGGCAACATCGGTGACGGTCTGTGGATTCCTAGCGAGGAGCATCTGGAAGGTATTGTTGTCAACTCCTTTGATGATGTGTTTAATTTTCTCGCATTTGGTTAGAGATTCATCGACGCGCTTGCAAAGAGACAAGAAATCTTCAAAGTAACTTGTGAAGGTCTCGTCCCTGCGCTGGACTCGACTACGGAGACGCTGTTCCGCGCGAAGCCAGCGCACGGCGGGACGACCGAAGACCGCGACGATGGTGGTCTTGAAGGCGAACCAGTTGGTTATTTCGCCTTCGTGGTTCTTGAACCAGAGGCTGGCTACATCAGCGAGGTAAAACCGCACGTTGGTGAGCTGGTCGCAGGCGTTCCACTTGTTGGAAGCGCTTACGAATTCGTACTCGACGAGCCAGTCCTCGACGTCTTGTTCGTCGTTGCCGCAAAAAATTGGTTGGTCGCGTTGCCGAGGCACGCCAGTACAGTAGACTGTCGTTGGTAAGGCAGCTTGAGAAGGGTTAGGAGCAGTCATGGTGAACGGTGAGAGTAGCGTCCGATTGCGAAGTTCCAGGTTGATGGGAACCCCGGCACCTCCATCACTTAAAATAGAGGTGTTGTACGTCGAGAAAGGTTCAGACGCAGCTTGGCAAAATGTGCTGTATCAGGCAGGTCTGGCTAATGGCGAGCGGCGTGCGCGAGCTACTACTACAGCCACCGATCATCATCGTCTTCTTCATTGCCAGCAGAGCGTTCGTTATTCAAATTGATTACTATATATATATATATATATATATATATATATATATATATATATATATATATATATATATATATATATATATATATATATATATAGTGGGAGTAATATTTCAATGGGCCAGTTAGTCTTCGTGAAGGTATGGAATATGGCACAACGAAAGCGTTGTCAACAAGGATAAATGTATTTATTTCACAACAGTTTCTGGAGGGGTCCTCCCTTCATCAAGGGATGAGTTATCCTCTGATGAAGGGAGGACCCTTCCCGAAACTGTTGGGAAATAAATATATTTATCCTTGTTGACAACACTCCCGTTGTGCCACATCCCATATATATATATATATATATATATATATATATATATATATATATATATATATATATATATATATATATATATATATTGTAGTGAAGAAGATGAATGCTACTCAGAAGGGCAGGGGGTATGACTCAGTCGGTGAAGAAGACGTTTTGGTTGGCTGAGGACTCAGGCTAGTTCCGCCATTACCACTTGACGTGTCGTGACCGCTCTCCTGTTTTATAAAAGAGTACCACTCTAAAACCCCTCATTATAATTGGTGGAGAGTGCTGGGTAACGCCTAATCCTGGAACTGCGAAACCGTACGTTGCCTCCAGTTGCTACGATGTCCACGGACGATGATCAGCAGGCGGCCGCCTCGGCTCCAACTACTGCAGCTCCTGTCTGTCTTGGCTCCTTTCGGCAACGCGATCCACCTACCTTCAGTCCTTCAGTGGAACCGATGACAAAGACGCAGAAGACTGGCTCGACGAATACGACCGGGTGAGCAAGCACAACAAGTGGGACGATGCACACAAGCTTACTGTAGTCCAATTTTATTTGACCAACGTCGCCAGTCTGTGGTACCGTAATCACGAGAGAGACCTCTCCACCTAGTCGGCCTTCCGAACGGCGTTTGCGGACTTGTTTGGCCGTCCAGCACTTCGCAAACTACGGGCCGAACAGCGCTTGCGTACCAGGGCTCAGCAGAATGGTGAGCATTACACCAGTTATATCGAAGATGTGGTCGACCTTTGCCGGCGTGTCAACTCGGCCATAACAGAAGCCGAGAAGATCAAACACATCTTGAAAGGCGTGACTGACGACGCATTTCAGATGCTTGTCGCCAAAAGCCCGCAAACGGTAGCGGAAGTGATCCAACTGTGTCAGAGCTATGATGAGCTCTGGAAACAGCATGACACCACTCGTCGTGCCACCGCGCCATGTGCAACAATCTCCGCTTTAACGTCGGCTGGAACTGCTATAGACCACACCACTTTGCTTCTCGAGATCAAGCAATATGTACGAGAGGAGGTCGCACGCCAGTTGTCCCTCGTGCCTTATACCTCCGAAGGTGCCCCATCTACATTAGCGCCATCAATACAGCGAGTAGTCCAGGAGCAAGTGTCCGAGGCGCTACCAACAGCTCACGCACCGCCTGTGGCTACTCCATTGACCCATGCCGGAGCACTGAACGGAACCCGACGTCCACCTGTCGCGAACGGCCACGTTTCCTTGTCGCGAACGCCTATATCCACGCGTCCCTTTGTCGTACCGACTGAGCCTATGTTCCAGGCTGCCCGTCCTTTCTCCCGACCACCACCTCCACGCTTTCAGAACCCTTGGCGCACTCAAGACAACCGCCCCATATGCTTCGCCTGTGGAATTGCGGGTCACGTGGCACGATTTTGTCGACGGCGTGAGTTTTTCCTGCGTGACGACGTCAGGCCCAACAAATATTATTTACCCCCACGACCGGAGCCGGCTGTATATGGCGAGACTACCACCATGGACACATTTTCACCTCGCCGGAACTTCAACAGACACCGGTCGCCTTCACCTCAACGCCGTTCCCTTTCCCCTATGCTCCGTCGACCTCGCCCTGTCCCTGAGGAAAACTAGGAGCCGCGGTTCCGGGGGCAAGAACTGCGGATCTTTCGAACTCCACAAGACCTTGTTTTTCGCCGTCCAACGTCGTTGCTGTCTCCGTTGAAGGTGTACCTGTTTTTGCATTGGTCGATACTGGCGCCGCAGTGTCTGTAATGACTGAAAAACTTTGCCGTCGACTAAAAAAAGTCACAATG
Source organism: Rhipicephalus microplus (assembly GCF_043290135.1). NCBI lineage: Eukaryota > Metazoa > Arthropoda > Arachnida > Ixodida > Ixodidae > Rhipicephalus > Rhipicephalus microplus. The sequence goes on along the minus strand of NC_134700.1, from coordinate 25,650,457 downwards.
CCTCTACACGACTTCGTTTTAAGCAGTGCGAGCGAGCAACGAATTTGCCCTTTTGCTGCATGCACAGCACGTGTCATTATTGCTGACAATATATATTTCGTCGAGTTCGTAGTGCTCCCGCAGTGTTCCCATGACATTATATTAGGCTGGGACTTTCTCTGCACTCATCATGCCGTCATCGACTGTGCTCGCGCGGAAGTGGAGTTCGCGCCGTTATGCGACGCTGCTTCACTCGACTCATCCCTTTCACCTGCAAAAGTTTTCGTTGCCGCCGACACTTCGATACCCCCGTTCTCGTGCGCCATAGTTCCGCTTTCCTGTGACATCTCTAGTGGCTCAACTGTTCTTTTTACGCCTTCTGAAACCGCTGTTCGCCGCAAGTGCTTCCTGATTCCTTTCACCGTTCTGAATATTCACGATGGATCAAGTGCAATTTATGTATCAAACCCGTTTCCCTCGCCTTCCAAGTTACAGTGCGGAGAGTGCCTGGGCTTTGCCGATGACATTGATCCCTCGAGTGCACGTGTAGTTCCTGACCACTCGACTACGCTACCTATTGATGCTGTTGATTGCTGCACGTCATCCTCTTCCCCATCATTCACCGACGCAATTTCGCGCTGCAGCGACCCCAACCTTATGGCTCAGCAGCGCACCAACATCATCGCCCTCCTCGAGCGCTTCCGCGCCAGCTTCGACCACCAGCAACTGACTTTGGGCCGTGCTTCCACAGTATCCCACGAAATCGACACTGGCCTTCACGCTCCTTTACGTCAGCGTCCGTATCGGGTATCGGCATCTGAGCGTCGCATAATCGCGGAACAAGTTGACGACATGTTGAAGCGAGGTGTTATTGAGCCCTCTAACAGCCCGTGGGCCTCCCCAGTTGTTCTAGTCAAGAAAAAGGATGGCTCAATAAGATTCTGCGTCGACTACCGCCGGTTGAATAAGATCACGCGCAAAGATGTTTACCCGCTACCTCGCATAGACGATGCTCTTGACTGCTTACAAGGCGCGGAGTTCTTCTCGTCACTAGATCTGCGTTCAGGTTATTGGCAGGTTCCCATGGCTGAGGCTGATCGCCCCAAGACGGCTTTTGTCACCCCTGATGGCTTATATGAATTTAACGTCATGCCATTTGGGCTCTGCAATGCGCCTGCCACTTTCGAGCGCATGATCGACAACATCCTCCATGGGCTGAAATGGCAGACATGTCTGTGCTATTTAGACGATGTCGTAATATTTTCAAGCGACTTTTCAACGCACCTTCAGCGGCTCGAGACAGTGCTTACTTGCCTCAACGCCGCCGGTCTACAGCTCAAACTGAAGAAGTGCTGCTTCGGCGCTCGACAACTCCTAATTTTGGGCCATGTTGTATCTAGAGATGGCATTCTTCCGGATCCGAAGAAACTCCGTGCCGTTGCCGAATTTCCCAAGCCGAAGACCTTAAAAGAACTTCGCAGCTTCCTCGGTTTATGTTAATATTTTCGTCGTTTTATTCGCAACTTCGCCACCAACATATCGCCCTTGACTGACCTTCTTGACGGCAACAAAGACCTTTCTAGTTGGTCGTCAGCTGTGATGATGCATTTGCTACACTCCGCCACCTTCTTACGTCACCTCCTATACTGCGACATTTTGATCCTCTTGCGCCGACGGAAATACACACGGATGCTAGCGGAGTTGGCCTCGGTGCTGTGCTCGCCTAGCGTAAACCTGGATTTGATGAGTACGTCGTCTCTTACGCCAGCCGTGCACTCACAAAAACAGAAGCCAACTATTCAGTCACCAAAAAAAAGTGTCTAGCCATCATATGGGCCATAGGCAAGTTTTGACCATATCTTTACGGGCGCCCATTCAGCGTGGTTACAGATCATCATGCATTATGTTGGCTCTCCTCGTTAAAAGATCCCACCAGCCGGCTTGCCCGTTGGGCGCTTCGGCTACAAGAGTACGACATCCACGTCGTTTACCGATCTGGCCGAAAACATTCCGACGCAGACGCTTTGTCCCGATCACCTCTACGATGTAGTGACAAGCCGCCGTCTTCGCCTGCCCCCGACGTATCTGCACTTAGTGTCAGTGACATGCGACAGGAGCAACGAAAAGATCCTTGGATCGCTTCACTTATCAACTTGTTAAATCAGACTCCCTCGCAAAATATCCCTAGAGGTATGCGCCGTCAAATACAGCACTTCGTTATCAGAGATGGTTTGCTATACAGACGCAATTATCTCTCCGAAGGATGCCAATGGCTTCTAGTCATTCCCAGAAGTCTCCGCTCAGACATATGCGCCTCCTTTCACGCCGACCCACAATGCGCCCATGCTGGAGTGTTAAAAACCTACACCCGCCTGTCCCACCGCTACTACTGGCGTGGAATGTATCGCTTCGTCCGTCACTACGTACGTTCCTGTCTCGCTTGTCAACGCCGCAAGAATCCCACTCCAACTTCTCCAGCTCCACTACAACCTTTACCTTGTCCTGCCCGACCGTTTGACCGTGTTGGTATTGATCTGTATGGACCTCTTCCGATTACACCGGCTGGAAATCGCTGGGTAATCGTCGCTATCAATCACCTTACGCGCTACGCAGAAACTTCACCACTCTCTTCTGCGTCAGCCAGCGACGTCGGTCGTTTCATACTGCATCAGATGATTTTACGTCACGGTGCACCACGTGAACTCCTGAGTGACCGAGGGCGTGTGTTTTTGTCGGACGCTGTCGAATCGCTTCTCAAGGAATGCAAAGTCATTCATCGCACTACCACCGCGTATCATCCTCAAACAAATGGCATTACAGAAAGATTTAACCGTGCGTTAGGAGATATGCTGTCGATGTACGTCGCAACCGATCACACCAATTGGGACAGTATTCTTCCTTTTGTAACCAACGCGCATAATACTGCTGTCCAGACAATCACTGGTTTCTCACCATATTTCCTCCTGCATGGTCGCGAGCCCTCTTGCACGCTAGACACCATCCTTCCTTACCACCCGGATGTTGCTGAGTCGACGACGATGTCACAAGCTGCTAAATACGCGGAAGAGTGTCGTCAGCTTGCCCGCTCCTTCACAAGTGCTGAACAGCAACGCCAGAAACACCACCGCGATAGCCCGATGCCTCCGGCTTCTTATGCATCGGATGACCTCGTCTGGCTTCGCATCCCTTCAACCAGCCCTGGTCTATCAACGAAACTGATGTACGAGTATGACGGAGCTTACCGTGTGGTTAAACAAACTTCACCCGTCAATTACATCGTGGAGCCGCTTGAGCAGCCCCATGATCAACGACGCCGTGGACGTGAGACCGTCCACATAGACCGCCCAAAACCGTATTACGATCCCTCTATTGTCTCCTGCCCATGAGTCGCCAGGATGGCTCTTTTCCGGAGGGGAGGAAAATGTAGTGAAGAAGATGAATGCTACTCAGAAGGGCAGGGGGTATGAGTCAGTCGATGAAGAAGACGACGTTTTGGTTGGCTGGGGACTCAGGCTAGTTCCGCCATTACCACTTGACGTGTCGTGACCGCTCTCCTGTTTTATAAAAGGGTACCACTCTAAAACGCCTCATTATAATATATATATATATATATATATATATATATATATATATATATATATATATATATATATATATGCTTATATATTTTTATTAATTGTAGCGAAGCCTCCGAACTCTGAAATTGGTCGAACTCTTGAGTACCTTCTAGTGGGGCTACCCAACAATGACGCCGCTCGCGCTAAGATCCCGTGCTTGGCTGTGACTGTTGCCATTGTATATTCTCGCTCGTTGCCGGCTAATAAACGCCTTAACAATTTGGTGGAGAGTGCTGCGATCCCTGTCTATGCCTTTGGAGCTACGATCACGTACCCTGCCATCTACTATGTACCACGACGCTTCCCAGCAAACGCCTCCTCCAATGCCACCCCCTTGTCCCGGTGTCCCCAGAGTCCGCGATCCACCCATCTTCACTGGCGCTGATGGCACTGACGTGGAGGACTGGCTCACCATTTACGAGCGCGTGAGTGTCCCCAACAAATGGGACGAGGACGGCAAGCTGACCAACTTGGTGTTTTACCTTGCCGGTGTCGCCAGTTTGTGGTACAACAACCACGCGTCCGATTTTGCCACCTGGTCCGATTTCAAGACCGCAATCATCAACGTCTTCGGCCGCCCTGCTGTTCGCAAGCTGCAAGCCGAGCAGCGTTTGCGTGAACGTGCTCAGGAGGCTGGTGAGTCATTCACCAGCTATATTGAAGATGTCCTGGACCTATGTAACAAATCCAATCACACCATGTGCGAGTCTGACAAGATCCGAAACATCATGAAAGGCATTGACGATGATGCCTTCACGATGCTGCTCGCCAAAAACCCCGGCACGGTGGCTGAGGTCATCACACTGTGCAAGAGCTACGAGGAGCTCCGCCGGCAGCGTTCGATGACCCGACGCTCCCCATCACGAGCTGCAACGCTTGCTGGCTTGGAGGCCAGTTGTGACCAAGTGGCGTTGATGGCAGACCTGAAGTCCTTTATCCGCGAGGAAATCGCGCGTCAGTTCTCGCTCCTGCCCTTTGCCCACCAACCTGCTGTTCAACAATTGGCTACTACCGTTCTCCCTCCCATCCGCCGAGCGATTGAACCGGAAATAGCGAAGGTAATGCCTGCGTACCACCCTCCACAGCCTCCGGCTCCTGCGCCCCTGAGTTACGCGCAAGTGGTCGCCAGGCCACCCCAAGTCGTTCCAGCAACCGCCCCTTGGACTTACGCCGAAGCTGCCACTCGACCTCCGTCCTTTGCAGCGGGTGTGCCCGCTACGTATGTTGACGTAACCCCTCAGCCTCAGCTTCAGTCCACCATGCAGCCACCGTTCCATCCATCAGCCCTTGCGACATGGGTGAGACCTACCCCGGTGAACAGATGGCGCACACCCGACAACCGGCCCATCTGCTTTGCCTGCGGTTACGCCGGTAACGTGGCCCGTTATTGCCATCGCGTACAGCCGGCTCCAATTTCTTCACCTGTTGCTGGCCAACTCAGCCGTCCTTATCGCGAAGAACCGCCGTCTATACCACCTCGATCTCGCCCAGGTCCATCTCGAAGATCACCGTCGCCACGACGCCTTTGCCTGTCTCCCATGCGGCCAAGTGCGGCAGCTCATGAGCGGGAAAACTAGTCGTCGCAGTCCCTGAGGCAAGGACTGCGACGCTATCGCAATGTGAAAGCCCTCAGAGCAGCCCCTCGAATGTCATTGACGTGCTTGTGGGCGGTGTTTGTGCATCGGCTCTTATTGACACTGGAGCTGCCGTATCAGTTATGGACGAAAAACTCTGCCGCTTACTTCGAAAAGTGACGACGCCACTTTCTGGGTTATCCCTCCGTACTGCAAGTTTGCACCGGATTCATCCTACAGCAGGGTGCACAGCTCGCGTTGTCATCCAGGACGTTCTGTATGTCGCCCAGTTCATCATCATTCAGGCATGCTCTCATAACGTCCTCCTGGGATGTGACTTTCTCTCCCGCCATGACGCCGTCATCTATTGTGCCGCCGCCGAAATTGAGCTCTCACCCTTCTCGCATTTGACGCCAGAAGACAGTCCCCCGACACTGAGCAAGATTCTAACGAAAGACGACACAACAGTGCCTCCAAACTCGACGACGGCTGTGTCTGTCTACTGCGCTGGTCTCTCCAACAGCATTGGACTTGTTTCGCCATCTGACCGCCCTTGCACCAGGAAAGGGTTGCTAGTACCTTTCGTGACCGTGCAGGTAAACCAGGGCAACACTGCTATTTTTGTAACCAACCCGTCCCCGTACGCTGTTACCTTGCTTCGAGGGGAATGTCTCGGCAGAGTGGAACCAGTCGACGACGCACTAGTCCTGGACGTACCCGATGACACGCGCGCTCCCAGGTCGTGTACCATCAATGCTGTTTCCACTTCTGATTCGTCGTCTGCTGATGTATTTGGCCCTTCCATCGCTGACAACCTTACGGCCGTACAGCGTTCCCAACTTCTGGACCTGTTACAAGAATATCGTTCTTCTTTCGATGTTGGGCGAAGTTCTCTCGGTCGCACGTCCGTTGTTACGCATCGCATCGTCGACACTGGTGCCCATCCACCTTTACGGCAACGTCCATATCGCGTGTCGCCTGCTGAACGTCGAGTAATTAATGATCAGGTTGACGATATGCTCAGACGCGACGTTATTCGGCCCTCGGACAGTCCATGGGCGTCTCCTGTTGTTCTTGTTGCGAAGAAAGACGGTTCTGTGCGGTTCTGTGTGGACTATAGACGGCTGAATAAGATCACTCGCAAGGATGTTTATCCACTGCCACGCATCGATGACGCAATTGACAGCCTTCATGGAGCCGATTTTTTTTCTTCTCTCGATCTGCGCTCGGGGTACTGGCAAGTACTCATGGCTGACGACGCTCGACCAAAGACCGCCTTCATCACGCCAGACGGCTTGTACGAGTTCAACGTCATGCCGTTTGGTCTATGTAATGCACCTGCGACCTTTGAGCGCATGATGGACACCGTTCTGCGCAACTTGAAATGGTACACGTGCTTGTGTTACCTCGACGATGTCATTGTCTTTGCTCCGGATTTCTCCACGCATCTCCAACGTCTGAAAGACGTTTTCGCACGTGTGAGCAATGCCGGCTTACAACTAAATCTGAAAAAGTGCCGCTTTGCAGCACGGCAACTCACCATACTGGGGTACGTCATGTCCAAAGACGGCATTCTTCCTGATCCTGCCAAGCTTCAGGCCGTGGCCGAATTCCCCAAACCTGCATCTGTCAAAGAACTGCGTAGTTTCGTGGGCCTGTGCTCATACTTCCGACGCTTCATACGAAATTTCGCCACGATCATATCACCGCTGACGAAGCTCCTTGAAAGCAACGGGCCCTTCAATTCGTGGTCATCCGAGTGTGACGACGCGTTCGCGAAGCTCCGCCATTTGTTGACGTCGCCTCCCATTCTACGCCACTACGACCCTACAGCCCCAACGGAGGTGCACACGGACGCCAGCGGAGTAGGCCTTGGCGCTGTCCTGGCGCAGCGAAAACCCGGATCCCCTGAATATGTCGTAGCATATGCAAGCCGTACGCTCACGAGAGCCGAGAAAAACTACACCGTCACGGAGAAAGGGTGCCTGGCGATCGTCTGGGCTCTTACAAAGTTTCGACCTTATTTGTATGGTCGCCCATTCGATGTCGTCACCGACCATCATGCACTATGCTGGCTTTCATCATTGAAAGATCCCTCAGGCCGTCTCGCCTGTTGGGCTCTTCGCTTACAAGACTACGATATCCGCGTGCTGTACCGCAACGGACGCCAGCATGCTGACGCCGACGCCCTCTCGCGCTCCCCTCTGCCTGAAGGTGATGTGCTTTGCTCAGTATCCTCGGCTGCTGTTTCTGCCATTGATGTTGACATCATAACTACCGAACAGCGAAAGGATAATTGGATCGGCCCGCTCATCGACATGCTCTCTGATCCATCCGCAACGCCATCCACGCGTGCCTTGCGTCGTCAAGCTCCCCATTCGTGACGGCCTCCTACACCGACGCAATTACGACGCCGACGGCCGCCAGTGGTTACTCGTGATACCCCGCAGTCTGCGGTCAGAGATATGTGAATTCTTCCATTCTGATCCGCAATGCGCACACTCTGGGGTATTCAAAACCTATTATTGCATTCGACAACGCTACTTCTGGCGCGGGATGTACCGCTATGTGCAGCAGTTCGTTCGCTTTTGCCTCACTTGCCAACGCCGTAAACCGTCAGCCCACATGTCGCACGCCAGTCTACAACCGTTACCTTGCCCTGACCGTCCCTTTGGGCGCGTAGGTATCGATTTGTATGAACCACTTCCTCTGACGTCGGCTGGTAACCGCTGGGCCATCGTTGCCGTTGACCATTTAACGCGATACGCCGAAACCGCCGCTCTCCCTGCGGCTGCTGCGCGCGATGTTGCGTCCTTCCTGCTGCATCGATTTATACTGCGCCACGGACCACCCCAAGAGCTTCTCAGCGATCTAGGCAGTATCTTCTTGTCGGAAGTTGTCGAAGCCATTCTGACGGAGTGCCATTCTGTCCACCGCAAAACTACTGCTTACCACCCACAGACGAATGGCCTCACCGAACGCTTTAACCGCACCCTCGGCGACATGCTTTCTATGTACGTCGCTGCGAACCACACTAATTGGGATAATATACTGCCCTTCGTCACCTACGCCTACAACACCACCCCTCAGAGCACGACTGGTTTTTCACCTTTCTACTTGCTGTACAGAAGGCACCCGTCGCACACCATGGACACGATCCTCCCGTACACGCCGGATCCATCTGAGTGTGCACCTATTTCCGAGACAGCCAGGCTTGCTGAAGAGTGTCGCGAGCTTGCCAAGACTTTTACGACGCAAGAGCAAGATCGGCAGAAGAGTATTCGTGATGGCTCCACCACTTCTGGGCCCACGCTCGTTCCTGGTGCGCTTGTATGGCTCTCGATCCCGACCTCTGCAGCTGGCCTCTCTTCCAAACTACGTCCCAAATACGAAGGCCCCTACCGTGTCATCGAGCGCACCTCACCCGTCAACTATCTGATCGAACCCGTTGAACAATCTTCGGACATGCGCCGCCGTGGGTGAGACATCGTTAACGTGGAGCGCCTGAAGGCTTATTATGACCCGCTCATAATAACAAGCTGTTAGGTCGCCAGGCGGCTCCCTCTTCGACCCCGGGGTAATTGTAGCGAAGCCTCCGAACTCTGAAATGGGTCGAACTCTTGAGTACCTTCTAGTGGGGCTACCCAACAAGGACGCCGCTCGCGCTGAGAGCCCGTGCTTGGCTGTGACTGTCGCCATTGTACATTCTCGCTCGTTGCCGGCTAATAAACGCCTTAACAATATATATATATACTTGACAATATATATATATACTTAACAATATATATATAGAACTCTGGTTCATCATCATCGTCATCGTCTGTGTACTGGCTCTGCCCGTTCGTTTTGCGAGGTCTTTCCTCAATTAAACGCTGTCGCAACCCAGACTACCAAGACTGCATAATATATATATATATATATATATATATATATATATATATATATATATATATATATATATATATATATATATATATATATATATATATATATATATTCAGGGGTACAGAAAGGTACCTCAGGCATGGGTGCAGAAATGACGCAGAAGGGATGAAGACGGTGATGTTGTTGTGGGGCCGTGTCTGGACTCTCCTGTTGTTCTGCATCCTTGTACACTGCGTGCAGTGTTAGCCCAACCAGCTTTAACCTATTGAATACTCCCTGTTACATATTTTTGGTGGAAGTGCTGGGTAACGTTTCGACTCTGGATCTCCTTAGCGGTCGTGAGCTTCGTCCAGGCACGATGCCTGAAGACAGTGCGCCGTCCATTCAGTCTAAGCCTGCTCCGTCACCTGTGATCCCTTCCCATCTTCTCGATCCAGGTACATTTTGTGGCACCGACACAACTGACGTTGACGATTGGCTCGCCTTATACGAGCGCGTCAGCAAGCAATACAGGTGGGATGAGACGCTTATGCTGGCCAACATCATCGTTTACCTACGAGGTACTGCACGCGCCTGGTACGAGACGCACGAGGAAGACCTGACGAGTTGGGACGTGTGCAAACAGAAGCTCTGTGACTTGTTCAACCAGTCAGCTGCTCGACAAATGGCAGCCAGGCAGGTACTCGCATCACAAGTTCAATCATCTACTGAGTAGTATGTCACCTATATCCAAGACGCGCTCGCCTTGAGATGGAAGTCCGACAAAGACATGACTCAACTAGACAAGGTCAGCAATGTGTTGAAGGGCATAGTCGACGATGCCTTCAACATTCTGATATGCAAGAACTGTACCACCATTGACTCAATTGTCAGCGAATGTCAGTGGTTCGAACAAGCCAAAAGCAGGAGAATCCCTCGACGTTTTTACAGACTCCCGAACACCGCCGCGACTTCTTCCTGCGAGGATCCTATAATGACACGTCCATTTGCGAATACTCCAAACATCACAAGAATTGTCAGCCAGGAGCTGGAAGCCATGGCTCCTTCCTCTTATCAGCCCCCTGTGTCTGACAACGTGCCCCAATATCTCTTATTCAGGGTGTTGTGCGACAAGAGTTTGCCAACAAGGGTTTTTTAATTCCCCAGAACTCCAGCCACACACCACAGCCCAAAAATCTTGACGCTCACTACCACGCCGCCCCACTTGTTGCTGCTGCTGCGTCGGTCCCGTGGTTCTCATACCGCTACCGAAATCCATCCGAGTGGCGCACACAATATGATCGACTGATATGCTTATCTTGCCATCGCGTTGGCCTCAATTCCCGCCACTGCCACAACAGATGGTCTTCCCGGCAACGTTTTCTAGACGACCACCGACAGGATCGTGCGCAGTATTCGCCACCTCGTTTGGCCAACGACCACCTTCAACACCTTCGACCTAGCCGTTCTACGCTATGCTCCGAACTATGCTACACTGATGTCGTCGCCCAGGGAACCCGGTACAGCCACTCACCGTCGCCTCAGGGTTGCCAGCCGTGCTCCTATCAACGCCGTCGCTCCCCGGCTGTCACAGAACGAGCGCTCAAAAAGAGCGCGCCGCCAACTCCTCGCGACGAAACGCCGGAGTGACGCCGCGAGGTCAACGATAAAAGAAAAAGAAAAAAGAAAACAAGCTCCCCGGGCACGCCCCCTCTCCCCGCGGAAGCGTGGCTTCGCCGACGAACTTCCTCACCCCACAACGGCGGCCGAGCAGGCACTCGACTTTTCTAGATGGAAAGGGGCGTGGTCATACCGAGTTGAGTCATCCGTCGCGGAGGGCAGTCGAACCGTCTCGCCCTCTCCCCAGCCTTCGCTGCGTATCGCGCCGACGAAATGACGAGAACCTTCTGGAATCTCGCGCGGAAAGTATTTAATCGAACAGCCGAGACGAGAGAGCAGGAGAAGACGGAAGTTAGCACCAGAGCGCGTAGGGATGCCGCCGTGTAGTCGGCGAAGGTTTTGTCCGCAGAGACAAAGCAGGAGAAGAAGAAGAGGATTTCCACCTGAGGGGTGAAGGCTCGAGCTACAGGCAAGAGCGTGTGTCTACCGCTATCGAGCGAAGACGCGTGGCAACAGCTGCGTGTGTGAAGCCGACGGGTTTCCAGCGAAGAAGTTGGAAGCTTGGAGAGAGGCCAACTGCAGACGCGAGGGTTCCTGGAAAAGAAACTTCAGGGGCAGCGGAACGACAACAACGCTGGACTTTGAGTGAGGGATTCTCGGAAGAGTATCATCCAGACTTTTGTTCCAAGAACTTTGGACTGAATAGGTTTTTTTTATCTCTTTAGTCTTTAAGTGTCTTGGTTGTTCAATGCATGCGACTGCATTGTAGTGCGTATTGTCGTCTGTGTCCGTTGTTTTGAGTGTGGCTGATGGTATTGTGTAGTACGTTGTTTGATTGGTGACATATTGTATGCAACTATTGTGGAGTGTGCATTCTTGTGCATTGTTTTCGATCTACCATTATTGAGAATATAATTTTTTTGTTTATCAACTCTCGGCTCTGACTTGTTATTTGGGCCACAGCCGGCGTCCGCTGGCGCGCCAAAAAGGACCACTTCTAAATTGTCCACGCTTTCGTGGTGCGGTTCGGGGGGCCGATACTTCGGCCCTTGGAATTAGCCCGGCGATCGCCTCCCGAGTTAACGGGACCTGTGTGACACCGTCACTGGCGTTTTCTGGGCAGTACTCGGGAAACTAACAGATGCAGCTCCTGGAGGTGGCGCTGCATTGACAACGTGGACCGAAAAACCTCCACCGACCACTAACTTCCGACGAAATTTACTTGGTGTGCTTATCGATGGCCTGACCGTTACAGCTCAAATAGACACTGGTGCCCACAAATCCGTTATGAGTTCACGCCTTCGATTCCGCCTGAAAAAGTTCTTACTCCTGCCATGTCTTCGACTGTGCGAGTAGCCGACGGCAGCCGAACATCATTTCTTGATATTTGTACTGCCCGCGTCACTGTTACCGGCCTTCACACTTCAGTCCTCTTTGCTGTTCTAGACGCTTGCCCACACGACATGATTCTCGGCATTGACTTCTTGACCACGCATTCAGCTATCATCGATTGTTCAGCCGGCACTTTACAGCTAGAGTTGCCTTTGTACACTGATGTCCTTCCTGCAGCTCCCACACGGCTACGGTCCATGAAGTGTCTACGATTACCACCTCAGGCCGCTGTGCACCTTTCTATGTCGCCGTTCCCATCTGTTCCTGTTGCGACTACTTGGCAGCTCCACTCATTGACCTGACCCTTTCCCTGAACATCATACTTCCTCATACTATAGTGAGGATTAGCGACAACAAGAAGCTTCTCCCTGTCCTCAACTTCTCCGTGTCGATCCTGGTCATTCCTCAAGGTATTGTATTAGCATAACTCTCCACTCTAGAGCATTGTACAATTTCATCTCTCACTCCTTACATCAAGACCATAGCCGAAACTGTCGCAGCCGTATAGAATAGAGCTTTTCTAGACAAATTTATATCAAACGACCTGTCACCGACCCAAGTCGAAGCGCTCCGTGGTCTTATTTTCTTTCCTCAACAATTTAAGTGACGTCACCCACGAGGGCGTCCCCGACAGTCCCCACTGCCCGAAGCGTCGCCAGCACCAGCCTGAACTTGTGTATGTGGTACGTATGAAGCCGTATGTGAGCGACTGACTGCACGTTAAAAAAATACGGTGGGTCTGAATCAGGATCGTGGCGATGCTCCTATAAGGAGAGACAATTGCCACGTGTGTATATGAAAAAGAACGTCTATAGGAATGTTTTGTAGATTCCAGCTAGTGGGACAGGTGGTTATCGAGACGACAACGAAGCAGGCGTCTTGCTGTGCACTGTGCAGCTGATCCTGAACACGCTTTCTTCGCTGTCGTAAGCTGCGGTCATCCTTTATATATATATATATATATATATATATATATATATATATATATATATATATATATATATATATATATATATATACATTGTCACGTTACACCGTAACTCTAACCTGTAGATAATGGCACACAATCATGTCAAACTGACTCGAACAACGGCATTACGACTTTATCGTTTTTCTCTGCACGTGCATCTTCGTCCTCTTTTAAATGGCGGCACATGCAAGCCTGCCAGCATCTATGGAAATAATACTTGCAGAACTTGTACTAGTGGCATTACCCTTTCCCAAAGAACATTGTCCCGATGTCAAAACATAATTACCAGATGAAAAAAAAAACACATACGATCCCTACTGAAACGTTGCGTATGCGAGTCCAATATTTTCATATGTTTCCATAAAGAATACATATGTTTCCTATACATTTTCTATATATTTCCGTAAGATTCTTACGGAAACATACGAAATTATTGGACATCGCATACGGAACGTTTCAGTAGGAATAAGCAGTACACAAGGGGGTGTTCTCAATCACTGTAGGTCTACTCAAGGGAGTTTGACAAATAGGCAGCGTTGACAAAACGATTTCATCCTCGAAACATGAACGACGTGTGGCTGTTGTGAACGGCGGGATTGACGAGCCATGTCCTCGTCAAGAACCTCGTAGTTTACTTCGCTGAGACGATGGAGAACTCTATAGGAACCAAAATAGCAGTGTAACAACTTTTCCGACCGGCCCCGTTTTAGAATAGGAGTCCACAACCATACTCGTTCTCCGGGTTGGAAAGAGACATCGCGACGACGAGCGTTGTACCACAGCGAGTCCATGCATTGTTGCTTATGGATTCATTCGACTGCAAGCTCACGAGCTGCATCTGCCAGTCTGACAAATTCGTTCGTCTTGACACTAATCTGGTGTCTGTCTGGTAGAAGCATGGCATCCAGCATTGTAGTGACCTCCCTGCCATGAAGCAACCGGAATGGTGTGAATCCAGTTGATTCTTGCACAGCGGTGTTGTAAGCGAACGTGACGTAAGGATGTCATCCCAGTTTTTGTGGTCTTGGTCAACGTACATGGATAGCATGTCGGCGATCGTCTTCTTTAGTCGCTTTGTAAGGCTCCTGCTTTGTGGGTGGTATGCAGTAGCTTTTAGATGTACTGTGCCGCTAAGCTGCATGACATCTTGTATCAGCCGGGTGTTAAAAGCAGTGCCACGATCAGTTATGACAACCGCTGGTGTTCCATGTCGGAGGACGATGTTCTTCATAAAACGTGGGCAGTCTCAATGGCAGTGCCACGTTGTAATGCCTTCGTTTCGCAGTAACGCGGCATGTAATCAGTAGCGACAACAATGCAGCGGTTGCTGTTCTGGGACTTGAGAAAAAGTCCGAGTAGATCCATGCCAATTTGTTGGAACAGTAGTGTTGGAGGAGCAACGGGCTTCAAAAAGCCGGCTGGGCGCTGATGTGCTGCTTTACGGCGCTGGCACTCGTGGCACGTTTTCACGTAATGCTGCACGTCTCGATTGAGCTCAAGCCAGTAGTAGTGATCGCGAATCCGGGTCAAGGTACGCGTGAATCCTAAGTGGCCTGAAGAAGGCTCGTCATGACAGGTGGACATCGCCTCATAACACTGCCAGAACGACGATCAGGTACTCAGTCGCGTAAGGGTCGAAGTTTCTTTTATAGAGTATATTTCTGCGAACGCAGAACAATGATGGCGAGCGGGTGAATGCTGGTGGTGGATGCGGTGTGTGGCCTTCGAGATATTCGATGAATTGTCGAAGCTCGGAATCGTTCTTCTGCTGCTCAGCCAAGTCGAATTCACTAACAGCGCTGAGAAAACGGCCGTCGAGATTGTGATCACCTGACGCTGTCTTTAGAGGAGCTCGGGAAAGGCAGTCCGTGTCAGAATGCTTCCGGCCAGACTTGTACACGACTGTCAAATCAAACTCCTGAAGGCGTAGGCTCCACCAAGCCAGACGTCTGGAAGGGTCTTTAGGGTTCACCAACCAGCAGAGCGCACGATGATCGGTAACAACACTGAACGGGTGACCATACAGGTACTGTCTGAATTTAGCTATTCCCCAGACAACAGCTAGGCACTCCTTTTCAGTGGTTGTGTATTTCGCCTCCGCAGATGATAAAATCCGGCTCGCATAAGAAATAGGGCGTTCGACGACGCCTTGCCACTGGACGAGGACTGCACAAAGGCCAATGTTACTGTCATCTGTGTAGTTCAGTGTCGGCAGATTTGTCGTAGTGTCCGAGTAAGGGCTCAGACTGGAGACTCTGCTGGAGCTCGGAGAAAGCGCGTGTTTGCTCAGGGCCCCACACGAAGGGAACATCTTCTTTTGTCAGACTAGCGAGGGGTTCGGCAATGTTTGCGAAATTTCACACAACGCGTCTGTGGTATGCGCAGAGGCCTGAAAATTGACGCACATCACGTTTCTTGGGAAGTGGTGGAAAATCTGCGACAGCCAATGTTTTGTCTGAGTCCGGCCGAATACCATCATGGCTAACAAGGTGGCCGAGGAACTTGAATTCATTGTAACCAAAATGACATCTTTCTGGTTTCAGTGATAGGCCTGCCATGTGAGTTGCAGCAAACACAGATTCAAGTTGCTGCAAGTGCTGCTCAAACGTTTGGGAGAAGAAAACGACGTCGTCTAAGTAGACAAGGCATGCATACCACTTGAGACCGGAGAGCACTGTATCCCTCATCCTCTGGAATGTCGCAGGAGCAGAACACAGACCGAAGGGCTGCACCTCGAATTCGTACAGACCATCAGGCGTTATGAATGCTGTTTTCTCTCAGTCGCGTTCATCAACTTCGATCTGCCAGTAGCCACTGCGTAAATCCATAGAGGAGGAGTATCGGGCGCATCGCAGGCGATGTAGTGAGTCGTCGATGCGCGGAAGAGGATAAACGTCTTCCTTCGTCACTGTTAAGTTTGAGGTAATTGACGCAAAATCGGAGAGTGCCGTCCTTCGTCCTTACTAGTACGACGGGGGACGACCATGGACTGTTCGAGGGTTGGATTACACCATCTTCGAGCATCTGCTTTACTCGAGAACGCCTTGCCTCTTCTTCCTTTTGTGATACTCGGTAGGGCGTGCTGACGTATGAGTCGCTCAGCACGGTCAGGGACAATGCGGTGCTTTACGGTTGGCGTTTGCTTTATCTTGGATGTAGACGCGAAACAATCGCTAAACATGCAGAGGATACAGCGGATTTGCTCTTTCTGTGCACATCACAGCTTCAGATTCACATCGACTGTATCGGCTACCATGGTGTCACTTTCAACGGCTGCAGAAATTGGGGTTATCGTCGTAGACGCTTCATCGTTAATGAATTTAAAATGAGCGATAGTTGTTCGCTTGGCCAAATATTGGTGTGCTTCACTGAAATTTGTGACCAACAACTCAGTCGTCCCACGTTTAAATTGAATTATGTCGAGGGCACCACAGTTTGCTGAGACAAGAGCACCGAAAGGTTGGCTTCAACAATACCATTACTGTCATGATCTATGTCGCCCTGTACAGTAACGAACATACTGGTGCGTGGCGGAAGTGTGACGATGTCGTCGACAATGTGAAGCGCAGTCTTCTGCGGATCGGTATCTCTATGCTGCGGGCCATAGTCATCAGCAAACGTTACGAGGCAGTGTCGAAGATTTATAACAGCGCCATGTTCGCGAAGGAAATCCAGGTGAAGGATAACTTTCCCGGAGCATTCTGGAAGCACAACAAAAGAAGCAATGCACGTCAACTCACGGACTTGCAGCCTTGTGGTGCATCTCACAATCGGTGTCAAGAGATGACCACCTGCTGTACGAAGGTTTAATCCATGCCCCCAAGTATTCGTAACTTTCCCGAGTTCAGCCACAAGTTCAGCGCTGATAACTGAGTAGTCGGTGCCAGTGTCGACCAGAGCAGTCACTGTATGGTTGTCCATAAGGACGGCAATGTCAGCAGAAACAGGTTCGTCAGCGATGTGAGGTGTCCGCTGAAAGGAATCGTCGAAGTTTGGTGGATGGGTTGGAGGAGGCTGTTTTGACGATAGCTTAACAGCAGTCTCACCACCGGAGGCCACTGATTCTAGTTTCCCCGGCGTAGACTTGGGGACCTAGCGGATCGTCCCGCAACAACATCGGCGAAAGTAGAGTATTGACTCGCGGACGTAGGATGCGTCGAGGAGATGGAGAGCGTGATTGGCGTCGCTAAAGATTCGGAGATGGTAGACTTCTGCGGTAGATGAAGTATTCTGCGGTAGCCCGGGGTCGTTCCCTGTCTCTGGGCCGACGAGCGCCTGGCCGAAATCCAGGTAGGCCCATCTGTCTGCACGAGCACTCCCGGTACAAGTGACCTGGCTCACCACAGCGGTAGCAAAGTGGCCGATTGTCGGAAGCGCGCCACACGCTAGATTTCCGCCAATTAGGTCGCGGATTCTCATAGTGTAGCGGGCCCGAGAAATACTGTGGCATCTGCAGGCAAGTCGGTCGTTGGTTTTCATAGTGCAGCAGGCCCGAGAAGTGCTGCGGCGTCTACAGGCTGGTCGGTCGTTGGTTTTCATAGAGCGGTAGGCCCGTGAAGTTCTGCGGCGTCTGCCAGCTGGTCAGTCGGGGGAAATAGCTGACTGCCGGTGCAGGAGTGCGTACAGCCTCCGCATACGTTAGCAGAGGAGCTTCGGTTAGAGGTGGCTCAAATGGTCGTACCAGCTGCTGACCTCTTCACAGACGACGTCTGTCAGAGCAGCCACCTAAGGCTGTGAAGGCACTGCGTGAAGCATTCGCAGCTCATCGCGAAAGATGCTACGGACTAGCTCAGCCAGGTCTCTCACGCTCGTGACGTCGGTTGTTACCAAGGGTGCTGACAGATGCAAGGTTGTCGGACCGCTCATACTGCGAAGACCGCTGTCTTAGCATTCGCTCTATTGTCGTCGCTTCACGGACGAATACCGCCATGTTAGCTGGGGGGTTTCGAACGAGTCCTGCAAACAGCTACTCCTTGACACCCCGCATCAGAATGCGTAACTTTTTGCCTTCCTTCATTGCAGAAACCGCTCGACGGAACAGACGAGACATCTCCTCAACGAACATGGCCACGCTTTCATTTGGTCTTTGATTGCGAGAATTGAAGAGACGTTCGGCTTGTTCTTTCCGGTCAGCGCTACCATACGTAGCTGTGGTCGGCGCTACCACAGCTGAGTGCAAAACACCACCCAGGTTGTCAGGGCGGCCTCGTGGTTCTCAAACCAAATACGCGCCAAATCCTCCAAGTAGAAATAGACATACCGCAGTTTCCGAAGCTCGTCTCACTCGTTGGCGACGGTGACTCGATCGTATTGGTCCAGCCAGTCTTCAACGCCTTCGTAGAGCTCCCCATGGAAGGGCTTTGGGGTTAAAGGGGCTGGTGGCCATAGAGCTGGCTGAGTCGCGGTCTGTTCAGTCTGGCTTGCAGTTGTCGCATTAGCCATGGTTCTGTAGCGTTCGGGAAAGGGGCCGAATCGGGGTTCGTAGTCCTAGTTGCAGCCGACTGCGGCGAAAGTTGGCTGTTTCTACCAAGACGTCGATGTTGGGGCCGAGACCTTCCTTGTAACAGTGCATATATATATATATATATATATATGGTAGTGGGATATATATATATATATATATATATATATATATATAGTAGATATATATATATATATATATATATATATATATATATATATATATATATATATATATATATATATATATATATGAGATCTAACAGACAGTAATGTCAAGGAATGTACAGGGGAAGTTATTAGAACCAATGAAATGTAAATAAAAAGAAAGAAAAGTGGATGAAAAAATAACCAGCCGTGAGCCGGAATCGAACCTACGACCTTCGAATAACGCGTTCGATGCGTTCGATGCGAGCATGGAACACGTTATTCGAAGGTCATAGGTTCGATTCCTGCTCAGGGCTGGTCATTTTTTCATCCTCTTTTCTTTTTTCTTATTTACATTCCATTGGTTCTAATAACTTCCCCTGTACAATCCTTGGCATTACTGTCTGTTAGATCTCATAATTATTGTGCTAAAACACGGAAATCGAGCCCTTAGGTATACACTTCTTTCCCTTATATATATATATATATATATATATATATATATATATATATATATATATATATATATATATATATATATATATATATATATATATATATATATATGTGTGTGTGTGTGACGCTATGATGAATGGGCGACGAAGCATGGCTCATACCCCATGCTTTTTCTACTGTCACTTCCTCCTCCTCTACTTCTACCATCGGTCACTACCTTCTTACGTCACATGATTCCCCCTCCCCCCGAAAGAATGCGCAAGCTACAATCTAGAAAGCATGTAAAAATTGAGTCTTATAATAAAAAATAATGCCAGAAAATGCAGTAGTTCCATGCCACACGGCGGTTCCATGCACTTGCACAAAATGTTCACAGGAAAGGCAGACCGGTGATATCTAGGAGACCTCAGGTGGGCGAGGTTGGCTGTTGCGTTGTGGAGAGCATAACCATGCCTTCATAGTTAAAAATGATGGCACAACCTGGTTAGTATTGAGGAACGAACAAGGTTGGGAGTCCTTGTAGCGTTGGATGGTCGGATGTCTCATGCGTTGGATTCTGAGTCGTGGCTGCGACAGACGCTTTGCTTCTAAAATGCGTGCTTCTTGACAAATTGTGACGGCGAGATGCCTGCGGGCTGGCGGTATGCAAGAAGTGCTTCCGCATCTTTCTTGACTTTTTCCGTGGTGTTGCGGTCTGTGTAACTGGAGGCGCAGGGAGCGTCTCAGGCGACTTTCCTCTGTGCGAGAAAATTTGACGTCTTGGAATACTTTTTGGGTTAGAGATCTTATTTTCCGCTGTTCTTCAGTTGGTGAGTGTGCTTCCGTTGAATTTTGCGTTCGTCGATGCCTTCGTTGCAGTCTATTTTGTTGTCGCATGAGGTTGCGCGCTTGGCTATGCTTGCTTTGCTGATGCTGCTCAGGAGATGGCTGTAGTGGCAAGCCTTCCGGAATGGGACATTCATTTACTTTGAGGGTTGACGCGTCCTGACGACAGCTGATGCATGGTGAACAGGTTTCTTGCTTATCGGGCATGGTTGGTGGTGCGCCATCATTGCTAGCCTGCTCTTCAGAGGCTTCTGTGACGTGGTTGTTCACGGACGCTTCTGAAAGACAACTGTGTACGAGATTTGATGTATGATTTGCTTCTGAATTGGTTCGATTCTTGGATTGGTGACCACTGCATGAGGGTACCACATGTGACGTCGCATCACCAGGTTGAAAATGCAAATTTCGGCAAGTGTGCGGTGCCGTGGAAATGAACTCTTGCGACAAAAAACATTCAGAGTTGACAGATAGATCATCAGGGGCTTCTTCTTCGCGGCTCACTATGAGTGGTTCTTGCGCCTGGTAGCATGCGACGTTCGATGCGCCTGAGCCTTCTGTGTTTGGAGTTTCTGGTGGCTGCGCACTGGACGGCAACATTGCAACAGGTGTAGCTCGGTAAGGTTTGAGTTGTGAATGGCCCTCTTTCTGTGCAACTAACAATGCGAGCTGTTCTGGTGCATGAATCTGGGTGGTAAGCCCAGGGCTTGGCGTAGCATCGTCCGAGCTCCGCAGCTCTATCCTGACCATTGTGAGCGTGCCAGATGGGAGATGGACATTGTGAGTCACGAACGAGCCAAGCGATGGAAAGCCATGAGGCGGGCCAAGTCTGCGAGATGGGGAGTAAGCTGCTCCAATGCGTGAAGTCTGATTTTCACTCTTTCAGTCATCTTGGCGTCGTTTGGTGTTTTCCCAATGTGTCAGCTGGTCTACCATGAACAAGGCGTCCTTGTGACACGAATAGTGACCGTTAGGAGCCTTTGAAGAGCTGCGTCGTAGAAAACCAGGTGGTGGACCATGTATGCGAGACGAAGCATGAAAGGCATCAGTAGGGTGAGAGACGTCTCGTGTCGTATGTTGGTGCCACGACTTTGGAAATGCCAACTTTCGTGAAGAGAAACCTGGTGGAACGCCACGTTTCTTGAGAAATAAGCGTGGACTGTGACGGCCGAGTGTGGTTGTATGCAGATGATCGGTAATGAAGAAGTCCTTGTCGTAGTCGTTAAATCGGGCAATCATCTCTTCCCTGATCTTTTGCCATGATTCATCGTTTTCGAATATGTGTGTCAGGTAAAACTTGAATGCCTCACCGGAGATGTAGTCAGTGAATTTGGTGATCATCTCCCGTTCCGACCAAAATGCAGCGGTTGCGTGGTGCTCGAACAGGTCGAACCAGTCCTGTACAAGTCCATCGTCCGCTGCTCCGGTGTACTTGGGGATGGGAAGGTCGTCTAATTGTGCTGTCATAATGCTGGTTTTGGTGTAGAGTTGGGATGTACTTTCGCGGTCCACGTTCGGTCACTGCGTCTTGCTGAGACATTCGGAGATGGTGGCCGGTTGATGAAGTGGCCGCCAGGTCTCCATCCTGCCGACTCGTGTGACGCTATGATGAATGGGCGACGAAGCATGGCTCATACCCCATGTTTTTTCTACTGTCACTTCTTCCTCCTCTGCTTCTACCATCTGTCGCTACCTTCTTATGTCACACACACACACACACACATATATATATATATATATATATATATATATAAATATATATATATATATATATATATATATATATATGGGAAAGAAGTGTATACCTAAGGGATCGATTTCCGTGTTTTAACACAATATAAATGACACCTGTACATAATATTGTCTCTTAGATCTCATTATATTGTGTTAAAACACGGAAATCGAGCCCTTAGGTATACACTTCTTTCTCATATATATATATATATATATATATATATATATATATATATATATATATATATATATATATATATATATATATAACTTGAAAGGAAGGCACGACAGGTCCGGGAATTTTCTATATTGAAATAACTTGCAGATAGCACATAAGAAAAGGATAGTATTTAATAACGTTTCGGCCGTGGCACGGCCGAAACGTTAGTAAATACTATCCTTTTCTTATGTGCTATCTGCAAGTTATTTCAATATATATATATATATATATATATATATATATATATATATATATATATATATATATATATATAACGGACGAAGATTAAAGGTAAATAGCCGACCGACCCATTAACGGGAATTCCTTCCTTTACGCACGCCGCCCGCCGACCGACCCATTACGGGGAACCCCTTTCTTTATGCACGCCGTCACGGACCCTCCCGGCACCGCGGCGACAATCTTGGGTGGCCCGACACACGTCAAGAACTCAACAGCACGTGATCTGAACCGTATGTGGATGTAGACGGACAGTTGGCTTCGTTCTCAGTGTTTACAGTGGTTCTTCCTCTTTTTTACTTTCTTTCATATCTTTCTTTTTCGTCTTTTTTCTCCCCCCCCCCTTTTTTCCTTTTTTTCCTTTTTCTAGTTCCCTCTCACTCTCGCAAACATTTTTCAAGGCGAGAGGGACGCGGCAGCAACGAAGTTTGGAAGCTCATGTCAGTATAACTCATCCCCTGATGAAGGGAGGACCCCTCCCGAAACTGTTGGGAAATAAAAATATTTATCCTTGTTGACAACGCTCCCGTTGTGCCATATCTCAAATATATATATATATATATATATATATATATATATATATATATATATATATATATATATATATATATATATATATATATATATATATATATATATATATATATATATATATATAAAGAAATTCACTGGCAACTGTGACCAGCTCCGAGTAAAGCAATAACCGAACAACAATATCCTTCGCAAGTAATCGACGACGCTCTCCAGCAGGCCAAATGTCTCAATCGTGAGAAGCTCATCGGTAATGACAAGCGATTAGCGCCACCTTCTCGAACCAACCTCGTTCTAACACATTCTGCATCTATTCCTAACGTGTCGCATATACTCAGAAAGCATTACAACGT
This sequence comes from Rhipicephalus microplus, assembly GCF_043290135.1. NCBI lineage: Eukaryota > Metazoa > Arthropoda > Arachnida > Ixodida > Ixodidae > Rhipicephalus > Rhipicephalus microplus. The sequence goes on along the minus strand of NC_134700.1, from coordinate 25,627,481 downwards.
ATTGACACAAAGCGATCGGCTTAAAGACATTTTCCCTGAATCACCACGAGTTTTATATCGGAGATCAAGGAATTTGCGTGACATTGTAACTTCTTCCAAGACTAGATTCATAGCTCCTGTTGATTTCACTCCTGTAACAAACCGCGATGTAAAGTATCTGCACACATGACCACTGCGACTGTTGCTAAAAGCACGGCATCTAACTATTCACTTATGATTAAAGGGCACTTGAACCACAATGGCAGCAAGATCATTTACACACTTTAATGCTCAATCTGCCACATGCAACACATCGGGCAAACCGAGACATCATTTCGTATCTGTTTCAACAACCACAAATCACACGTAAACAGTTTGAAACATCTCCCATTGTCCAAGCATTTTCACCAATCAGGGCATTTGTTTGACAAGTATATGGTGACGCTATTAGAATCGGGCTTGAAATCACACAGTGATCGCAAAATTCAATATTCTTTCCTGATTCACAAATTCAATAGTTTGTTATCCGGCAATAATGAATGCGTAGGCAAGTTGACGTGCCTTTCTACTATGTCCTGACATCCGCATTTTTGCGAAATATTCAAAGAAGCATCCCTAGCGCGTTCTCTACGTCCTAAAGGTTATCACATATTTTTTATGCGTGATCATTGTCGTCAATGGTGAAGGCTACAAATGCCGTTTTACATGCCCGTAATCTGGTCTATTGTATTACAGTTTTTTCTAATGGTTTTTAGTAGTGTTGTCACGGCTGTTTTGAAAATTTTGCGACACTCATATGCTCATCGCACATGTTTTGTATTCACGTGCTCTTGCCTGCCCATAAAAGTGGCTACAGACTCGCATTTCTGTTTATCCTGACGAAGGCCGTGCCACGGCCGAAATGTAAAGTAAAAAGTTATCCAATTCGTGTAAGTGTGCTCCTTTATTTCTTGATAATATGTGCACCGAACCCACAGAACTTTTTTTAATCATTCTACTACTATTGGTCCTCGAAAAGCAACTATGAAAATTGTTGACTGCAAATACCCTAAAGGTGCCGCGTCGACAGTCATTTTGGGTTATTCACAAAGAAAATACCTATATCAACATTTTGACCCACTTCATGCGGGTACACCAGCCTTCATCTCTCATAGTGGTGCTACCATTAGTGATATCAGTTCACTACTGGATTTAGTGCCTCCGTTAACGGAAACGCTAATCCTTCACGTTGGCAGCAATGACGTCCCAATGTGTTCAGGCAACGAAGCTTTTGCCAGGTACCGCGAGATGCTGAATATTGTAACAAAACGGTGCTCCGCCATACGTCGAATATACACAAGCCTGATCCTGCAAGGATTCTGCAACCGCCGTCAAGGCAGCAGAAACCAAGCCTTTGTGCAACGTTGCAACAAGTCCGCAAAATTGTTCAACCAGCTCCTTCAGAGTTTTTGCCAACGTTCAAAGCTGGTATTTCACGTCGATCATGGATTTGAATGGCTCCCCCCATCTCGCGTGCTCGCAAGCGACGGTCTACACCCAAGCTTCGAGGGCTTTGCGCTACTTTCCTGTTGCTTTAGGCAGTTCTGCTTCAAAAATCCACATGATGCGTGATCGGCTGCTTGGGAAGACTATACAAGCAGCGGAACTATTTGTAATGTGCCTCCCGCCACGAAGGCTCGTTCTCACGACAGTCTCCCGTCATCTGCGAAAGTGGCTGCACCCTCTGCGAGAATGCTACCACGTGGTATCGAAACAATAGAAATTCGCTCAGCGACAGGCCGATCAAGTGCGACTACAGCAAAGAACACATATAGAAGCAGGGCAGCGACAAGCAAGCCAACGACAAGGCGGCCATCGACCAGCAGGGCTTCTGAGAACAAGGCCACAGCGAGAGATCCAGTGAACAGGTTGATACCAACAAAAAAGACATCGCCAAGCTGTGTACGTTCAACCAACACAGCCACCACCCTGACAATGAGAAACAAGACACTGGCAAGGACAATGACCACGACGATGACAGACAAAGCAGTGACTTTTTACAGTGTTACGAACAATTCAGTGAGCAGCATGGCAACACCGGCTGCTTCTCCGCCTCCCATCGGTGCCACGTCGTCCCAGTCAGAGTACCGATTAAGAAACAAGCGGCCTGATCCTACCCAAGCAACCGAATGACTACCACCTAGCCGGGGTAAGACTCCCTTTGGTGATGCCGCCGAGCATTTTTTGAAGCTTGCAAAAGTAATCTAAAAGCACATGCGCTGCGACCTGCTTGCCTCCACCTTAACAATGTATATTGATACCTCAACAGTGCCTAAAGGTTTAGGCCTTACTTTAAGGCCTGCTACAATCGAAATGACTAGCAGTAATCTCTCCAGGTGGCACAACACACTCAAACAAGCTTCTCTGGAGCTCACGCGCATTGTCACTAACAATTATGAGTCATCCTGAAAACAGCTAAGAAACAAAGAGAACCAACTCTTTGCCAGGCGGAATATCACTGCCGATGAAAGAGTGTTGCTTGACCACTACAGCCAAGAAAAGATTCGCGAGCTCAGGGACAAAACATACAAAAAGTTGATGCGCGATAACATTCGCACAAGTGTCAGCACTCCTGAATACGCAACATCTTCGGTGCACTCGTCCTCTGCAGAAGCTGGAAATTTAGTAAATATTTCTAGTACCACGTTATCGGTAGAGGAATCGGGAATTCTTTCTCGTTGTTTGAACTTTTGTCCTGCCACTAGAGGAGACAATGATTTCCAACTAATTAGTGACTTGTACAACTTCGAAAGAAGCATGCGTTTGCACGAATACTTTTATAATTGGCGTCCATCTATCAAAACAGCGTTTTTTTTCTACTATGCATTGGACTCCCCCGTTCTAAAGGGATAAATGTCTCAATATTTACATCCGGGCAGTGCAGCGAGATTTACTCGAAGCATACAAAAAACAATCGCCGTTTCATCGCAGCCTTAAGCGACACAGAAAAACGAGCGATCTCAACCCTGGCTTGCCGAGACGACATAGTCATCAAACCGGTTGCTAAAGGTGGAGCAATCGTAATAATGAATAAGGCTGATTACTTTCGTGAGGCCCACAGACAATTGAATGACCACGCATTTTACAGACATTTGAGCTACGACTCCACCTAGGAATTCATGACCAAAATAAAAGAAACTTTAAAGGAGCTTGTAAGAGAAAATAAAATTCCAGAAACTGTGCTTAAATCCTTCGTCACCCCGAATCCGGTAGCTGGTAGATTTTATCTGCTTCCGAAAATACATAAGCAAAATAATCTAATCCAGTCAAATTTTCAGGAAGAGGAACCATCATGGAAAGCCTGTCTCGATATGCCTACAGCTTAATTAGTTCCATTCGTCCTAACTTTTCTTAATATGTCAAGGACATCAACCACTTTCAGCATGGCATTTTAAATATGTGCGTTCCGAGTGATGCTGTTCTGGTCGCACTAAATGGGGTGTCACTGTACACAAATATACCCCATGTAGACGGGATTCGTTCTGTACTCCAAGCATACAATGACCCGGTGAATGACAAACCCATCGACGGCTCCACCTTAGGCACTATTTTAGCACTGATACTCGAGCTTAACAACTTTGAATTTAACGGTGAATATTATGTTCAAGCTAGTGGCGCCTCGATGGGCACAAAAATAGGTCCCAATTATGCGAACATCTTCATGGGCATTCTAGAAAATAACTTTCTCGCCACTCGTGACCTTAAACCACTTTATTACAAACGCTTCATTGATGACATTTTCTTAATTTGGCACCATAGTGGAGCGGCATTACATTCTTTTATTGCAGACTTCAACAAAGTAGAACCATACCTCTTCTTTTTCTGCTCTTATTTACCAGTCACCATAAACTTCCTTGACGTCAATGTACATTTAGGCAATGATAAACTAACGACGAACCTTTACAGGAAGCCCACTGACCGACAAAGATATCTTCATTTTAAAAGCAGCCATGTCAAACACTGCAAAACAAGTATCCCCTATAGCCAAGCTGTCCATTTTTAAAAAAAATTGTTCGCACAACAGGGAATTCACTCGCAACTGTGACCAGCTCCGTAAAGCATTAACCGAACAACAACATCCTTCACAAATAATCGACAATGCTTTCCAGTGGGCCAAATGTGTCGATCATGAAGAGCTCATCGGTAAGGGCAAGCGATTAGCGCCACCTTCCCGAACCAACCTCGTTCTAACGCATTCTGCATGTATTCCTAGCGTGTCGCATATACTAAGAAAGCATTACAACTTATTGACACAGAGCGATTGGCTTAAGGACATCTTCCCTGAATCACCACGAGTTGTACATCGGAGATCAAGGAACTTGCGCGACATTGTAACTTCTTTCACGACAAGATTCATTGTTCCTGTTAGTTGTTACCCCAGTAACAAACCGCGATGTAAAGTTTGTGCGCACATGACCACTGCGACTGTTGCTAAAAGCACGGCATCTAACTATTCGCTTATGATTAAAGGGGACTTGAACTGCGATAGCAGCAACGTCATTTACTTACTTGAATGCTCATTCAGCCACATGCAATACATCGGTCAAACCGAGACATCCTTTCGTACCTGTTTCAACAACCACAAATCACACGTAAACAGTTTGCCACATCTGCCTTTGTCCAAACATTTCCATCTACCAGGTCATTCGTTTGACAAGATTATGGTGATGGTAATAGAATTAGGCTTTAAGTTACACCTTGTTCGCGAAATTTGATAATATTTCTTGATTCACAAATTCAATAGTTTGTTATCTGGCATTAACGATTGCGTAGGCCAAGTGTCCCGCCTTTCTACAATGCCCTGACGTCCGCATTGTTGCGAAATATTTAAAGAAGCATCCCTAACGTATTCTCTACTTCCTAAAGGTTATTACATATTTTTTATGCGTGATAATCGTCGTCAATGGTGAAGGTTACAAATGCCTTTTTACATGCCCATATTCTTTTACTTAGAAATACTGTCAACCCTCTATTGAGGGTTGTTACAGAAAAGGTTCGACACACTGTACAAACAAATTGGGGATAAAACTATGCACCTCCCAATGATAAACCAGGTATACATATATACAAATCCGTGAAAGCTCTGCATTACAAATGAAAAACGAAAAACACACGCCCTGATTTGCTGCAACGAATAACAATTGCAATATTATTTACAATAAATCACATAAATATAAATCAAGTAAATGCACAAATTCATTAACATCACCCGCATTCACTATGTTACTCGGTAACTCATTCCAATCTTCAATGAGATTACAATCTTCAATTACAATAAGGTTGCAGTACTCGTGTATGGTTTGCCCTCTCGCTTCGTTGCCCAGGTTGTTCTATGTAGTCATTTAAGTTAATTTTAAACTCACCTTCTAATAATTGAAAAAGAAACTTTAATCTATTTTTGCGTCTGCGCATGTGGAGCGTCTCCAAATCACATAGTTGTAGCATTTCTGTGACTGAGTCGTTCTGTTTATATCTCGAGCGTATAAGGCGAGCTGCAAGCCGTTGTATGCGTTCAAGTTTATTTACAAGCACTTTTTGGTGGGGACTCCAGACAATACTGGCATATTCCAGTATCGGCCGTATGAAAGTTTTAAAAGCAAGAAGTTTTACGTCCATACTACCACCCTGCAGTTTTTTTCTTAATATGTACAATTTTTGTGAGGCCCTAGAGCAAACATTATTCATATGTGTGTGCCACTTTAGGTTATGCGTTAATGTGAGACCTAGGTACTTAAACGCAATAACTGTCAACAAAGTGTGATTCCCGTTACAGTATTCAAGTACAATTATCGTTTTTTTCTTCGAAATATGGGTGACGGTAGATTTTGAATTATTGATTTCTATTCCCGAAGCTTCACACCATGAGTGTATTTCCTTCATACATTCGACAATGTTCATTTGGTCCTTCCTACCAGTCACTCGCACGTAAATTAAATAATTATCAGCACACAGTTTGAGTTTAACATTGGGTTTTGCTATATCTGCGATTTCATTGACATATATCAGAAACATTAATGGCCCAAGAACCGAGCCTTGTGAAACCACAGAAAACACTTTTAGTGAGCTAGACATAGAGTTATCAATTTTCACGAATTGCTTCCTGTCATTTTGGTAGGCTTTAATCCAATTAAGTAACTGTTGACTTAGTCCAGCGCAGTGATACTTATACAGTAATCTGTCGCGAGGTACCTTATCGAAGGCCGTAGCAAAATCTATGCAAATGACATCAATTTGTTTATTCATATCTAAAGCTGTCACAAAGTCATGGATAGTTTCGATAAGCTGTGTTGTTGTCGAGACTTTACACCTAAAGCCATGCTGATAAGAATAAAAGTAATTTTTATTTTCTATGAATGTGATGATATGCTTGACAATGACAGATTCCAATATTTTGCAGCAGATAGATGTGAGCGATACGTGACGGTAATTATTGGCGGACAACCGATCACCACTCTTAAACACAGGGACAGCTACAGCTGTGCGCCAGTCCGATGGCACTGAACTAGTACCAATAGACTTTCGAAAAATAACTTCTAAGTAGTAAGATATCCACTCCGCATAACACTGCAAAAAAGGGGTGGGTATTTCATCAGGCCCGCATGCTTTTTTTTTGGAATCAAGAGACAATAGACTATTCAATACTCTTTCTCGACTGATAGTAATCTCACCCATCGGCTCAGATAAGTGGCATATTACATCCTCTGTTTCAGTGTCACATCTGCGCCTTGTAAAAACTGACTGAAAAAAAATGTTAAGACTATCTGCATTATCAACATTCTTCGTCACGATTTCATTTCCACGTTTCAGCTCGTCAATTTTATCGCGCCGATCGGACATATAAAACCAGAACTTGCGAGGCGAATGCTTCATAAAAGAACACAAGTTTTGACCAAAAAAAGCGCGCTTAGATTCCAACAAGTATTTCTTCAATTCTTTTCGTACGCATGCTATATCCTCAGAGCCATAGTTTCTTTTTCTCCGCAGCCTTTTTTATCTTTCGCTTTTTGTGAATAATGTCTCGTGTTATCCACGGATTGCGCTTTATAGTCTGTTTCACTCTACTAGGAACGAATTTGTCGATGCAATATTTATTTATATCTTTAAAACGTTGCCACTACTCTTCAACTGTTTGGCGCTGAAATGCGTGCTCAAATTGACCAAATGAATACCCCAGCATGTCAATTATTGAAGTATCATCCGCGTTTGTGTAATCTTTTACTTGCATGGTCTTATAGGTTCTAGCACGTGAAACACTCAGTTGAACAGTAACAGAGATTAATATATGATCAGAAATTCTCTCATCAACTCAAATATTATAATTGCACGATTTGTTTGAAAGGAACACCAGGTCCAACAATGACCAAGACGAAAATGTCATCCGTGTATATTCGCGCACTATTTGGGTTAAGTTACGAGCGAACATAATTTCCAACATCTGTTCGCCACAATCCATCTCGATGTGTCCGGGCAAAAAAGCGTCCCAGTTAATGTGAGGCAGATTAAAGCCTCCAACAAGAATTAGCCTGGTGTTCCCATTCACATAGGCACAAAGGAAGTTATTCAATTTATCAAGACAGTCTGATGCCGTTGCGGGTGGTCTATACACGACACCAAGAATGTATACTGTGTTAAAAAGGCTAATTTTACACCACACTGTTTCTGGTACATTGCCTCGAACATGCGTGGCCACAACAGAGATTTTACTATGATAGCGACCCCGCCCCCTCGCGAGTCCCTATCAGATCTAAAGATTTTGTAGCCTTTTGGCACAATGCAGTTATCAGGGACACAGCTGTGTAGCCACGTTTCAGTTATGGCCACCACATGAAGACTCCGTGATAGCAAAACGTATTCAAGTTCAGTTACTTTGTTAACGATGCTTCAGGCATTAAACAAAAAAGCCGGAGCTATGTCTGTGGTGAAGAAAAGGGCGTTCCTAGCGCGTTAGATGACATGCTCTCGTTTCTTGTAGTGCTCATTCCTGCACTGGCAGCTTCAAGAGCATATCTCTGTTTCTGTTTATCTGGATGATTTTGATACAGGTATCGTTCTTCTCGAGTGACATCCCAGCCGTATATATCACCGTTTATTTTAATCTTATCGTGCACCAACTTAACCTGCGCACCTTTAGCCCTATCTGAAGATGCACTTTTTCATAGCTTGCGCCTTATTTCCAACATGTCACGGGCGTAGTCGTGGCTTATGGTTATATTGGTCCCTTTATGTTTCTTACTGTTTTTAGAACACTTTCTTTCTCACGGTAATCATAAAACTTTATGATTATGGGCCTATCTTTCCCCGGTTTTTCCTTACCAAGTCGATGAATTTTTTCAATCGTTGAATTTCTATACCAAGGGTTTCTTTAAAGACCGCATCGACCACGACTTTCTTCAAACCAACAGCTGAAGCTCTCTTGCTTTCGGGAACACCAAAAACCAAAATATTATTGCGTCGACTGCGGTTTTCATAATCTGCAAGTTTAGCAGCTTGTTCCTGCACGATATGCTCTAGCATCTCAATTCGTTTATTCATTTTTTGTATTACCGTAAGATATCCACGTAATTTTTAAGTTTTAGCATTCAATGCACTCATGTCTTCTTTTAGTGCATCCATTTTACGGCCCGAGGCCCCTTGGTTGTCTAGAATAGCTTGTAGCATTTGAGTATTAGTGGGCCCAGGGTTTTCCTCCACATCGAACGACAGCAGGATTGAAATCGTTGTACAGCAATGACAAGGAATACCCAAACATCTGCCAGGGCACGGCACCAGTAACAAAAATCGATCGTCACTACTATAACAAACAACATTCGTAAAGTAACCAACCTTCATAGGTGCAAGCAAATTATTACCCCCGTATTCACAAATGCTCCTCGACTCGACCCTTCACTCGAAACGCTCCTTGAGTGGCGTTTTCCCATTCACGAACCGCCCTTCACTTGTAAAGATTCCTTCACTTGAGAAAATCTCGGGCGTTTTCTGGAGATTGTCAAGGAAGCGATCGAGCCACCTTGAATAGTCCCTCGAGTGAAGTTTCTGCGTCAACATGGCGTCCATGACGGAGCACGTCTCGCTTTGACAGCGTTTATCGATCAGTTTGGCTGCCACCACCCCGTTCTTTCAACAGTGACGGTGCACGTTCACTACGGAGCTGTTTTGTAACGGTTCGACAACGGCTACTGTGGCGCCGGGACAGGCGGGCGTGGTGTCAAGCGGAGCGCTCACCAGTGCCGTGATGTGTTGTTTCGTGCATGAGCCAGTGGGTTACCTGTCTTCGGGTGTGCGTATACTCGTCGTGCGAGTGCTCCAAGGCTTGCTGCGGATGCCAGTCCTTTAAAGTGTTTTGATGAAGCTTGCAAACCACACCATTTCAAACGTGGCGTGAAAGCTTGACAAACAAGCTGAAAAGAAAAGTAATAGCAAACTTTCGATGCGCTACATTCACGATACTCCTGAGCGGCTTCTTCTGCAGTGAATCTTTGCTACCCTAGCCGAAATATGCGGCGAAGCACGCTTTCGTTAGATGATTGTCTGTATCTTCAAGAACGTAAGTTCTCCTTTTTCTTTTTTTCTCATTCCTCCCCTGCTCCGGTGAGATCATTATTAGAGATAGTTTAGGAAGAACAAAACACAATGCAATTGGGCGCAATGAGTGTGCTGTTGTTGCTACTACGCGTGAAACATAGCTTCGATATTGTCACGAGGTTGTGATACACGCAGCACTTGAGAGGAAGCACGCAGGAGTCAGGGCGGTGTCAGGCGAACTGTTTATTGGGCGAACTTGTGCCCAGCAAAAGAGGGCCAAACACAACTCACAGCAACAGCGGCGTGAACAGTCGTCGGCCGGCGGAAAAAAAAAAGACCCCCAGTGGCGCACTGCACCGGCTTTTTATACACGCGTCGTAACGCGTTCCAGAGTCGCATACAAGATAAACGCGGCCTGCGTTGCGCTTAACAGAAAGTGATAGCGGCTTTCTTCGTAAACCAAAAGAACCGCACGTGTCACTACCCCCCTCTGAAAAAGCATCGTCCCGATGCTAAAGACAGAACATAAGAGAGAGTACATGCAATAAATTACATTAACAATGCGTCACAGCTAATCAGCGCGCGTAATAAGGTTTAAGTCGCACCACGTGTACGACTTCGGGTCGTGCACGGCGTCGTTGAGATGACGTTAAGCCTTCGGGCACGACCTCATAGTCCAGTTCACCACGACGTCGGACTACCTTGTAGTGTCCAAAGTAGCGTCGCAGGAGCTTCTCAGACAATCCCCGTCGTCGTATCGGCGTCCAGACCCAGACAAGGTCGCCGGGGTGGTATTCGGTGTGGTGTCGTCGAAGGTTGTAGTGGTGCCTGTCGACCGTCTGTTGGCTCTTGATACGCAGGCGGGCTAGCTGTCGAGCTTCTTCAGCGCGATCCAGGTAGCTGGCGACGTCGAGGTCTTCTTCGTCGGTGCCGACCGGTAGCATGGCGTCAAGCGTCGTTGTTGGGCTCCGTCCGTAGACGAGCTTGTATGGAGCAAACTGCGTCGTTTCCTGCACGGCCGTGTTGTACGCGAAGGTTACATACGCGAGTATGGCGTCCCACGTCTTGTGCTCGACGTCCACGTACATGGCCAGCATGTCGGCGATGGTCTTATTTAGACGCTCGGTGAGGCCATTCGTCTGTGGGTGGTACGCGGTGGTTCGGCGGTGGCTTGTCTGACTGTACCTCAAGATCGCTTGCGTTAGGTCAGCCGTAAAGGCCGTACCTCTGTCGGTGATGAGGACCTCGGGGGCTCCGTGGCGGAGGACGATGTTCTCAATGAAGAACTTGGCGACCTCGGCGGCCGTGCCCTTGGGCAAGGCCCTTGTTTCGGCATAGCGGGTGAGGTAGTCAGTCGCTACGACAATCCATTTGTTGCCAGAAGTTGACGTCGGGAACGGCCCCAGTAAGTCCATGCCGATTCGTTGGAATGGCCGTTGAGGTGATTCGACGGGTTGCAGAAGTCCGGCTGGCCTAGTTGTCGGCGTCTTGCGTCGCTGACAGTCTCTGCATGTTTTTACGTACTGGGCGACGTCGGCAGCGAGGCGAGGCCAATAGTACTTCTCTTGTATTCGTGACAGTGTGCGGAAAACACCAAGATGTCCGGCTGTCGGGTCGTCGTGTAATGCTTCCAGAACCTCTGGACGTAACGCTGAAGGTACCACGAGGAGGTGGTCGGCGCGGAGCGGCGAGAAGTTCTTCTTCAGGAGGACGTTGTTTCGCAGGAAAAACGAAGCCAGTCCTCGGCGGAATACTTTCGGCACGTCGGCGGTCTTGCCTTGCAGGTAGTCTATGAGGATCTTGAGCTCTGGGTCAGCTCGTTGGCGTTCTACGAAGTCGTCGGTACTTATGGGTCCCAGGAAAGAGTCGTCGTCCTGGTCATCCTGGGGTGGCGGATCGACAGGGGCGCGAGACAAGCAGTCGGCGTCGGAGTGCTTTCGTCCGCTCTTGTAGACGACGGTGATGTCAAATTCTTGTAGTCTGAGACTCCACCGTGCGAGGCGCCCTGATGGATCCTTCAAGTTAGCTAGCCAACACAAGGCGTGGTGGTCACTCACGACTTTGAAAGGCCTGCCGTACAGGTAGGGGCGGAACTTTGATGTAGCCCAGATGATGGCAAGGCATTCCTTTTCTGTCGTGGAATAATTGGCTTCTGCCTTCGAAAGTGACCGGCTAGCGTCACTGATGACCCTTTCAAGTCCGTCGGTCCTCTGCACGATCACGGCGCCGAGCCCTGTGCTGCTTGCGTCCGTGTGAATTTCGGTGTCAGCTTCTTCGTCGAAGTGCGCCAGTATTGGCGGCGTTTGCAAGCGTCGCTTTAATTCTTGAAATGCCTCGACTTGCGGCGTTTCCCATTTGAAGTCGACGTCGGCCTTCGTGAGGTACGTCAGTGGCTCGGCGATCCGCGAAAAGTTCTTCACGAAGCGCCTGTAATAAGCGCAGAGGCCACGAAATCGGCGTACTGCTTTCTTGTCGGTGGGTGCAGGAAAGTCGGCGATCGCAGCTGTTTTCTGTGGATCAGGGAGCACTCCCGACTTGCTGATAACGTGGCCAAGGAACAATAGTTCCTCGTAGGCGAAGCGGCACTTTTCTGGCTTCAGGGTAAGTCCCGAAGCTTTGATTACCCGAAGAACAGCTTCAAGGCGCCGGAGGTGCTCGTCGAAGTTGGAAGAAAATACGACTACGTCGTCCAAGCAGACGAGGCAAGTCTGCCACTTCAAGCCTGCGAGTACTGTGTCCATAACCCGTTGGAACGTCGCAGGCGCCGAGCAAAGACCAAAGGGCATGACCTTAAACTCGAATAGGCCGTCTGGTGTTATGAAGGCAGTCTTCTCTCGGTCTCTCTCGTCTACTTCGATTTGCCAGTAGCCGGTTTTGAGATCCATCGACGAAAAATACTTGGCGTTGTAGAGTCTGTCCAGAGCATCGTCTATCCGTGGGAGGGGATACACGTCTTTCTTGGTGATCTTGTTCAGGCGACGATAATCAACGCAAAAACGTAGGGTTCCGTCCTTCTTCTTTACCAATACCACGGGTGATGCCCACGGACTCGTAGACGGCTGAATGATGTCGTCACGCAGCATTTCGTCGACTTGTTGCTTGATGGCCTCGCGTTCCCGTGCAGAAACTCGGTAGGGGCTCTGACGGAGCGGACGGGCATATTCGTCGGTTATGACGCGATGTTTCGCGAGAGGGGTCTGACGAAGCCTCGACGACGACGAGAAGCAGTCCTTGTATTGGTGGAGTAAGGCTTTGAGCTCCTTTTGTTGCTGCCTGGAAAGGCTTTGATTGACGTCGAAGGCGGGCGCGGACACTGCTGTCGACGTTGCGGCTCCCTGAGAATCGGTGAGGGCGAAGGCATTGCTCGCTTCCACAAATTCGCTTAGATGTGCTACCGTCGTGCCCCTGTTTAAGTGCCTATATTCGTTGCTGAAGTTCGTCATTATTACCTTGGCTTCGCCGTTATGAAGCTTGGCTATGCCTCTTGCGACGCACATCTGACGGTTTAGGAGCAGGTGCTGGTCGCCTTCGATGACACCTTGTAAGTTGGTAGACGCTTTGGTGCCGACGGAAATGATGACGCTCGACAGTGGCGGGATGGTTACCTGCTCTTCTGTCACATTCAAGGCATTGTGAGCGACGTTGCAGTCTGACGCCGTTGCATTATCCGTGGACAGCGTGATTGACCTGGATCTTAGGTCGAAGACTGCGCCTTGCTGGTCCAGGAAATCCATGCCTAAAATGACGTCTCGCGAGCATTGCTGCAGGACCACAAAATTCACAGAATACGTCTGGCTGTGAATCGTGACTCTTGCCGTGCAGGTTCCAGTTGGTGTTATAAGGTGGCCCCCTGCTGTTCGGATATCCGGTCCTTCCCATGCAGTCTTTACCTTCTTGAGCTTAGCGGCGAAGAGACCACTGATGATAGAGTAGTCGGCGCCGGTATCGACTAGGGCGGTGACGCTGTGGCCGTCGATGATCACGTCGAGGTCGGTGGTTCGTCGTCTGGCGTTCCGGTTAGGTCGGGGCGTCGGATCACGGCTGCGTCGGCTTGGTCCGGTGCTGCTATGTCGCGTCGGCGGCGAGGCTTTGTCGTAAAGACTCTGCTCAAGTGGCGTACTGCGACTACGTCGGGAAAGTTCGTGCGTCGTGGTCGTCGTCATCGGCAGCGGCGGCGGCGGCGGAGGAGGAGGATCTTCGGCATTGCGTCGTGCAGCAACCGCACCTCCATCGGTTGCTGCCTTTAGTTTCCCGGGTAGGGGCTTGGGGATCGGCCCCGGTTAGGGCCGGTGTACTGGCGGCAATCCGGGGAGACGTAGCGGCCAGGCGAAGGTGAACGGGATGGTCGTCGTTGTTGCCACTACGATCCGGCGATGTAGTCGGCGATGTCGCAAGGTCGCTCACCAGGGCGCGGACGCGGCGCATTCACGTCGAAGCCACGCAGTCCCATCTCACGGTACTGGCAGTAGCGGTAGGTGTGCCCGGCTTCGCCGCAGTGGTAGCATAGTGGGCGGTGGTTCGGGGTGCGCCAAACGTCAGTTTTCCTCGGCGAGCGCTGGATTACTGGCGAACGGGAAGGCGTCGGGGGTGGCGGCGGTGGCTGGCGACGAAACTGCGGAGACGTTGGGTCCTGGTGTTGGCGAGGAGCGGCGACAGGTCGTCGTGCAGTAGCGGCGTAGGTCATCGCCTCCGGTTGGGGCTGTGGCCGTTCAGGAACGCTCAGTGAGCGCTGTAGTTCCTCGCGGACTACGTCTTCGAGAGAGGTGACTTGGGGCTGAGACGATGGCAACATGCGGCGCAGTTCTTCACGAACAATAGCGCGTATGGTCTCGCGCAGGTCGTCGGGGCAGAGTCCTCGGACTTCTGCGACGTCTGGCGACATGCGCCGATCGTATTGGCTGGTCCGCATTTCAAGAGTCTTCTCGATGGTGGTAGCCTCGGAGAGGAACTCTTGTCTTTGGCGGGGTTCTGATCAGTCCGGCGAAGAGCTCCTGCTTCACTCCTCGCATAAGCAGGCGAACCTTCGTGTCCTCAGACATGTCGGCGTCGACGTGGCGGAAAAGTCGCGTCATCTCCTCCGTGAAGATCGTTACGTTTTCGTTGGGGAGCTGCACCCGAGTTTCAAGCAGTGATGCGGCTCTTTCCTTCCGCACGACGCTTGCAAAGGTGCGCAGGAAAGCAATGCGGAAGTCGTCCCAGGTTCGAAGCGTTGACTCGCGGTTCTGGAACCAAGTCCTTGTGGCGTCTTCCAGGTAAAAATACACATGACGCAGCTTGTCGTCCGGGTCCCACTTATTGAGGGCTGCGACGCGGTCGTAAATGTCAAGCCAGCTTTCCGGGTCTTCGTAGGTCGATCCGCGGAAGGTAGGCGGCTCTTTGGGCTGGTTGACGACCACGGTTGCCGAAGACCTTGCTTCCGTCATCGTGGATGCCGGCTTCGTAGCAGCCTTTGTTTTCTTGTCCTTGTCGGGGAGCGGCAGGTATTCGGGCGGTAGTCCTTGTTGTCTTCGGCTCACTCGAACGACCGGGTCGGCGTCGTCCTCTTGGCGGCTTGGGCTTGGCTCACGGCTGGACGGGGGCGTACGGTACATGGACCGAGAAGCACCTCCACCAGATGTCACGAGGTTGTGATACACGCAGCACTTGAGAAGAAGCACGCAGGAGTCAGGGCGGTGTCAGGCGAACTGTTTATTGGGCGAACTTGTGCCCAGCAAAACAGGGCCAAACACAACTCACAGCAACAGCGGCGTGAACAGTCGTCGGCCGACGAAAAAAAAAGACCCCCAGTGGCGCACTGCGCCGGCTTTTTATACACGCGTCGTAACGCGTTCCAGAGTCGCATACAAGATAAACGCGGCCTGCGTTGCGCTTAACAGAAAGTGATAGCGGCTTTCTTCGTAAACCAAAAGAACCGCACGTGTCAATATACAGTGTCTATGCAGCTCACAATACCAATGAACAACCACACCCAGCTTTAGGGAATCAAGCAGAGGCTCGCGCTCGGTGAAACATGCACGCACGCAAGAATGCATGGAGTGCCGTATAAAAGCGCCAACATACGAAATATAAATACAGCAGATACATTATAAGATTGTTTTTTATGGTTGAACCCCCCCCCCCAGCCGAAGAGATGTGCTGGCGACGTCACTGATTCGGGCAATTAGGTTATCAAATTACATAACCATATGCCTGGTGAGCTGCCCAAGTGTCTGAGCCAAACATGTGTCAAAATAGGCAAAGCTCAATAACTCAACCATGTCGGTTCTTTAATGCAAGAAATATGTTGAATGAGTGCATCCCGAGAAAAAAAATGCGGCTTTGGTGTTCTAGCTATTACATTTTTCTAATATCATGCGTTGCCTCTTTTGTGCAGGGGCCAGGCTGCCGACGGAAGAACACAGAGGAAAGGTTTTCTAAAACGCTCCGTATTCGCAATGCATTGCAAAGTTTGCACGACTGTATACAAATGGACAAAATCTGCGGTGAATGCGTGAAGGTGCACTGCATAAGACACGCTATGGTGTCTACTACCTCGGTCTTATTTATGATGTCTTACAATCCCGAAATTTATTTCGACAGTGTGTCAGCTGCATGTGCTTGATAAATGCACACTTTGCAGTTGCACACTTGCGTTTGCCACATGGCTCATCTTCAGCCAAATGTAATAAAGGTTTATTTTGCCATTGGCAATTTCTACTTAGTTCATTTTTGAATACATAATTATCGTCATGTTCGTCTTTTCAGGATGAGACAGAATCACAAACACCTCTACTCTGATTCTAGAGGAGAGCAGTTCTACAAAAATCAAGCTTGTTTTATATACACCAGCACCACTCCCCTTCCATGAAAATGAGATGGCGTTGTTCCAGCTTGACATGCGAATGTTGCAACAATAGTGGATATTTTATTTACAGGGGTTGGACCAGATATATACGCGATGTCTCCAATACTTTTGAGCATTTTTTTACTGCTTTGTTGCACTGGTCTTCGTCAATGCAGCCGAGTAAAACACTCTAATTCTTGACGACACTTTCTCCAAGGTTCAGTGAACCATCACGGTTGTTTTTAAGACAGAACAGCGCCAAAAATCAGAAGCGCCTTAAATTTTCTCATTTTCAATAGAATAAACTACCTCCTATAAATTATGTACGGCCGAGTCTTTAGAACGAAGCAAACAAAACACGATCATTTTGAAGAGGTATTCCCGGCAATAATATTCTACAAATAAAAGCCAAAACATAAGTGCAAAGGTCATTCCCGCATTAGCGAATGTGCTTCTGAGCTTACAGGTAAAGAAGACAGGACAAACATTTCAAGACGGGGCTGTGGTGTGAGCTTGGAGACGGAAGCTACCGAGATTTAAAGGTTACGTCTATTCGAATCTGTCATATTAGAGCATCCACAAATGCAGGGCGAGAAGAAGATGGGAAAAATAACTGCTTACTCAGACATCCTTCGAAGGTTGAAATGTTAAAATTGAAACACAAAAACACAAACACGCATTGTTAACCATCTATATATGCTGCTAATTGAAAAAAAACAACTTTAAAATGACGTTTTCGCCATTAGTTAAAGAAAGGCATACGATCGCTTTTCTTAATTTGCATAGCAGTCTAATTCAAACGCTCAGCCACGAGTGTACCATGCCTACTCTTTAACGCTACCCTGCGTCTCTCATAATCAAATGGTAGTTATGGGACGTTAAATCCTACATATCAATCAAATCAACGCTACCCTGGTATAACTTTGAATAGAAGTTGTGAGCATAGTCTTCCAAAATGTCTATGACATGCAGAGGAACAACTACGAAAGTGGCAGGTTGAAATTCGCAGTAAATGAGAAAAATGAACATAGCACAACCCCCTGGAATCAGGAACTGTTCACGTACTCGCACAGCGAAAATGAATTCACGTACAAGTAATCATTGTCGGAGGTGCATTCTGAAAGCACACCAATGTAATGTGATATAAAGTAGAAATTACTCACTCCACCGCGTTACACGTTCGGTGGCTGCACTAGTGATCAGAAGGCTCTCAGCAAAGCGAAAGCAAACAAAGCAACAAACCATATGTTCTGCTTCCTGTTATCACTCACGTAGTTCGTTAGTCACCCAGGCAAAAGCATGGTTTCAAACAACCACACAGACACTACCGTAGATACAAACTGCAAATAATAGACGCACATGAGACGAAATAAACTAAGCACGCAGAAACGATCAGCAGCAGACGAAACGCCATCAGCTGTTGCCTGGGCGCAACTATTGCCAGACTTGAAGCGGGGGTTTCGCTAACTCTACCGGCTCAAGGCTGAGGGAAACCATGCTACCACTATAAATGCATGTATTTTGCTGTAAAGTCAATTTATAAAAAAAGAATGAGTAAGAAAAAAGTTCACTTATTATACAGAGATAGGCATTTTTTAACCACATTTGCGAATAATCTCGTTATCAGGCGCTTTTCTCGCCCCATGCAGTTCACTCAAAAAAAGGGAGCATTTCCGAGGCCTTCTTTGGCGAAGGAAGTGTAGAGTAGCGTTCACGAAATGCAGCGGCTCGTTGAGTGGAGGAGCACGCTGCGCCTTGACTTCGTCATGTTGAGGGGAGCCCTTCAGTGAAGGAGCGTTTGTGAATACGGGCCTTAGCCATGTTGTACGTCGGATGCGTGGCGTGCCCTCTGAAGAATCCGCTGTCGTGCTGGTCCTTTAGTAGATCCACCGCCGATGACGTAATGCGCCGTGACTGCGTATTCGCCGGTAGATAAATCCCAGTCTCGTCTCGCTGTCCGTCCGGTAGACCGATAGCAGTTACGAGGCAGTACGGCAATGTGAAGGCATGAAGACACAGCATAACCTGCCTAGGTGCAAGCAAAGTCTTAGGCATGTTGTTCGTCGGATGCGTGCCGCGCCCTCTTGTCTTGTCTATTGTATTACATTCTATTAAATCTTTTTGGTGTTGTCACGGCTGTATTGAAAATTTTGTAACACTCATATGCTGATCGCACGTGTTTTGTACTCACGTGTTCATGCCTGCCTATAAAAGTGGCCACATAGTCGTATTTCTGTTCATCCTGACGAAGGCCGTGCCCCTGCCGAAACGTACAGTAAAAAGTATCCAATTTTTGTAGGTGTGCACCTTTATTTCTTGATTACATAAGCACCGGACCCACAGAATATACATATATATATATATATATATATATATATATATATAAATATATATATATATATATATATATATATATATATATATAAATATATATATATATATATATATATATATATATGCAACGCTACGGCCACTCAACCACCATGCCTGCCTATATATATATATATATATATATATATATATATATATATATATATATATATATATATATATATATATATATATATATATATATATATATATATATATAATGTGTGTGTGTGTGTCCGTTATAAACCGTCGATGTGTAGACACTTTGCTTCGCGGCCGCTTATGAACGCTCGCTTAACCTCCTACCCCAATGCGAGGGAAGCAGTGTCGTCACTAAAAGCGTGGATGGTAGATGAGCTGTTTGGTGCGTCGGTTTCAAACTTCTCCAGCTAAATTGGCCATATTTTAGTACTCCGTGGTAATTACCAGTGACCGCCTTTCGAAAATTTAGAACTATCCGCAGAAAGCGCTTGATTTTGCCCATTGTACTCGATCGGTGATTTAATGTCTACTCGTTAAAAAGTCGATTGTTTCAATTTTTATAATCACTGCACTAGTTAATGTTGGTGCGCATCTCTAGACGCCTTCTTCCGCAGTTAAGGAAACGCCACAAATATCAGGTAGATACCTTCTTTCTGTATTTTTAAATATGCTGCCTGTCGTCGCCCTGTTAAGTAATTTCCGAGAACCTGGGGGACAAAGCCTCAGTGATCGGTATTTTAGTTTTCGTGCTGGTGTGCGTGTACCTAACAAACTTGTTAATGTTTCCCTTCACTGTCTAATGAAGAGTTTGTGACTTCTTCGTCGCCACGGGACAGTCAGCGTTGGAGGAAGCCTGATGTATTTAGTTTCGCAGACAGCACCCCAAATGCATCACGGTGGACTTAGCCAGATGGTGTTGATTTAGTTGCACTCCGGTGCTTTAGCACCTCTTTGGGGAGTAGAATGCCTCAAAAAATGAGGCAGCATTTGTTGTCGGGTGTTACATTTTTTCTTACATTTACGTTACGCTACCGGCTCGTGCTGGTGAGGAGTGGTCGTAGAACTCCCTTCATATGATGTTCGCGCTTTATTATTGCACACTATGTCGTTCATTTCCTTGAATAACTTTAAATTAGTGTTATAGCTAGGCGGGCGTACATTCGCACAGAATTATTAGATATGTGATTTTTCATCCCTTCTGCAGTCAAGCAGTAAGAAATTGAAGCACGCAATCATGGTCGCTGCTGCGACATGAATTGTGCAAGGTATACAAACAGCTTGATTTATGTCATTGGTGCTAGAAAATTGTGTGGGATGTACTTCAGCTTTGCAGTTAGATTAAGTTTCCATTGTGTGTTGTGAATATTCTAATAAAAAACTGCACAAAGTTTTGCAATGCATATTTAAACTGCGCGCGCACTTGATTATTGCGTTTTGTAGTGGCGTCTCCTCAAAAAACACCACCACTTGCTCCGCCATTGTGAAGATGGCACACTAGTCCATTGTAGTATATAGTCACTGGAAAAAAAAAATTTCAAAGTATCGCATCTGTTTTCCGCGCGCTGATGCTACCGTAGAGCCGCGGTGATTGGGTTATTTTTATAATGTGACCTTCTCTCGCCATATCCATGGATGGATGGATGGATGGATGGATGGATGGATGGATGGATGGATGGATGGATGGATGGATGGATCGATGGATGGATGGATGGATGGATGGATGGATGGATGGATGGATGGATGGATGGATGGATGGGCGGACGGACGGACGGACGGAAGGACGGACGAATGGACGGACGGACGAACGGACGGATATGGCTGTACCCTTTAGATCGGGCGGTGGCTAACGCCACCAAGCTGTAACATTAGTGAACCATAAACTGGATTAATTTCTTTCCTTTAATTAGTGATGTTGAGGACTCCTACTTTGCAGTGAAGGGCTTAATTTTCACTCATGCCTTGACTTTAGACACCAGTCAGATAACCTCCTTATAGTTAATTCTACCCGCTTAAAGTCTATTTTGCCCTCCCTGTTCCTAAACCCCAGTGCTTTGAAAAACACTTCGCCATTATCCTGAACTATAGGGTGAAACCATTTACAAAACATTATCAAGTGTTCGGCAGTTTCGTCTTCCTCTCCACACGCACTGCATACCATGTCTACCCCTTCGTATTTGGCCAGATATGTCTTCGTTCGCAATACTCTCATCCTGGCCTCATACAGTAGAGAACTACCCCGAGTGTTACCATAGATTCTTTCCTTGGCAATTTTCTGCTTGAAAGTTCGATAAATCTCTAGTGCGCACATACTAATCATGGCTATTCTCCACATATCGGTCTCAGCTTCCTTCACCTTCTTCTTTACCGATTATTCTTTTTGGTTTGGCCCCCTGCTGTCTTCTAAGTATATACCAGTCCATTTTCTGGTTCGCTTCCTCCATTTTGTATCGACATTCTTCACGTACAAGTAGCTGAACACTTTCCTAGCCACTCGCTCCTCCCTACTTCTCTCAATTGCTTCGGAAATTTTATCTTGCTGCTTGCTTTTCTGCCCTCAAACGATGTCAATCCCATATCATCTTGTACTCCCTGATTTGGTGTATTCCCGTGAGCTCCTAATGCCAGCCTACCTATTCCACGTTGCTTAATTTCTAATCTTGCTTGAATTTTACAGTGCCCTGTTTTTCATCACCACTGAATTCCTGTTACCTTAGTCGTCACGTATATTTCGTGTTCCCTTAGGTACTCGGCCCCATTGCTTATCCATACACCCCGATATGTGCATTTGTCCGTTATCTCTAGCGTGACCTCCTGTATTCTAAGCTCACTACCTTTATTATCACTGAAAATCATGACTGCTGATTTTTCTTTACTGAATCTGAAATCTAGCCTATCTCCCTCATTAGCGCAGATGTCCATCAATCTCTGCAAATGTTCCTTGTTGTCGCCCAATAGCACTATATCATCTACGTACATCAATGCTGGTAGTGCCTGTTTAATGAGTTTTTCTTGTTTGACAAAAGAGAGGTTGAAGCTCAGTTCACTTTCCTCTAATTTGGCCTTAACTCCTTGTAGGTACATCATGAATAACAATGGTGACAGAGGGAACCCCTGCCTAAGCCCCCGTTTTACTTCTGTAGGCTTGGATATCTGTTTTTCCCACTTTATAACTGCCTTGTCACCTTTATAGATATTCTTTAAAAGATTAGTGACTCCATCTTCCACACCTAGTGTGTCCAGTGTTCCCCACAAGTCCCCTTGAGCCACGCTATTGTATGCTCCCTTGATATCCAATAATGCTAGCCACAGGGGCCTGTGTTCCTTTTCTTCTATTTCGGTGCACTGCGTCAGTGAGAACAGATTGTCTTCCAACCTCCTGTGTTTCCGAAATCCATTCTGCAGTTCTCTCAACACCCCCCCCCCCATCCTCTATCCATGCCTGTAGTCTTTCCTTTATAATCTGCATCGGCAGCCTGTAGACCACTGATGTCACTGTTATAGGACGGTTATCTCAGCTTTGTCCCTCTTTCCTTTGTAGATCATGCTCATCCTGCTAAGTTTCCATCCATCGGGAAATTCTCCATCGATTATTACTTTTCTCACTGCCTCTGTCAAAGCCTGCTCAGACTTCGGACCTAATGTCGTTATCAGCATAATTGGAATGCCATCTGAGCCTGTTGGTGTAATACTAGGAACCCTCTTTTCAGCCCTTTCCCACTCTCGTTGAGAAAATGGAGCCATTGCGCCACTTCATTCATCCTTGTCTATTGTGGTGCATAAAGCGCTTCTGTTTTTAAATTTTTCTGTCACCTTTGTTCCTATATGTTTAATAGCTTCGTGCCCTTCTAGCCTAGCACCTTGAGCTGTAGGTATAAACATCTGCTCTAGGCTCGTCTCATTTCTGGGGGAGTTTAAATGGTTCCAAAATTTCGCAGCGGCCTTTCTGTCTTTTTTTATGTATTTATGCCAGCCATGGAGCTCCCTTTCGTCTAATCTTTTCATTGATCAGAAGGGATGCATCCCTTCTACGGCTTAGAAAGATATCCTAATTTCTTTCACCATCATATGTTGGTTCACCACGCTACTTAGCATGTCTGTGCTCCTTAGAGGCTTCCTGACGTTTTGCTATGGCTCTCTTAACTTCCTCATCTCACCAACTTGGGTTTGTGTCTTCTTTTCTGGGTGACTTCTCACGTGTCACCTGCCCTTCCAAGCACGTTTGGCACCCCCACGCTGAGACGTTTCTTTCGCTGTTGAACGAGCATTGCAGACGGATTACAACGTGCCAGCTACGTATTTTGGACGGATCATCAGCAAGCATACGTGCCAGAACCATGCCTGGCTGCTGCGCCTTCACATGCAGCAATCGAACGGAGTCTGGGAAGGCATTTTCTTTGCATTTTGACCAGAAAAAAACGACCAGCAATGACGTTCGGCATGGCTGCGCAGAATCGGCCGCGAGAAATTCGTGTCTTCGAAGAACACCCGCTTACGCGAGGTAAGTTGGTGAAGTCTCCAAGTGCACTAAAAGTAGCTTTACAAGTTGGCCAAGTTGGTGATAATTAATTTTGCTTTCCAGATTAGAATAAAAGATAGGTGAGATAAATGGTACAACCGCTCGCGTGAGTTCACTTGTGCAACTGCCTCTTAGCACTGTTGTATGAGAGATGCGGTGGTTTGCTGGGCCTGCTCTTATGCGACTGAAGTATTTACCCGTTCTGTTTGCGCGACTCTTTCGAGCAATTGTTTGCTACGCTCATACGAACAGAGATTTATTGTGTGAAGCGTTTCACCAGTCGGCGCTGACGGCATGACAAGCCTCTTATTAACGGAACCGAAACACAACTCAGAGTGCGCATGAAATACGAGTGATTTACGCTTTACGCGATTGTATTGCGAGTATTTATTCCATAACTTTGCGACAATGGTTAGCCGGCCGAGAATGGTGAAAAAGTGCCACTAATATTAGTCTGTCTGCAAAATGCGTTTCAGGAAAGTTGGTTTACTTGTAGATGCAAAGTTTGAACGGAAAGGTGCTAGTGGTTTTCTACTATTTCGCCAACATGTTTTCGCCTTTATATTCCAACTTTAAGACTGAATAAATGTGGATGGCCGTTTGGATAAATTTATTGTAAATGAAGGTGTCTAGTCCATTTTTATAGTGTTGCTTAAACTGTGCTTTTGTTTCTCTCACTGTTGTACAACACAATTCGGGGTCCCCCTTTTCATGATGATAGATGGTAGCGCAGACAACGAACACGGACAAGAGAAGGCACATAGACACAACACAGCGCTATGTTGTGTCTATGTGCCTTCTCTTGTCCGTGTTCGTTGTCTGCGCTACCATCTATCATCATGCAACCATACCAACAAGCCCAAGTCGCCACCCTCATTGACCCCCTTTTCATGCCTCCCTTTTCATCTGAGATAGCGCTTTTTTATCCTTTTTTGCATTTGAAACTAAAAAATAGTGAGAAAGCATACATGAAAATACTTCTGATTATTTAGGAACGTGGTTCTGGCCCCAACAACGAAAAGTGATATGTTCAAGATGTGGCAGCAACTATATTTCCTATTCAATGATTTCTCATGAATATTAAAGCATTTTGAAACAATAGGCCAAAATAACGTCAATCACATTTTTTCCTGACGGACAATCAACAGGACCGCTTCCTTCTGGATGATTTTGAAAAACCAAGAGTTGATGGCAAAAAGAAGTTGAAGTGACTCGCAGTGCCAAGCATTTTCCAGCATTCACCACAGAAAAAAAAACAGAAAGCCTCCATTTTCTTGTCCGGTCTCACAACCAGGATGCGAGCAGCCAATGCCGGATCACCCAGGCAAAGCACTTTAAGCGCCACAATGTATAGACAATCAAGGTGCACCTTCTCGAGAACCCAGAGGAAACCTCGCATTGCGAGGGAGCACCTGCGCACTCAGAAGGCAATGACGAGTCTTTTGTGGATGGAGGCACAGCGATGGAATGCTCTGTAGCAGGTACCTTATGTAATTACGCAGCTGAAGGTTAATTCGATGTTGAAAACTATAACGAAGTGAAATCCTTCTGAATAGTATTTGAGTCTTGTTCAGGGAGTATCTGTAGCTTTCATTTTATAGAACTAGAGTTACCAGTGGAAACTACACGTGCGTACAAAGACACTATTCACCTGCTGCAAAACCAGGCTACTCTAGAGATTTGCCAGATAAAAAATATGCATGTCCTCTGCATTTGTTGGCAACATTCATCCTGAACAGTTTAATTTTCATGGTACTACACCAAGGAAACCACAGAAATTGAAAGAACGTGAGCTTGGGCATGTTTGTAATTCATCTTGACAACAATGGCACACTACACGGACAGGAACACAAAGATACACGTTGTGTCCCTGTTGTATCTTTGTGTTCCTGTCCCTGCTGTGCGCTATAGTTGTTAAGACGGAGAAATCGAATGAAGTCTGAATCTCACATTTTCAAAAACTCTAGTTTCCGCTGCTCACTGTATGCTTTAAATCTGCATTCACTAATTGCGTTTCAAGTTGTTTTGTGCATTTAGCCAAACGGCTAGGGGCATTCCTTGTGCAAGAGTTCTCACAGCTTCCAGGTTTAAAGCATTTGTCACGCTCTAGGGTGTTATTTCTGCTAGTTTTCTTTGCTAGAACAGCAACGTTTGAACGATCCGTGTTACTTCATCGTTCACGTTCTTAGTTTGCACCAACAATTTTCCAGCAAGCACAACAATGTAGAGAATCATTCAACCAGAGGATTGAACAACACCTATAGCAGTTGTGTGTGCTAACTGCTCTATTTTTTGTGTATTGGTTCTCTGTATTCTCAATGTAAAGTTACAAAAAGAAATTCGTAGTTACTGTTTCATCCAATGCTCGCGCGGTTTTCGTTACGTCCACAAACGAATCAATTGGTTCAGCTGAATATGCTTGTTGAAGCACTTTTTTTTAGATTTGTGAAGCCATCACATAGGTCTTGGTGCAAGTGGCCTCGAATATCCTTTAGGTGCTCTTCTTAATGCTGCCTGTTTGCTGACCTTAGATTTTTCAAAGCTTTAGTGTTAGAACTAAAGACTAATGTCATGAATAGAATCGTATTTTGCAGTAGAAGATGACCGAATGAACGAGTCGTCATCAGTTCAAGAAGGCGAAATGAGGGGAGGGAGGGAGGGAGCACTTTTGCAGACAATGACCCATTTATTGATCTTTTGGTCGTAAAGCGGCTGCTTCATTTGGAGCAGGAGAAACGAGCACAGGCCCAAAAAGAGTGCAGAAGCCTGAGAAAGTCATTTAGGAAGATCTTTGCCGATGATCAACTGCGTTATTTTTGTAAAAGAACTATGAGGGGATTTGCATGGAGAGATAGTACAGTGCAGTAATCGTTAAAAGTTCGACTTGCTGGTGGATCGAGAGGATACGAATACCTCCGTGACAATGAATGGCCACTGCCCGCAGAAAGAACGCTCCAGAAGAACATTGAAAACATCAAGTTCTCGCCAGGTACTTTCTTTCTTGTTCGTACAAGGAACAGTGTAAAAGAAACAGTCAATCATCATAACATAACAGCTATTTATGGTACGTCTTTTTCAAGTAATCAACAAATGCGAATAATACACTACTGGGAATCAGGTTGAACCTGATACATAGCTCAGTACGACAAATGTAAGCAGTGCCTATATCAAGCCACATTTTTACAATGCTCATTATTCACCTAAAGAGGCCCTGAAATGCTTTTCATATGCATCCTGCAGCGCTGAAGTGTCTGTCGTGCTGAATCTAGAGATTAACGCAAAAATAATGATCAAAATTGGTGCATGAGAATGGAAGTTATTCGTGCAGTGTAATCGTGAACTTTTTGTTGTTGCAAATACCAAAAAGAAAAAACTGGTTTTGTACTAGTGGTGACAAGATAGCACATCACTATCTGAGTGTTCATATATTCATTCGATTAGATTCAGCATGTCAAAGAACCCTAGGTGGTCAAAATTGTCAGAGCGCTCTACTACGGCATGCCTCATCATATCATGGTTTAGGCATGTGAAATCCTGGCAGTTAATATTTTATTATTATTATTATTATTATTATTATTATTATTATTATTATTATTATTATTATTATTATTATTATTATTATTATTATTATTATTATTATTATTATTATTGGACTTGTTTCTGACACAGTTCTGTTCCTGTTTCATTTGGTCCCAAAGCTCTTCACGCATGCCTCTCATTAAAACTGTATGTCAAGTTGACAACAGTCTACATAATTCTAGAAATTCTTGAGGATGTTTTTCCTGCACTTGCGGCTAAAGTTGCAACATTAAAGGCAGAGGATTGGTACACTGTCATAATGATTGATGAAATGCAGCTCACCCCAGGCCACGATTATGACTGTACTACAAGTTTTGTCATTGGCAAGTGTTCATGCGGGTTCTGTTTGTTGCAGTCTGACCTTGCTGTAAAGGCGCAATGCTTACAATGTGTGAAACTTAAGCTAAAGAGAATAGAGAACATTTTTTCAGCTCGGCCTGAAGCGTTCTCTGAAGCTTGCTTCTTTCTTAGGCTGTGAAATCAATAGCTCACTTTCTATTCATAATGCCACATGTAATATGTATATGAAAATTTCCGCTAAAAGGCATGTAGATTATTTTGTTTTCAAGTGCAAAAGACAAGCTGCTACTGGTAGGGGCTGAAACTGCACCCTTCAGATAATGCGTACTCTTTTGGTACTAAAACACACTTAATTAACACCTTACAAGTAATTATTAGTTCTATTTAGGCATTACCTGCATCAAGAAAGCATTTCTGCATTCTCTATTTATTAATTTTAATCTATTAGGTGTATACTGAAAATTATAATGCTGTTTACAAATACATGCTTGTGCGCTACTTTTCAGGACATTCAATTTTAGCATCATCAGACCCAAGTGCACCAGCCGGTCTCGCAACACACGCCCTGGTGTTCATGCTTGCAGTAGTTACGTCGAGGTGGAAACAGCAGTAGCATACCACTTTTCAGGTAAATAATGCATTGCTCTGTAACTTCTAGAGGACAAAAGCAGTTTATCTAGCCAACTGTGACACATTGTTCACTCTCGTTGTACACTTTAAATTTAAGTGAATTTTAGTAGACTGCAAGAGTAAATAAGCGAGCTTATCATATAACTTTAGGCCTTGTCGCCACAGTGAAGCCGTGATTATGGTACTCGCCTGCTGACCCAAAAGTTTCGGGTTCGATCCCAGCCGCAGCGGTTGCATTTGGATGGAGGCGCGTTACTAAAGACTCATGTATTGTTCAATGTCGGTGCACTCTAAAGTACCCCAGGTGGTCATAATTATTCAGAGCCCTCTGCTAGGCCATGGTTCGTAATCTTATCGTGGTTTTGGCGCATTAAACACCAGAAATTACAACATGTTTATTTCTTTTCCAGCTGACTCCTTTGATGCAAAGCAGGCATAGGCCATACTCTTTGACATCATCAGGAAATGTGAAGCAATTGGTCTGTCTGTACACTGTGTAACTTCTGACATAGGGAAAGGAAAACAGGCCATTTGGAGACTGTGCAGTCTAATGGCCACCAAGTACGCGCGTCCGCGGACCACATGTGTTCACTCCTGTGATGAAGGCTGCAACCTGCACTTCTTTGCGGATGCACCCCACCTTCTGAAAAACTTGCGTGGTCATCTGGTGAGGCAGTAGAAGATAGTTCTGGATGATAAAACTGTGGTTAGGAACAAATTGCCAACGAATGAGGTGAAGTACTATGTTGCTATGTAAGCAGTCAGTGCATGGCATCTCGTGGTCACGTAGTCGCCAAGAGAAACTAATTCCTTTGACTGCTTCCTTTGAATGACCACGCATTATAACACTTCAAGACAAATGCAACTAAACAGCCTACTATGTGCAAACGTGGTTGCTTGAGCGTGTCGGTATGACATAATGAAGGGATACAGCGCCAACGACGGAAGACCAGGCATAGACCTGGCTGTTGTATATGTCCTTCTCTGCCTGGTCCTCCATCTTTCAAGCTGTTTCCCTCCAATGTCTCCAATGTGCTGTATGAATGCTTCTGCTTGCAACTGCCAACCCGGCCAGAATGCCTGCACAAGGGGCTCTACCACGTTTAAATACAACTGAAACTAAATGAAAGACAAATGTGAAAGCCAAACAAAGCACACACCCCTTACAAAAATCCTATATATGGACTTATATAAAAATCCCCATATATGGCTACATCAGGAATTGGGCATATCTGGCCCATATACGGAATCCCCATATATGGGCCGTATATAAACTGATATGTTCAAATCCTGATATAGCCATATATGGGCCTTATATCCCCATATATGGGTGCTGCTGTATATGGCCATATATGGCTATATATAGAGGCATCCATATAAGGTCTTATATGGATGCTTTCATATATGGCCTTATATGGATACCTTTATATAAAGCCATTCAAATGATTCATCTATATTAGTTCAGCCTGTGTCACTGGCAAAAAATATAGCTGCTCAAATCATTCTTCAGCTAGAAATATACCTGTTTGTTGAAAGGTCTGCATGCAGTCACTATCATCTCCAAAACAAAGGCAGTACATACCCCAGAACATTCTTGTTCAATTAAGTTATCCTCAATATATCTCAAGTTATTCTCAACAACAATTTGCTAAAATGTAACTTGGCATCATATTTAAAGTTTGTGGTGGGCACATGTCACTGCTAGTCCACTTTTCCTGAAGAGATACATTCTTTGTGCTTAAATTTATTGCTTACTTATCGACACTTTTTTATTTATCTATTATTTCATTACCCACAGCACCAATTGGCATTACATTGGGGGAGCATTTACGAAAAGTAGAATACAAAAAATACATAGTCAGCCAAACAAATAATCAAAGTCACCTGAATCACAATCTGCAAGAGAAATTCATATATAAATCGGAACATGTTCTAACATATAAATCGGAACAATTCTAACATGAAATAAAACAAATATTTGGGAGTGTAGAGGCAATGCTAGAAGGCAGCTGGTTCCATCTTGTAATTTTTTTTGGTAACAAATCATTTTGAAACACGTCAGTCTTGCATGCGATTATTCTTATCTTGAACCTATGGTCAACATGGTCTGAGACATAGTACGGTGCAAGTAAATATTCCGCTTTATCGATTCCGACTTGACAAAAATAAATAGCATAAAAGAACTCAATTTGAGTTTCGTAAAGATATCTTTCACAGTGTGTTATGTTTAAAACTTTTCTCGTGTGTCAATGGAGCGTCCATAGTCAGTCAAAACGAAATATGACTTGCTATTGACCGTATGAACTGCGTGTGCATTGAATAACTTAAATGAGTTGATAATCAACTTTTAAGAAGTTCGGTCGAAAGTGATTGGTATGCAAGCTTGTTATGTACAAGTATTGTGACTAATGACCTATAGAACGACTGCTAAAACTGGTGTCTATAGGTCTCTGTGCACGTGGGAACGGAGGCATTTAACAATATTTCTTGCCAACGGGACACTAAAAATGTACTTTGTAAACGTAATCCGCTTTCCATTTTGCCAATAATGCATCATTAACGTAACAGTTGTAAAGAGCTCATTCTGCAGAAATTCCGGTGTAGGCATCGGTGGCTCTCCATGAAAAATCGTCTTGTCAATCATCGAAAATTGAGAGAATGCAAATAAAACAAATATTATAAATTTTCGGGTTTGAGTGATGATCGAAATCATGCAGGCAATTTGCATGGCATGCAAGTGCTCTACAACACAGCTATGCATCTGCTTGGAAATAAAGCATAAATAACTTCCTCTTGTTGTAAATGCAAGGAAAATAACTGTCATGCTTAATAAATACATGTATCCTGCATGCAGGTTTCACAACACCTTTAATATCGCAGCTATATTGCATGATACAAGCGTGCATTGTCATCAAGCATCACAACACGTTATTACCAATGTGACTTCGCGGTCTAAAGACAGCCAACCATTACAAAAGGCACACTGGTTACTGCACGTATTTCCTCACGACTGCGTAGTGGGTGCATAAAGTTCTAAAACATTTTACACACATTATATTGAGAAGCACGTTCTGCTGGGCGAGTTGGTACTTCATCTTAACTTAGTTGCGCGAAAAAATTTGAAGTGCGAAAGGAAGACACCTGGACACAGCGCACACTAACAACTGAAACTTTATTGAAGAAAACAGACATATGTATGCGGTTACGACAACATGTGAGGTGGAAAAAAATGATTAGATGAGCAGACATCTGATCATTTTCTTTCACAGTGTGGACATCGTGTGGTGGACGGCGCTGCGCTGTCGTGTGGGAAGTATTATTTAGAATTTATTTATATAATTGTAGATCACAAAGCTTCTTTAAAAGAATTAACAACCATTCTTTAACCAATCATCATATTGTAGAGAGTGTGGCTGCGCGCCCTTGTTTGGAATACGGTAGTTAAAGCTAAATTCAGTGGCACGGTATAACGCGGGAAATCGGAGAGGCGTATTTCATAAACAAAGCTGGGGATTCATGTGTCACGTAACTCTCACTTATGTTGCTTGCTACTGAGGTAGCTTTCCTGGAAGCGCATCATTTATGCAATCTGTCTGCTCATCTAATCCTTTTCTTTCACCGCACGTGTTCTCGTAACCGCATATATACGTATGTCTGTTTTCTCCAACAATGTTTCAGTTGTCAGTGGGTGCTGCGTCTAGGTGTCCTCCTTTTGTATTTCAATTTTTTGGCGCAACTCAGTAATTACATAATATTTCTTGTTCTTTAAACTATGTTACCCCTTTTTACACAAAATGCAGCCATGTGCGAAACCTTCATTGAGACACTTTCAACCTTCTCAATTACACAGTACTATTCCACAATTAAATTTGTTCAAGTAGCATCATACAATAAAGAGTACACACTAAGTGATTGAATTACGCACAAGAAACAGGATCGATACTGCTATCACGTTCAACTGTGAAAAACGGAGCTTAACGGTCCCCCAGTTTTTTCACACATTGCAAGCCCTAATGCATCATACGAGTTTATTTGTCGGCTTGCGTAAAACTATCTACAGTGCTCGCGAATTAAAACGTGACATCACATTATTTTGTGTAACTATGTATGCGGGTATGCGCAGTTCCTCAAGGTAACCACGCGATTTTGCGACATCAGTAACGATAATGTCGCCTGTGATATACGCATTGCAGTCAAATTTACACTTATATCACCCTGGTTGTAGATGGCGGAAACTAAATTACGGGCTATTCTTAAGTTTTTCCATTTGGATCCGTGACATAGCACCCTGCTTTGAAGAATCAAACTAGCAACAAAATTTTAACTGCGTGTCCTTATCAAAACACACGTAAATATAAAAACAAGTAGAACGTAGACGAAGAAAGATAAATTCAAACGCAAGACAAATTCAAACGTGGGTTCATAAATCTCATGACACCCTTGGAGTTTGAGATATGCAACTCTTTTTTATTTGTAATTGCGCAAGTTGTAATTTATCCTTGGTTTTTCCTCAAGTGTTAAAATGAGAAAAATAGGACACAAGTATATTTACATCAATATATTTATAAAAAGTACAATGGCACAAAACCAACATTTTCCTGGCGTAGATTTTTTGATTAAATAGAGCACTGTCTGGATCAAGTGAAAAAAAAGAAAGTGTTGTCGTATCGCTTAAACAAAACAGCCTAATGACGTAACCACGATTAGCATAAAGTTATTTACTCAGCAAGCATGCAATGTGGTATGTTTTCGAGTTATCATAATATTTATGAACAACGTGCGAAGGTAATGAAAATGATGAACTTACCTTAACATTTAACCGAGACTTGTCTTTCAAGGAGCCTGTTAATCCTGATAACCTATTCACACCTTAAAGCCACCACGTGCATTCGTACTGCTTTAGGAAGAAGTTTTGAAGCAACGCTTGCCCGCAAGCGTGGGTATCCATTTTCTTCTCGCACGAAAAGTTGACGATCGCCAATCCAGCAGCGTACAGACGCACACGCACACAAAAACACTTCCACGTTCGTCCACAATTTCGCCACGTACAGCGAAGTAGATTCCTGAGAGCTGCGCGATCATCTTGTGTAAATTGGAGCAGTAGTTGAACACGAAATAAGAGCAAAAGGAATGAAAATTAACAAACTCGATCAGCATGGCACCCATGACTCCGGCGAGCAAAAAAAACAACAATGACGCGGACGGATACAGTGCACGCAGGCTTGACAATGAATATTGCAATGGATACTACATTACTCCTTGAGATCAATGATTTACGCACTTTTCACTAGAACTAAATTTTCCTGAGCTTATTGGTGAACGACGTTTCATTTTTTAACTATTATTGACGCAATGTTATTACCATAGGACTGAATGTTTGTGCAAACTATTTTCTTCGTCGTTACTTGAAATGGGCCGCGGCACTCTCTTTCCTGCTGTGTCGACTGTCGACAGACTGTTGTATGCCACGTACGGCAGGGCTACATGGTGCCTACGCGCTACGCTTCTTCGAACAACTTTCTCCGAAGTGTCCACTCATCCGACGGGCGCCCTTTTTTGTATTTTTTTTACTGTGCGCACCCCTTGCAACCAATGCAGTCAGGCGAGTTTTTTCGAACAATGGACTTCAACTTCCTCCCGCGGGCCCAGAAAGCTGCACGTGCAAGACCTTTGAGACAGGCATTCCGTGGAGCTGAAATCGCTGCTTCGTGTACGCTGGCTACGAAGACGCGTTTCAGCGGAATTTTCATCTTATTTCGCAAGCATTTAAAATGATAATAATAATATTCAATCAATCAATAATCAATCAATCATTTTTTAACCTACCCAAGAACAACCATAGGGTCTTTCATGGTGGCGCGCGCGAAAAGAAAACAAAAACAAACAATACATTACAGACTGTCCACAGAAATGCAAAAAAAAGAGCAAAAACGAGCAGTCGAAAAGAAATCAACGCACAATGGAAACAACAAATAAAAGAGTAGATATTCATGGAATGGGACCGAAAAATAATGTAGAATATACATAACCGTGGCGAAGGCTTCCTGAAGGACGGAAAAGGGAAGAATCTGTGCATGTGCAAAGCTACGTTAGGACAGGGCAGCCCTCAATGACAAAAAAAAATGACTGTAGACTATGAAAAACATAACGAATTGAGAAAGTTGACGTTAGATAGACTCGGTATTCTGTAAAGGATAGAGTGTTGAAAGAAGCTGGCAGGTACATGCAACGGTCGATTCTCTCTCGATAACTTACGCGGAGTTTCAAAATTATTACACCCGAGAAGGGCAGAATATCTCACCCTGAACTAGCTTGTAAACAAATAACAGCTCAGCGCGATTTTGCCAGCCGTTAACTGATGGCAAATATGATATTCTAGCAGTGTTGAAAGGATTCTAGTGAAATGATGAGGGTAAATACTTATGAAATTTTTCTGGACTCACTCAGTGGCGCTACTGCTGGATTTAGCAAGGCCATTCCAAATCAAATATGCATAAGTACTCAAGTTGACCACGACATATCGCGGTGTAAATTTGTAGAAGGCTGTAAAAGAACCGGATTCTCGCGAGATGTTGAGCCAACAGGAAGAAAATGAAGGCCTCGCATGGCAGCACATTTAATGCAAGTAGAAAAAATTCAGCATGCTATCAAAAAGAACACCAAGATAACTGATCTCAAAAAACTTACATAACGACGCAGTATGACAGCATATGGATTTGCTGTTGGGCGTTTTGCGAAATACAGCAACAACAACAACAACAACAATAATAATAATAATAATAATAATAATAATAATAATAATAATAATAATAATAATAATACACTCATATCATTCTGACATGGCCGAAAATATCTAGCCACATTGAATGAAATGCCAGTGTCCGGGTGCCCATGAATCTTTATACGTGAGTGTGCACTTGCGCAGTTTGGTGGGTATGTACCGGCATACATATCTTATAAGTAAGTGCACTACCGTGTTGGTGTTGAAAGGATATGTTCGCAAGCAGTTTGAATCGTTATGCGCCTGCACAACAAGGGGCTGTTTACATAATGTAGAGTTTGGCTTAGGTATCACGCCAGCCCGCAAAAAATGTGTCATACTAATTGTATTCACAAGGCAATGTTTAGGCTAATCCTGATGATGGCACGTGCGCTTTAGTGACCTCGACTAAGTAATGACACACCCACACAAAAGAGAAGTTTCGTGAATTCGGCAGCCTACGTTAAATGTTGCTATAAAGCTTCAGCATTTCATTACATAGGCCATCAAATATGTATCACGTGGGAGTCAGGTGCACCTTTCTTAACGTACATGTCTATGACGTGAGATTTATTCCACGCTTGCAAACATTACACAAAATAATTGTTCACTAGTGCAATCATAAAATTTCCGATAAATTTACTATGCGCACAGCCAGGAACATTATACGTAGCCAAAGGAAACGCAAGATGTATTTTTGCAATAAATTAGTACAACTTTTATCTTGAATGTTCTCATAATAGTGCCTGCAAGTTGCATTCACGTAAGTTCTTTTTGTTTTTGAAAATACTCCCTTAAACATTGCACTGCGCATGCAATTATAGTAAATGGCTGCTGAAAGCAATCGCAGATGAGGGGTCAACAGGATTAAGAGAAATCTTGTTATATGAAGGGAGCATATAGCCATCAAAACTTTCAAATAATCAGAAATTTTGTCCACCGATGTGGAAGCTAAAAGTGCATTGAAATTACTCTTTCTTGCTGCCACTTTAAACAATGCATTAATGTGAACAATATAAGTTGCATGCATTTTGTCTTTACTTAATATATATAATATATATATATATACATATTATATATAGGATTGCTCTATATTAATAGCGAGGTTCGGAAGCTTCAATACGTTTTGTGACTTGACACGATTCCTTCCTCGTAAAACATGTCTGCTCTTGTATACATTATTTACGTCGTATTAATTGCAACTTATTGTTTCAAACCTAAATGCTATGGAAAATGTACGAGTTAAATTACACGAATGCATGCATATATGCATTCAACTGAGTTGCAACTATCACGTACACAAAGCTGACCTGAAATTTCGGTTTTTTTGCATGGCAGAAACAACATATATATTTAATACTCCTATTGTTATGAAAAACAAGCAGGTCAGCTTTGTGTACAAATTGTTATATATTACAATTCGCATAAAAGTGTGATCACGTTGCTAAATATATACGTGGTTCATCCCAAATAAGAGAGCACTTCCACATATAAGGATCCACTTGATAAGTTACATATGGTGTGGCCGTGCCTTATTTGGCCAGATTTGACTCCTTATATGGGCCAACCGCGTCATATATGGCCGTATATAACCCCATACATGAACCGACTCCGCCAGATATACATCCATATATGCTTATATGTGGCCACATATGCTGCCATATATGCCTATATAGGGCCACATATGCTGCCATATATGCTTATATATGGCCAGATATAACTTATATATGGGCCATGTATGGCGTTTCCGTAAGGGACATTCCACATTTTGCAGGTTTGATGGTTTATGCCTTTCAAATTGTCAACAAGATACGCCAAATGAATAAGTACATTCTGATAGCCCCATGTTGCATTATACGGCTCTATCTTATACCTGCCTATTTCCTCATTCCATCGCCTCTATTCCTCTACTGTTGACTGCGCCCCTTCTGTTATGCTGATCGATGGCCTGTTATCTACTGCAGGCATAACTTGCTCATCTTCATATCACTAATTCAAACGGCCTCTGTTATTTGATTTACAAGCATTTGCTCTCTTCAGTTAGTGGTTACTACTCGCACTACCCTTCACATTTATAAACGTTTTTCATATACTTTTTTATCCTTCAGTGCAGCCTCCTCATGAGCTTCTTTGTTTGAAATAAATGCACGATAGGTAAATACGCGTACGATCAATACGGAACTTTCAATCTTAAGGGATACTAGTAAGCTGCCAGCCACTACTCGGAAGAGCCTACAATATAACATTACGTGTCATATGCATTTTTAAAATTACTTGTGAACTTTTCTGGTTGGTATGAAAGAGCGAAAACCGGAAAAAACAATGTAAAATTGGCAGAAAAATGGTTTCGCTAATGCAACTCTTACTAGGTTTCAAAGGAGCTACAGATTGTTATGTACAGTTTTCCTGAATTTTTATAATACAACCAATTCATGTGTGATTATGATTACATAAACAGCAAATTTGACCATAATGACCCATTTTCCTTTCAGGTGAGCTTAAATTATGTGGAGCAGCTGTGCAAAATTGACGAACAGCACAGCCTCAAGCTTGCCCCACGTTTAGAGCAGAAACATCTAAACCCAAGTCACGTCGACAAAATTAATACTGGCAGAGGTTGTGCCTTGTTCGACCACAGTATCTCTGCAGCTCAGTGGCTTCTAGTTGAGCAAAAAAAAATTGATGAGAAAGCTGTAACAACAGCTTGGTTTTCATATCAGGTGTCTAGGTGGTTTTCGCTAATGACGTCAAGGACACTGACCTTGGCTTTGAGTGATTTGTGCCCACAAAAGGGCAAGGAAGTTGAAATATTCCTTCACAATTTTTTTTGAAATGTTTATAAAACTTAACATTTTTGTCCACAGCCGGCCTAAGGCATCGTGGAAGCCAGTGCAGACTGGCATTATAATAACAAGTAACGCAGCATTAAATCTTCGCCAGTGGTATGTCAAGTCCAAAGGCTCGAAGTTTTTTTTCCTGAGTCGTTTTTTGCAGGACGCCCTAGAGAATCTTTTTAGTGTCATAAGAGCCAAGTCCCCTGTCCCCAGAGTAAGGGAATTCAAGTGCACGCTGAGAATCATTGTGCTTGCACAGTTTTTAGGCCAAGCAAGCATGGCAGCTGTGACACAGATGACTCTGTTCAATTAACAGATTTTTTGAGCTCAAGACCAGACTTGAAGGCTGAGCTAGATGATGTGAATATGCTTGCCATGCTTGAAAATTTTGAGCCAGAAGAATAGGAATCGTTAGAGCACCTGGCAGGGTAAATTGCTCGAGGAGTCGGTAAGAAGTATGGGCTTTGTGACCTTTGCAAAGGCACGTTGACTGGAACTGACGCTGCTGGGGCAGGCTTTGCTTTTGCAATTAAAGATTTTTGTACCAAACAAGCAATCGTTATGCATACCATCAGCATCAGTCATGTCCCTCATGGAATGCACAGAGAGTTACTGTAGAAAAATGAAGAGTCACAAGTAGCACGGAAACTTCCACTCAAGCACGTTGCTGACGTGATTTCGGCAATGGAGCCTGCAATTTCATCCCTACCTCCATGCCATAACATTGCTGATAAGGTTGAGCAGCAGTTCTCGTTGTGTAGACTGAGGTTTAGTTTGCGTAAAAGAATGAAGAAATGCTGAAGAAAGCAACACAGCAAGCAAAATGTGCATAAAAAAGCGTGGATATGCGTGTAGCTGTTAGTAGTGTTAAGTAAGATAATTTTTTCTGGTGTTCTGTAAAGATTTTTATTTATAGTTTTTTTATCTGTGTGACTAGTTCCGTTCGCACAGTGGTCATACGAGAGTTATCAGTATTATTTGCTGCAGATAGCATTATTTAGAGTTGTGCGAATTGCTTGGTATACATTATTCTATGCATTTTTTGTGTGTATAAGCTGGCTTACTCTCAAACTAATGTAGCCACTTTAGTTTTAGAAGAAAGCTGAAGTTTCCACAATTACTGTCTGTTCAATTGGTTTATTGTAAATTGTTATTTACCATTGCAGTTTTATTTTCACTACTTCATTTGTACGTCATACAAGACATTTTGATACTATTTACTTCTGCGTAAGAGAATTATTTAGAACTTTGTCATTTGCATATGTTATAATGGCGTGAACTTACATCTTCATGTGCTATTTTAAAACCAGATTCATAACGTATTTTCAGGAGGCCATGGCACCAAATTCGCAAACTTCATTCATGCATTACACGTTAAACAACACATCAGAGAGCAAGCAGAAAATATTAGCGTAAATTGCTGTGACAGCAAATTTCTATTTAATTTTTTTCAGTTTAACCGTACAAGTATGTGGTACCACTGCGTGGTGACGAAGCGAATACTCTGGGAAATCATCTGAAGCAACTCAGGTACCACAAGCCTCTCTTGAAGGCCATGCTTTTACACACTGTACATAAAGGAAGCGATTGCAAGAGCGTTAAATAGCTTGTCTTTTATGCGTCATTGTTTTTAATGTATTTTCTTGGTGATTTGCTATGCCTTCTACTACGCATTTCAGTAAATTGCCAACACAATTTAGGGGTGACACCCTTGAAGCTTCATGCCAAAATGGAAGTTGCTGCTTGTGAGAAGAGAATTGCAGCAGCGTTTTGAAATTTCATAAAATGTAAGCTTATAGTTGAGATACGTCTGTGCATAATCAAACTGGGCTCTCTACTTTGTTACAATCATAGACTGAATATAGAAGGGCTGAAGTACCACGGTACTTTTAAAAGCATTTGCACAGCTTGGGGCAGATGTTCTGGATATTCAATTGTTTTCAGGCTTAATGATGGCAAACTCTCTCTTGAACTAAGGAACAAGAGAGCACACAAGCCGGCAGTGCTTTCCAAATCAGTAACATCAGCAAATTCGAACTGTTCAGTACTCACAACTGCATAGTACTGGGCAAAATATACGAGCGTACTAATTCAATTTTAAGCATTTTTTATGCATGTCCATGATCACTGAAGCATGAGAAGTTATCCATTACACAGGTTTTAACAGTGAGTTCTATAGGTAGGATATATGTAGCCAATGAGATGTTAGAAGCTCGTACTGTGCCGGTGTTTTTAACCATGATTCTGCACTTTAGAAAACGCAGAGTTACATAGAAGATTTACTTGGATAACATCTGACGAGTATGAGCAGCCAGAGCTTTGACCCTAAATTTCAACAAGGTAGTCCTCTTGTTGAGATGCTAACTCCAGGACAATGCTTTCATTGTTTCGCCCAGAACTCTCCAGTAGTAATTTTATGGAGTTGAACCCTGCTGCCAGCACGTCTGATAATGTTCGTATCAGTTGGTTGCTATCATGCATAAACTTTGGCCATAAATTCTGGCAGCTTCGATCGACCACTACTGCTGTAGCTGTCAACAAATCTCTTAAAACTGTGATAAAACGCTGTTGTTGTCTCTGTCAATGTAGCTTCGCTTAGCTGTGCTTGTGAATTGCCCACAATCTTGCTTTCACTTTTACACCCTTGTTGCCTGCGGATATGAAAGTCCAGATAATATCTGCTTTTCTAAGGTGCTCTCGCAATCATGTGAGTACTTGGTGTATCAATAATAAATATTGACTGTTTATTTTTGCGTATGTCTTTGTGATTGCATCCTTAAACAAAACCAACAGATGATGAAGCCAAGGCACACAGCTGCACACACAGTTTATATACGCTTGCCATTTCGAAGGTGCTAATTTTGGCCGCTGCATAAAGCAATTGAGCAGAATAGTAAGATGCCCTCCCAGCAAAAAAAAGCGTAAAAGGTACTAGAAGTGAGTAGCTGTACTTTCACGCCTAGTCGAGCAAGATATTGAAAGCCTGAAGATCCCAATAGCCGTTATGTCTATTATTTGTCTCGTCTTTCATTTTCTACCAACGGTACAGTAAAAGGAGAGTGAAATCCAAAAAACGTGTTCCCAATTGGTGTGTTCTTTTGGTTACACTTCGAACATCTCCCAGTCCAATCACTTTACAGGCCATTATCTGAAATGCTGTATTGTTAATTATATAATTTAAGTACCCTGTCTCCTCGGGGGAAGGCGTGTCATCTACAAAAATACTATGCGAATTGAAAATAACTGCACTCCTCTTCACGCACCAGGAATGCAGACAGAACAATAATGTGGAACAGATTTATATAGCTACAAATACACTACAACTTTTACAATATCAGCAGCATAAATTGGTCATGAAGGCACACAGCTGCTCACACAGCTTACGCATGTCCGCTCACAAACATTCCAGATCTCTCGTGAATGAACTTTTCAAATAGCTTATTTCTTCGACAGAACTGAGAAAATGGCAACTGCGCGTTCGTAAATAATACGAACCTTGCACGGCGCCCTTTATATTCTGATCGGAATCAGGTTTCTCGATCCGCACTGAAACGCAGAGGGGAGCTCATCGCAGTAAATAAGTTCGACCTTGAACGAGATTGGATTTGGTCGTACGGCACGTTTTAAATGGAACGACAAATTTGCCAGCGCACTACTGTTTAGCACCTAAAACCGCACAACTACGGCCCCATAGAGCTAATACGCCTGTAACCGCAACACTTCCAGCTGCCCACATAAGCAGCTGCTGTCGTACATACCTGATACGTGAATAACAGAAGCCGTGTCGTAATAATACTTTAATATGGCCAAAATCAACCTGCTTACAGGCAAGCAATATATATATCTGCTTTCTTGTACACTTAGACAATCAATCTCAGTACGCCAACGAGTACGTGAACACCGACCGCACAAACCGCAAACACAACAATATCGCGCAAACATAACCTCAAGATCCACCCAATGCGCAAGTACATGGCCTTTAACACAAATGCACCCAGTGGGTGTATGATTGTTATCAGCCCGAACCTTGCGAACAGAGCGGTTGACGCAAAACAAGCCTTGTAATATACCACGAAGAGCGTTCGGCAGCATCGCAATCATCACCACAGATGTCATATATAGCTACGGCGCTTACCACTCATAACAATCATTACGTTCATAACAAGCGATACAACTGAACCACTTGTGGTATCCCCTTGCAGAAACAAACGAAAAATATTACAGTTGCATCGAACGGAACACGATATTAAAGCGAAGAACTCGAGTGTTCTCAACGCTCGCTAGCAATGCGTCGAACGGCCCGGAAGGAAATGGCCACCGCCGCTCAATGTTGACCTCATGCAGCCTACCTTTGCGGTACTTTATTTATTTATTTATTTATTTATTTATTTATTTATTTATTTATTTATTCATACATACTGCAGCCCTATTCAGGGCTATCGCAGGAATGGGTTGTTATATAATACTAGGCAACAGAGAGAAAATACAAACAAATAATACAAATTGTGAAGCGAGTACACTCATAACAAAGCAAATATAAATATGAAGTTACTTACGAGTCAGTAAGATATCAATCGACAGCAACTACGAAGTCGGTTAGTGGTAAGGAGCGAATGCTACCAGGCAGGCAATTCCACAGTTCTATTGTACGCGGAAAAAAAACTGTATTTAAAGGTATTAGTACGAGCAAAGAAAGGTGTTACATTCAAAGCGTGCTCTGGAATTTTTTCCAGTAACTCTATTATAGTACACTTCCTCACTCCGTTATGTGGCTGAACCAACGCCTCCTCTAGAAAGATGCCTGCGACATCACACGGGAGGCTCCTCGTAGTTCAGTGCTTTCTCTGCAAGGAATGCTCACAGCCGACACTACTTGACGACAGGTGTTCGGTTCAGGCTGACATGGTGGATGGACGTGTTTTTTGAGCACTCCCGATTGACTGCGAAGATAAATTGTTTTGCATGTTTTGAGCTTGTCTTTGTAATTATAGGGCAGCAGTTAAAATCCCTGTAGCACTTATTTTATTGTACAGCTTTTTCGGGGGTCAGTCATCAGAGGTTTATTAGCTTGTGCGTGTGTGTGTTTATTTGTTCTTGTTTTTCTTTTTCTTTTGTTACCCCGTGGAGGAGGTGCACGTACATTGAATATGCAAATTTTTGTAGTAGAGCTTACACTTTCTCTTTTTCGTAGGGCAGGGCTTGAGTTTTGTAATTATTGAGTGAGACAAGTAATAGGGATAGTTGGTGTCGGAAAGACATGGTTGAAAAGACTGTGAAGTGTTCGGGATGGGGGGTTGGTTTGAAAGTGGACCCAAGTGTGGAAGCGGAAGGAGAAGAGGTTGACGCGAAGTGTAGGCAATGTTAGGTCGAGAAAAAAAATGGAGAGAATGATGGTTACTCAGAGTGACCTGCTGATGAGAATCACCGAGCTCGAGACTGCGTTGGCGACAGAGCAAGAGAAAGCGAGGGCTATGGGAGAAAACAAGTCCACCGAGAAAGCACTAGCCAAGGTAAACAGAGAAGTGGCCTACGGAGAGAACAGTAGGGAACCGGCAACCAGAACCGCGGAGAAGAAAGAGCAAGCAAGTTTGGAAAAAACAGCTTCAGCCAGTTCCTTTGTCCCAAAGCCCAACTTCAGCGAAGTAGTGGTGGGCTAGGAGGGGACAAAGCAGCCGGCGTCACAGGTGAAAGTAACCCCAAGGTGCAGGACGCTCCAGCTGAAAATTCACAACTTGCGATAATCGCCGGGGACTCGAATATAAATCGATGCACAGAAGCCATCAAAAAGAAGGTAAGAGGAGACAAGAGGGTTGAAGTAGGGGCTTTCCCAGGACGCAAGCTGGAAGCAGTCATGAGGCAAGACGAGCGCAAAACTCAAAACTACAGCTGATAGACGAAACCTCGTGATAAATTCAGACGGTTTAAATGATGTCCTAAATGAAGATACAGCAGGACTAGCAACCACACTGCCGAAAGACGTCGATGACTTGCACGCCACTTCTCCTCAGGTACAGGTAGTGATATGCACGATACCGAAGTTCCCGGTGCGTGATAGCAACCTGCAAGAAGCGGTTGTCAACGCAAATCAACATATATGGCGGATGAGTCGAGAGAAAAGCTTTGAGGTGGTGAAAATATACAGAGAGGTGCATAGGTGGGGTGGTTTTCAACGAGACAGAATTCACTTCGATGGGTGGCTAGGTCGTGAGGCGGGTTGGCGACTTGCAGGATGCGCAGTAGCTTTTTTGAGGGGCAAGCGGGCCCTTCGGGGTGCAGGATAGCTAGTAACGAGGAAAACAACCAGGGAGGCTCTTTGACAGGCCTTTGACAGGTGGTATGAACAGATAAGATTCCACAGTAGCACCTGTGTCTA
Organism: Rhipicephalus microplus; assembly: GCF_043290135.1. Classification (NCBI taxonomy): domain Eukaryota; kingdom Metazoa; phylum Arthropoda; class Arachnida; order Ixodida; family Ixodidae; genus Rhipicephalus; species Rhipicephalus microplus. Next base: position 25,583,774 of record NC_134700.1, on the reverse strand, counting down.
AAATTGGTAGAGTCCGGGGCACGAATGCACGTAGCCACGAGCACCGAGTCAATTCAGACATAGGTTATATTAACATGCAAGGTGGTAGGAACAGGCTAAAGTGGGAGGAGATAGAAGAACAGCTAAAGGAGGAGAGGCCGATGGTATACGGTTTAGTAGAAACACATCTCAGGGACATGAAACAACCTCCTAACAATGCGGGTTACGCGTTGGAATATTGTAATAGAACTGACGGCAGCAGAAAGGGGGGTGGTATTGGGTCATTCATTTATAAAAGTACCGACTGATAAAGGGTCAAGCAGGAGTGCAAGGAACATTTATGGCTAAGAAGGAAGTGGCAGGGCAAATGACATTCCTTGGTTTCGTGTACTTGTGGACGGGAGCAAAGGCCAGAGAGGAAAACCAGGCAATGGTAGAGAGTATATCAAAGGACATTCAGGAGTTAGGAGGAGAGTGCGACATAATTATACTAGGAGATATGAATGCACACATAGAAGATATAAAGGGGTATACCGACCCGACAGGCAAAATGATCATGAATATGTGTGAAAGGCTTGATTTGATCATTTCCAACAATACTGAGAAGTGTGAAGGGCAAATAGCATGGGAGGTAGGAAGGCTGCAGTCGACGATAGAATACGCACTGATGTCACATAGGATTTATGATAAGCTCAGGGGAATGCACATAGATGAAGGTGGCTCCAGAAGCCTGTGTAGTGATCACAAACGTATGACGCTAAGTTTTGGAATAGCAGTGAATGTGGGAAGGAAACAAGATGAGCAACTACAGGAAAATTTTTATTCAGAAAGGCAAACTGAAATAGCCACTAAAGAAATTGAGAAAGTAATCACTGACGATAATAAAACAGTGTGGACATACACGAATCTAATTAGACTGTTTGAGCTAGAGCTTGCCAAGGCACGTGACAAGTGACCCCGAAAAAGAAGACACAAACCCAAAAGTTGGTGGGATGAGGAAGTTAGGAGAGCCACAGCAAAACGTCCGGAAGCCTCTAGGAAACACAGACATGCTAAGCAGCAGGGTGAACCGACAGATGAAGTTGAAAGAAAATAGGAAATCTTTCTAAGCTGTAGAAGGGATGCATCCTTTCTGATCAATAAGAAGATTAGAAGACGGGGAGCCCAGTGGCTGGCAGTAGTACATAAAAAAGATAGAAAGGCAGCTGCGAAATTCAGGAACCATCTAAACTTCCTAAGAAATGAGACGAGCCTCAGCAGAGAGTTATAACTACAGCTCAGCGTGCTAGGCTAGAAGGGGACGAAGCCATTGAATATATAAGAACAATGGTGACAGAAAATTTTCAAAAATGAAGTGCTTTATGCACCACCATAGACAAGGATGAATCAAGTGGCACAATGGCTCTATTTTCGCAACAAGAGTGGGAAAGGGCTGAGAAAGGTTTCTAGTAGTATATCAACTCGCCCAGATGGCATTCCAATTATGCTGATAAAGACAGCAGGTCCGAAGTCTAAGCAGGCTTTGAGAAAGGCAGTGAGCGAAATAATAATCAATGGTGAAGTTCCCGATGAATGGAAACTTAGCAGGATGAGCATGATCTATAAAGGAAAGGGGGACAAAGCTGAGATAAACAACTACCGTCGTATAACAGTGACATCAGTGGTCTACAGGCTGGCGATGCAGATTTTAAAAGAAAGACTGGAGGCATGAATAGAGGATGAGGGGGTGCTGGGGGAACTGCAGAATGGGTTTCGGAAACACAGGAGGTTGTAAGACAATCTGTTCTCACTGACGCAGTGCATCGAATTAGCAGAAAAGGAACACAGGCCCCTGTGGCTAGCTTTTTTGGATATCAAGGGAGCGTACGATAGCGTGGTTCGAGAGGAATCGTGGGGAATACTGGGTGCACTAGGCGTGGAAGATGTAGTCACTAATCTTCTAAAGGATATCTATAAAGGTAACAAGGTAACTATAAAGTGAGAAAAAACAGGTATTTAAGCCTACCAAGATAAAACAGGGGCTTAGGCAGGGGTGTCCCCTGTCACCCTTATTATTCCTGATGTACCTACAAGGATTAGAGGCCAAATCAGAGGGAAGTGGGCTTGGCTTCAACCTCTCTTTCGTCAAACAAGGAAAACTCATTGATCAGGCACTACCAGCATTTATGTACGCAGATGATATAATGCTAATGGCCTACAACAAGAAAGATTTGCAGAGATTGGTGGACATCTGTGGTAATGAGGGAGATAGGTTAGATTTCAGATTCAGTAAGGAAAAATCAGCAGTCATGACTTTTAATGACAATGAAGGTAGTGAGTTTAGAATACAGGAGGTCACGCTACAAATAACAGATAAATACAAATATCTGGGCGTATGGATAAGCAATGGGGCCTAGTACCTAAGGGAACACGAAATATACGCGTCGACTAAAGGTAACAGGAATGCAGCGGTAATGAAAAACAGGGCACTGTGGAATTACAAAAGGTATGATGTTGTGAGAGGAATATGGAAATTGGTCATGGTTCCTGGTCTGACGTTCGGTAATGCGGTCTTCTGCATGAGATCAGAAGTTCAAGCAAGAGTATAAATTAAGCAACGTGGAATAGGTAGGCTTGCCTTACGAGCTCATGGGAATACACCAAATCAGGGAGTACAAGGTGATATGGGATAGACATCATTTGAAGGCAGGGAAGCTAGCAGCAAAATAAAATTTGAGAAGCGATTGAGAGAAATGGGGAGGAGCGTCGGGCTACGAAGGTACTCAGCTACTTGTGCATGAAGAATGCCAATACAAAATGGCGGAAGCGAACCAGAAAATTGACTGGTAAATACTTGGAAAGCAGCAGGGAACCAAACCAAAAAGAATTACCGGTTAAGAAGAAGGTGAAGGAAGCTGAGACCGATATGTGGAGAATCATAATGATTGAGAAGTCCGCAAAAGAGATCTATCGAACTTTCAAACAGGAAATTGCCAGGGAAAGGATCTATGATAATACACGGGGTAGTTCTCTACTGTTTGAGGCCAGGACGGGAGTATTGCGAACTAAGACCTATCGTGCCAAATACGAAGGGGTAGACACGGTATGCAGTGCGTGTGGAAAGGAAGAAGAAACTGCTGAACACTTGATAATGTTCTCTAAAGGGTTTTCACCCTATAGTTCAGGATGATGGTGCAGAGTTTTTCAAAGCACTGGGGTTTAGGGACAGTGAGGGCAAAATAGACTTTAAGCGGGTAGAAATAACTAGAAGGAAGTTGTCTGATTGGTGGCTAAAATCAAGGCACGAGTGAAAATTAAACCCCTCACTGCAAGTACAAAGCCTCAACCTCACTATTTATGGGAAAAAATAAATCTAGTTTTTGGTTCATTAAGTACTACGGCTTGGTGTCGCTAGCCACCGCCCGATCTATAGGATACAGCCATATCCATCCATCCATCCAACTTTGGCAGCCTTCATGCATGCAGGAAGGAAAAACTGAGAAGAGGCCAAGACGTCATATTCGTCAAGCCGCCGCATCGCAAACACCCGCACTGCTTCTTGGCGGAGAAGCAGATAAACACTTCGCGATTTCCGGTGAGGAGCCGCCGCCGCGGCCTTGGACGCGGCGCCGGCGGAGTGGTCGGTGTTTTCTCGGTCAGTGAGTCATTTTAGGAGTGCTGCTTCTTTTACGTGTTTTTTTTTGGGGGGGGGGGGAGGGGGGGGTAAAACTGTGCGATACCTAGCTGTAATGAATACTCGTTGCGAATTGCATGCACTGCCGAATGTGCTTGGTGGCACTTTTCACGTATAATCGCATCCCTGTTGACCGCTGCGTGCACCTTGCATGCGGAGTTCTTAACTGTATGCTCCATCGGTTCTTACTCATTGTGTCTACTGTGAACGCACGCAAACTTTCGTGTTTAGTGTTGTAGGCATCATCTCGCGTTTTTAGAAGTTGTGAAGTTCATACGGACGAACAATAAACATTTTGGTTGGGCAGGCTAAGCGTGTATGTATTGTACGGTGTGCCCTCGCTGCGTGTCAGTTCTGTGCGCACTGGAATTATACACTTCACGTGAACGATCGCGTATACAATGCCGTGGTGCCTTCATATCGACGTGAAGTACGGCAAGTACTAGGCTGACGTTGCATGGTATAGCTACGAAGAGCTCTCAAAATCGACATTAGAGAGTTTTAGTACTGCGGAATGGTGCTACGTACGCATCACGCAAGCGCCTTGCGGTACGTGGTGTCATTTGCCACTAATCGGCTTTTAGTACGCAGTAGTACCCGCGTAGGTAACGAGCGAGAAGCGTGTTGCGCCATCTGGTAGATCAAAATAGAAGCACGTGTTGTTGACAGCCAATGTGAGCCAATCCAAGTGTTATAGCAGGATTATGGCCATATTTTAAGCCACAGAGCCGGTCGGTGCTTGCCTTCGATGCCGCCATTTTGCAAAACGAAGTCTCGCGCTGTCGCGAACTTGTTCGAGAGCGGCGCGATCACCTCATACGTACGCACGCACGCATCTCATGCGTGCGTACGTAGCGGCTGCGTACGTAAGGCGATACGTGCGCGTTGCGGTCTACGCATGCGCACTACACAGAACGTGGCGTCCTTACGTACGCAACGCCGCCACGTACGCAGCGTACGCAGTACTAAAACTCTCTATTATCACGCTGACACAATACGGCAGCAAAAAACTGCTAATCAGCCCGTAGATCGGGAAGTCTACCTAAGAAAAAAAAAAAGGCCTTACGGTGAGCAAAACGCGTGAGTCACTGCCGGGTGAGTTCGAATACCATATTGCAGGGGCTCAATGATTTGGATTACGGCACGTACCGGTGCTTTCTGTGCTGTTGACAAGAACACTCCTCGAAGTATTTCAGCACGCTCTGCTCGGGCCTTCCACGCACTAACAGTCTGATAATGATGTGCTCGCAACATTTTACTGTATGCAAACCATACAATACGCGCTAAACTTACGCCCGGACTAAATGGGCGCGCTGAAGCGAACCAGCGTTGAGAACACGCCGCGGAGCGTGTGCTATTTTGTTTGCCCCATACCGGTTTGTTTGCCCCATAAATTTGACGTCATTTCCACAACACCTGTCGCACAGCATAGGAATACGATAGGGCCTCTCTTCAGTTTTACTTTTAGTCATGCCTTCATGTGCGCGCGTCTTTGTGTTTTAGGGTGGGGACAACTTCTATCATGGTTGCTTACAACTGGCTAAAACAGCCGCCTTACTTCACGGACCACCATGTTGGATCTGAGCGGCCGCTCATTTACATTAAATGCCATGTAGGTTTCAACAAGAAGGGGTGGTTTTTTTACTATATAGAACGTTCTGCAAGCTGAAGGGTTGTTTCTCGAAGTCAGCCACCGTTTTGTAGAAGGGGAAAAACGTGTTCATGGCTCGAGTTTGCTTAAAATACCGTTAATACAGTTCGTTTCTCCCACCTGGTAGACCCACCGCATTGGCGGTGTGAGGATATTCAGGCAGCCTGTATTTGTAAGGCAGAATATATTTTTAAGGGGACCCTTGCTACTGCGGTCATTTGTGATCACGGTATATCCTGCAGGGCATACTTCGCAGTCTCGGACGTCGTCATGTAGCCACGTTTCTGTTACAAATACAATACCTTGGTCAAGCTCAAACAAAACGTGCTCAAGGTCTAAAGCCTTATTAACAATGCTACGGGCATTGACATTCAGTAGCCGAAGCTTCCCAGGATGCACTTGTCACTCCTCTGAGGAAGCAGTGGTTCTTGCAGCTGTATTAGACGGGCTGTCAGTCACTCGATGGTGTTGATTTTTGGCTTCATACCATGCTTACATCACTCCGTTTATCATCCTTTTATCATACATAATTGCATTCTTCTCTTTTCCTATTGTGTTTTCTAATGCGCTGGGCCACAGGCATTGTCTTTGCCTTTTTACATCATGCGAAAAGTCCTCATTGATGAAAATATTCGTGCCCTTGAGCTTATTGCGATTGCGTAGTACGTCCTTTTTTTCTGTAAAGCTTCCCAGGCGCAGAATGATGGGTTTGAAGAAGGTTGTCCAATTCGATGTATACGTTCGACACTTGTTACTGATAGATTCAGTTTTCTCTGCAGAACTCCCACTACAACCTCCTGCTTCAAAATTTGCTCTGTCTCAATATTCTGCGCATCTGCAATGTTTCTGATTACAATATTATTACTTCTACTGTGATTCTTAATTTGGCCAACCTTTTTTTTAACAATTTCGCCATTCTGGATCACATAGTTATTATTTCTGTTTCAGTCACCTCTACCCTTTTTACCAGTGCAGGTAACTGGGACAAAGCCATTTCGGCACTATTTTTTGTTTCATTTCTGCTATTTCGGCTTTGCTTTCCCTTTGCCCCTTTATCAGTTGAAACGGCAGCTCCTGCGTTTCAGGGCCAGGGTTCGTTTTCACGTCTCCACTACACGCTAGTAACAACAATATGACCTCCAAACACTCGGCAACAAGCACACTGATTGCCTGTGGGCTCGGCAGCACTACAAGCCAACGACCGTCATTTCGAATAGAGTCAAAGTAACATATAGCACCAACCTGTGCAAACAGCAAGACATGGTGTAGCATTCTTGTCCTTCCGGTACTGCCAAGCCCACTGATGGCACAGACAACATCTTGGCTAAATAAAACACCCTTTGGGTCGATTTCGATGATCATGGGGCTTTCGCTGTCCATGTAACTTCGGTGAACATTGCCCGTTCTGTATATCCGTAGATTTCACGGATATACAGTTCCGGTGGAGTAAATCCATTATTGGCCTGTTGTGTAGACAAACGAAGCAGCAGCAGCAGCAGCACCGGTGCAAACAGCAAGACAGGGTTTAGCATTCTTGTCTCTCTGGTGCTGCCAAGCCCATTCGGGTTTCACGGAAAACACTCGATTGCATGTAGGCTCATATGAAGGACACCGTATTCTAAATGGACTGCCGACAAAACAAGCGTCTGATTTAATCGCGTTTTTGATACTTCTCCTCTCTTTGTAGTTCACCAGTAGCCACTTATAATGTGACGCAGCTCAAAGCCCTGCTTGAGTGCGATGATAGGTGGATCCGTGCGAATTCCGATTGACATTTTTTGTGCGTGTGTGGGTCGGCAGCTTCTTGCAACAGTGAATGTTTCAACGCAATTTAGGCATGCCTGCATATTCACTCGTGCACGATGGCGCGTAGCAGGTGCGTTCACTGATAAAGTCTCAGAAGCACGTTAAACGCGCTACAAACGGGCAAGTACACGCTTTCGCAGGCTTCGCGTGCGCGCTCTTAATGCAGACGCTCCTGAGATCTTCAGTACCATAGAGTGTCATACAATAATACCTAGAGTGGAATCTGGCGCGTATGTCTACGCGGGCTCCTTCAGCGGCGCTCGTACCTGCATTTGAATGATAGGAAGTACAGGCTTCGGATCTGCTTTGGATGGATCGCGTTCTTGAGATTCCCGACGCTTCTTTTTCGAGTGTGAAACAAACTTATATTAAGTTATATCAAATTCATTTTCAATGAAAACTTGATGTTTTGTACGCAAACTTTATTGAAAACGGTTCTTATGATGAGGTGGTAGAAGTGAAACCTTGACTAATTTAACCACCATGGTATGCATTGCTCTGCCATTGTGTTCCTGATTTGGCATCAAGATGTAATGAATTATTTCTTACAACATTTGAAAACAAACATTTTTAGTTTGCCCTCGAAAGTATGCAGTATCTATTTATAGAAATAAAAAAGTATTAGGTGAAAAACACTTTACGTTTTGTCTGCTGCGATGGCAGGTGCGTCTGTTCAAGTGGTCTGCCCCCAACGAACCTCTCGTTTTGTTGTGAAGTCGAGTCAGGAGAGCCTAGCAGTGCGACTACTTCACGTCGCCGTCGTTTTGCAATTGATTTCAACGAGTTTTGGCAAGACGCACTAACAACAAACGTAATATCGGTGTAATATCCTGTACTCGCACGGGACGCTACATCTATGCGCAGCGGTGAGTGAACGACGCTTCGCTTAAACTGTCAAACATGACTTATACAGCTCCAGTGTTGCAGTAAATTGAGAGGCATAGCAGTTTTCAGCTCCTTTGAACAACAAAGGCACATCTCAAGTTCTTTGCACCCAACCCACTACCCACTCTAGTCTCTACGCGAAGAACGAAACTGAAACTGCAGGAAAAGATCCGAAGCGTGTACTTCCTATATTTACAGTGGCTAGAATAGGAAAGTGTGATGAGTGGCAAGCGGTGCCTACGGAGCACACGGACGCCTCTGAGGAAAAGCCACGTGAGAGGCACGCAGTCGTTTATACGTTGTTTGCACGTTTGCGACACTTTCGTCGGGCGCATTCGTCGTCGTTTTTTTTTTTTTGTGGCAATGTCAAACCAATGTTTTTCTATGTATTCTCATGGCGCAAAAGCAAACTCATTTATTCGTCTCGGGGTGCACTACAGTACACCCTAGTTCTAGCAACGTTGCTACAGGCTACAAGTCAGGTTGTTTGGCGTTACAAAGTAGGAAGCTCTGCCGAATAGCGGAGAGTGATCCCGCGCGCTGACAAGCCACTTCAAGAAAACTTGGCTGTGTGCGAGCTGCACTGTGACGAGAGGTACAACTCCGGCACTTCGAGCTTATTGTGAACGGCGAAATTTTCCGCATTGAAAGGGGTAGGCACATAGGCGTGCTTGCTGTTGGGGGGGGGGGGGGGAATGGAAGGTTCATTGCAGGGCGCTCCTTCCTTATTATTTCAGTGTATGAGGCAGACTTTGCCCCTCCCCCTTTTAGACGATGAAAAAGAGTGCCCCGCCGCCTAGTTAATGTATACAGCAGATTTAGCGCTCCCATCCCAAATGATTAGGGGGGGGGGGGGGACAACCACCCCCTTCGCCTCATCCTCCCCGTGCGATTGCCCATAGGGCTTTCGGAGAAGCTTTTCGCATTTGTAGGCGCCCTTGATATCCCTTTTTCAACGTTGTTTAGCTACAGCAAGCTTCACAGCTTCAAAAAGCTTGCTTCCTGATAAAAAAAAATAGATGTCACACTGGGCTGCGCAAACGTCCGAGCATCATCATTCAAGTGAACCAGTTTTTTCTGCTCACCCATTTGCGTCTTTACACAAAGGTACGCCACAAGGAGTGAGCATATTCTTGAAGTACCTGAAGCTCAGGCGCGTCACCTAGGCTCTCAGCCCAATGTTATGTGGGGCGCTTGTGGGCTATAAAACTTTTTTCTGGGGAGAGGGTATAATAAAAGAAGCGCGACCAATTATTGTGAATGAATTGTTCTAAACAGATAGTGAGTCACTACTCCGAAATGCGTTGTTTGACCAGTGTGCAGAAAAAAAAAAGGTTTTCATCCAGATAAAGCTCATGATTCTCGTCTCTTACTTTGACGTTACGAATGATGGGGCTTTATTTATACATTAGTTCTTGAGGAAATGATGGTTTGCCATTGAGTGTGTTCCAAGCAATGGCTCACAACGTGGTTGATCGTTCCACTCTTCGACAACTTCACATCGATAAAATATTTCAGTGCCGTCATGCCCTCACTTTCAGCACCCCTTCGATTATTCAGTTCAGTCGCGCACCTGCGTAGCCATCGTGTAATTCAAGAGCTAATTAACATATTTGCTCGGTCGCCATTTGAAACCATGCATGAGCAACAAATTAAATTTAATTGTTTCACATTGCCAGCGCGCGTAATTGATTCCCGTCTCTGCACAGAGCATCGCCGGCTTGTGTGACGTGTAAACGTGTCCTAGTGCCACCTGGCGGTTTCCCCTCAACGCGTTACGTGCTAGATGGCGCGTTCAACAAACTTTTCTATTCTAGCCACTGTACCATAATTCCACGGCAGTGACTTCTGCACGAGCGTCCGTTTTTCGTCCAGAATCTTACCTTGGAAGAGGGTTTTCTGGGAATTTTTCGATCTAGGTATTTTTGATGATGGCGTCAAGACTTCGCAGCAGAGCTATTTGAACGCCGCTTCGCCAACCCAGAGGACCCGGTGAGCCCTGATAACAGAATCGACAGATTATGTAGTAAACCGGTGCCCCGTAGCGATTTCGTGAACATTGTGGTGACTGCTAGATCGACAGACGTCGCGGGCTCTAATGCGCTGCCTTGCAACAACTGGTAAGCAGTCGTCTCAATTATTCGTAGTTGTACTCTGTCCTGTCGGTCACTACGCCATATGTAATAGCCAGAAATACCTGTACAGTACATATCAGGCAGCGTCATAATATAGAGCTATGCTGGTGGCATTCGAGAAGAGTTTCGCAGAGGCTTCCCTTGTAGAGAAGCACTAAAGTGCTGAATTCTTTGGCACCTGTTGTAGCATTCTGAAAAGTTGTGCAACTTTCTCCGAGTCATCCGCTCATTACGCGAATATGCTGGAATGGCGAAATTAAATTGTGTTTCGCGTTGGCCATTTGGGATTAAGAGAGTAACACTTGTGTAATTGTATTGACCCCTAATGCTTAGGTTGAAACCTGCATTTGTCTGCTTTTGTGGAACGGAACTGCGATTAATTCATTCATTCATTAATTTCATTTATTTATACTGTTAGCCCAGAAGTGGGCCGTTACAGGGTGGAAGTACAAACAATTATTTGCAAAAAAGAAGTACCGTACAGGTCTCGAGATAATTTCTCAGTATTATTGTGACCAGCAACTCGAAGTTATACATAACATACATAAATGGAACACACATGCGATGCAATACATACGCGCAGAACAGCACATGACGCATTTGAGGCGGCACTTTTGCACCGCGCTGAAGATTTGAAAGACAACTACTGCAGAATCATGGAACCAACAAAAAGTACACACACACGCCAAAAAAAAAACATATGTCACTGTTATTCGGAAAATAAACGTTTTAGATTCTGTTCAAATGATGTAAGCGAGGAACAACCAATTATAGACTCTGGCAGCATATTCCAATCTTCAATAGCACGTGGAAAGTAACTGAACTTAAAGCAATCGTTACGTGGGACTAGGGGTGGTATATACATATTATGGCGATGTCTGGAGTGTTCTTGTGTGTTGACCTGGAAGTAATCTCAATAGTTTAGTTTAAAATGATTATGAATTAACTGGAAGAGGAATTTCAGACGCTCAATCCTCGTCCTAAGTTCAGGACTATCCATTGATTCAAAACCCATTCAAAACGCTTGAATCAATGGATTCAAAAAACCATTGATTCAAGCGTGTTGAAAGATATTGCACAAACACCTTTGGTCTCCGTAGCACACGTACAAGGTGGTAAGGCCGTACAAGGTGGTAAGGTCAATCCAGGGCCACATTGGAATTCACTGCCGCGATTGTGGATGTTCCCCCATTTTCGATCAATGTGAAGTGGTTAAAAAGCATCCGTCACAATTAATTCGGGAAATTATAGAAGCGCATTGTATAGCAAGAGCTGGCATCACATGTATTAGCACCCCTTCTTTGGTTTTATCTGAACATGAAGTGGCTTTCCTAATCAGGATAACCACCTATGAATCTGTGATATGTGACGGTGCGATGTTGTGTCTAATCTTGTCGTTGCGTTAGGGTGGTTTTGTATGCTTGCGCCGGTCTACATATTTGATGCAGTTTGACAATAAAGCTCAGTTGGAAGTTAGCGCTCTGTCCTCTTGTGTCGGTCTGCTCGGCCGTTTCTTCTTCCCCGTAATGCGCTATACCAGTTGCGCTACACCAGTTCAAGTACGACGAACCAACTCGCCCAATCTTCAACTTGAAAAATTGAATTGCTGCACAAACTTGAAGAAAAAAAACAAGAGAGACAGGAAAGAGTGTTGTTTATTAGTGTTCTTGTTTTCTTTCCCATGTGACGCTACGAAATGTTGTGTTAGATTTTATGGTAGTATAGTTTTTGACTCTCTCGGCGTACTGCTTCTTCTGGTTTCTCATTTGGGGCTGCTTGGAGTGAATATGAAAATGTTAATTTATTGTTTTATTTGGTGCTAAGCGCTATTTTTAGGGTTTTAAAACGAAAATCTCTAGAACATGTTTTTATTTTTTCATGCTTTAGTTGATGCTTGGTGCAATGAATAATAAAAGATAAAAGATGAGCGCACACCTTGGGAGTAAGCAGTTTAGATCGTGGTGGGTATCACTTTTGTATTTTGCCATTTTTCACGTTTGTCATTGTGGTGGCAGTCAATTTTGATTTGATTTGGTCGGCTTTGTTTGCGGCGTCTTTGGTTTTGTGCGCATCGTGGAAGCGCAGCGTAGCATGTATATATTGGCTTCAAAAAACGACAATAAACAGTTGGTAGTCTGCACTCTTTCCTGTCTCTCTTGTTTTTTTTCTTCAAGTTTGTGCAGCAATTCAATTTTTCAAGTATGAACCAACTAGTCTGCAAAAAAGTATTGCTTCAATCTTCAACACTCGTGGACTTCATTTCTTGTACATCGGGCTCCCTCCTACCTTCTTCCGCAACTGCATCTTTCATTGGTGACCTTGTCGCGCTCGCCGTGTGTCGTGCGCGTTCTTTTGCGTACTGCATTCGAGTCAAGCTTCTTCCACCCGATGTTAAAGCGCTCCTAGGAGGTTTCACACCGTCTGTCGGTCACGGAATGAGAATATGTAAGATTCTTGGCGCCGAGTGGTTGCGCCAGGCTCGCTTTACAGGGATGCTTTACGCCTCAAACTCCAGACTGCCGAAGGCATCATCAAGGCGAAAATGAAGTGGCGAGAACTGTCTGCTTCAATTGACCGAAAAGCGGAGTACCTGAGGCAGCATATGCTCTTCCACCTTCGTGCCATGACCCCCATGAAGGTGACTGCAACGAGCAACCCTGTACACACTTTGGGCGGTGTTGTGCTCCCTGAAGCGGTTCGACGCGTGTTGTGCCGCGGACCAAAGTTCGCCACGGAACCAGCCAATTCGCCGTACGATCTGCTCACCTACGTCAGGCAAGTGGCTCGACAGATTCCTGAGGGTGAAAGGGACAGGTGTGTTGCCGATGGCGTTGATGTGGTTTCGCGTTTCGTGCCTTCGACCAAAAAACTGCAATTTAAGAAAGTCGCGGGACACTTAAAAGACAACTCACTTGCTCTGTTACCTTCTGACAAAGAGGGAGGTTTTGTCGTGTTACCGAACTCTTTATTTATTGGGAAAGCGACCACAGCTGTTCATTCTGTCTTTAGAGCTGAGGATGACACTTCCCTTAGCAAACTTAAATCCCAAGCAAAAAAGCTGTGTGCCACCTTGGGTTTCGGAAAACTTGCCAAAGCAGTGGATAAGTGCAAGAAGCTTAGCCTTGATATGTTCTTCACGGTCAAAACACATAAAGTCGATTGCCCTCTGCGGGTAATTGTAACAGAGAGAGGAACATGGCAAAAACTGTGGCATTATTTCTGCAAGAAAAGCTCAATTTGCTCACCATCGATGACCCCTTTTTAATTAGTAATTCGGACATTTTGGTCAACTTTCTGCAACATAATGACAGGGGTTTAAAAGCACTTTCTGTCGATATAAAGGATTTGTATTACTCTTTGCCGCATGAGAAGTTGTTACAGTGTGTTGACAATGCCATTGACTCATTTGGTGCTGTAGCCTTCCAGAATCTCACGGGTGTCCATAACAGCAACCTCTTAGAGCTTCTGTCTTTTTATATCAAGTCGACTTTTGTATCTTTTAATGATCGTAAATACATACAGAATAGTGGTGTCTGCATCGGGTCATGCCTCGCCCCGATCCTTAGTGACATACACCTTGCATATTATGACCGTTTGGTGATGAGCATGCTTGACCAAAATATTGTCACCAAAATATGTCGTTACGCAGACGACTTTTTAATTTTCATCGTCTGCAGCGACGCTGCCTGCCAGAATCTAACCGACGGTATTGTAATGACTTTTAAAGAATGTTTTAAACCGCTTTTATTGACTTATGAGATGCCAGTTGACAACAGCTTACGCTTTTTAGATTTGAATTTAATTCTTTCACCTGACCATGTGTACTGGCTATTTGAACCTAAAACTGGGAAGCCTCTTTTACCCTATGACTCTTCTCATTCCAAGTTAGTTAAGCATAGCATCACAAATCTTTGTCTCATCAATCCCCTCTTAGGAAATCATGTCATCATGTCATGCAGCGCAGCTTTGCAGCTCAAGCTGAAAGGCTTTTGAGTGCTGGGTACCCAGCTATCCTACTGGCATCTATAGCTGAAAAGCTATTAAAACAGATAAAGAAAGGCTGCAACTCTGAGGCTCAGCCGGAATCTAACGACCGAAAAAGACCCGTAGTTTTACCCTACGTGCATGACATTTCCCTCCGGCTAAAAAAGATAGGGGAGAAATGCAGCGTCAAAGGGGTGTTTTCAGTGCCGGATAAGTTACAGCGGCTTTGCAAAGCAGTCAATCCTCTCAAATCACGTACCACTGGTTGCTCAACCAAGTACAAAACCGAGTTTTTGCCGTGTGTAGCTGGGGTTGTTTACGCGATTTCACTCTCATGTGGTAAGTGGTGTTTCGGCCAAACGGGGCGCTGCCCTAATGAAAGGCTAAAAGAGCACCATTATAATGTTCACAAAGCAATCCAGGGCCACATTGGAAGTCACTGCATCGATTGTGGATGTCCCCCATGTTTGATTCATGTAAAGTGGTTAAAAAGCACCCGTCACAATTAACTCGGGAAATTATAGAAGCGCATTGTATAGCAAGAGCTGGCATCACGAGTATTAGCGCCCCTTCTTTGGTTTTATCTGAACATGAAGTGGCCTTCCTTAATCAGGATAACTGCCTATGAATCTGTGATATGTGACGGTGCGATGTTGTGTCTAATCTTGTCGTTGCGTTAGGGTGGTTTTGTATGCTTGCGCCGGTCTACATATTTGATGCAGTTTGACAATAAAGCTCAGTTGGTAGTTAGCGCTCTGTCCTATTGTGTCGGTCTGCTCGGCCGTTTCTTCTTCCCCGTAATACGCTATACCAGTTCAAGTTTGGTAAATTCGTATTTGTTTCTACAACGTGCTTCTCCGCAGCGCACATACACGGCGGTGAAGCCGAACGTGTGATTGCCAGTAAATTAGTTTTGTGCTTTTTCGCACAATATGTGTATAGCGGTGAAGCACAACCTGTGAATGTCAGTTTGATATTTGTGCTTGTCTTTAGCGCGTGCTTCTTCGCAGTGCACATTCAAGGCAGTGAAGCTGAACTTGATCATGCATTGCATTGTTTGCCTTATTTGCAGGCATAGAATTGAGCATTCCAAGTTCAAATCAGCACGTATTTTCCTTTACGTTTATACAATGACTTATTTTTTAATTATTTGGACGTATTTGTCATGAACTTGCCACCGAAATTGTAAGCTCTCATAATATGAAAAAAATGTCCTCATTTGGTGCCTTCTACACACTGGTGTACTAGGGAATGAACATGACAGCTTTTTTTCATGCTAATACATACTGGGCGATATAAGGACTATGGTATGAGTTTGTAAGCAACTATTCAGTCGAGCTGACAACCCCAAAGCCCAGAGACGGGTCATGCATTGTGGCACCACTGCAGACTAACACATACCCTAATTTGCCGACATACTCGAAGCTACATTCTGCAGTATACTGAGACAAGCGCCCCTGGAGCTTTCGGTGCGAAGAATGACACATATGTATGAGTATCCTTCATGTCCCTGCGAGGTGAACGCAATACGGGGTAAGCACTGCACCTCGATCCGCGAGGTGGCGACGCCATTTTGGCAGTCCGGCCATTTTTGAGCACAGTACTGGGCTAGGCTACGCTCTGTGTGCGATGTGTCTTCATTAAGTTCGCACATCATCGAGAAGTCTCTAAGTTCTCTACGGTGCAAGTCGTTTTCTTTAGTTTACATACAGCAGTGTCTTGTGTGCGCTGCGCCCCGCCGCGAGTGTCTAGTGACTAAGGTACTCGGCTGCTGACCCACAGGTCGCGGGATTGAATCCCGGCTGTGGTGGCTGCGTTTTCGATGGAGGTGTAAATGTTGTAGGCCCGTGTACTCAGATTTGGGCGCCTGTTCAAGAACCCCAGGTGGTCGAAATTTCTGGAGCCCTTCACTACGGCGTCTCTCGTAATCCTATAGTGGTTTTGGGAGGTTAAACCCCACATATCAATCAATCATCAATCATTTGGCGCGGTGCGTATTTATTACGTGGACAGTCTTCGAACAAGTTTATTTGCGTTTTTAGAGAGGCGGTACGCGCCGTGGTGGCACGGCAGCCAGCAGCGACAGTGGTGAACTTTGCCGTATTTGGTTGTAACAGCCGCGCGAAAAATAAGTCAGGGGATAAGAGTGTTGCCTCGGTAGGTTTTGTTGTTTTTTTACACCAAAGGTGCTGCATCACGCCAGAAGACCGCAAAGGTAACAGCTTGACAAAAGATGTAGTGGTTTCACTGCATGAACCGCTGAGCCATCCTGCCTTCCCCTGACCATGTTTACCAGACGTACCGGGGTTAGCATAGGAAAAGAAACGCGATTAAAAATGAACGGAAAGTCAGCTTACCTTTCCAACAACAGCAATCGTGCTGTACGGCAGAACTTACACGCCCGCACTAAACAGCTGCGATCACTCGGCTACACAAGCTCTGAAGAACGCTTCAGCTATATAAATTTTCTCTCTAGTCTTGCTACAGTCCAAAATATGCAAGCTTTTTTGGACAACTCCCTTCGCTAACATCTGTGGCATTAATGCCCAAGCCTGCAAGAGACATTAGCAATTTTTTGTCTGTCAAGTTTTGTTTACTTTCAGCTTGAATCTGATTTTTTAGTATAATCTACTTGGTAAACCGCTTGAAGTAAACGGCTGTACTAACTTAATAATATAGAATTTTGGCCATTTTAACAAAACTGCAACCAAAAAGCAAATGGAACACTGTGGGGCAAGAATCCAGAGAGGGCACCTTGGTGCTCATTCCTGCTAATTATACGGCAGTGCACATTTGTGGCAAATCATTTTATAAATAAGTTAATGCTCTAACAGTGAAAAGAATTTATTCATCAGACTGGGACATTCCACAAACAAGGAGAGACGCATTCTTGTGAGCAATGGCCCTTAGTGCAAAAATAAATGAAGCTATTTGTGTTCCAAAACACATTTATTTACATGTCAGAGGTAATTAAATATTTAAAATCTATCTTCCTTAGTTTCCTTAGAACAATAGTGAAATTCATAAAAAAACATGGCTAAAGGCAAATATTGCCGGACTGGGCTGTTCCACCTATACAGCAGTAACAGCAGACAGACTGCATTTACTACCATAAACTCGTACATTGAAATGAGTTATTGCACTTGTTTGACACAGATAAAAGTACTGAATAATTTGGATGATCATCCTAGGCCGATTCATGCAATTGTGAACGAAAGCAAGGGGGCACCCAGTTTGAATTAACCGTTGTTGATATCGACGTGTTCAGATTATTTGTAGTTTTCCCCCCATTGAAATACGTATAACTGTGCCAAGATTAGGGTGTGCCATTCAATTAAAGCAGCCCGGCAACATGTTTTGAGCATGGTCAGAAAATGCTGTGGATTGGTAGTCAAGGCTCCCGAGAACCTGTGAGCCAAATACTATAGCACATCACATGGCCTGCAATTCACAATAAGTAGCCAAAGCGAGCTAAAAAGCGCTTTCTTTTCTCTTGTCAAATTATGGAGGAATCTAAAAAATTGCTCGTAGAAGGCCATCTGGCAGCATTTGGCTGATTTGAGCATGGCACATTCAGTCGTTACAAAAATCAACGTGGGAGGCCAACTTTTCCACGCATGCAAGCACGATCACACTAAAAAAGTTGTGTGTTTTAATAAACAACTGAGAAAAATGATCAAGGCACACGTGGCGTGTTTTCTTTGCTCCCGCCATCCCCTCTGCATAGCTTCCAGGGCTTTCGTCGAAACAAGAGAAGATAGCATGGGATTGCAGCGTGCGACAAATATTTGCAACTCCATTGGTACTCGACGGATTCTTAAAATGTTGCGGCGATCAATTCAAGATGCATTAAGCAATTTTAGTGAATCCACTCTACGGTGAGTTGACAAAGTGTTTCGGGGCCCCTTTAACGTTTAATATAATAAGCTTCTGCTGTTCTATGTGCCAGGCCATACTTCAGTGGCATAGAGCATGTTGGGAGAACTGAAATGATGTGGGTGATGCGACATCAGGCACAGTTGTCCACCAAACTTTGTTTACAGGTGCCCGATGGGCCCCTGTTTCACAATACCCCTCATAAAATAAAGCTATTTGAATGTTTGTGTATTTCTTGCAATGTTTAAAATACCACTGGCGTAAGCAGCCAGCACCAACTCGAAAGCAGCCCAAGAATGCAACAAGAGAGGTGAATGACGATAGCCTTCGTCGTGGACCCTGCAAATTGGTCTGTCATTGATGTCTGCTATACTCGCAGAGCAGGTGAACTGTAACATTAGGCCTGAGAAGCCTCCATATTCTTTGTACTCGTAATGAGTTCACAAGGTGTCATAATACGACCGGGGCGCTTGCGCTTACTTTGCAACTATATTTAAACGTGTTTAAGATTACAATAACAAGTAATAAATGGTTTGTATAAGAAGCTGAGCATACAGTCTGAATATCTTGAAATAGAAAAACGAAAGCAAATTTTCACATTGTAATTTTATTGGCATTTCAGGAACAACATTGCCAAATGAGATTGCATCTAAAGGTTTTGTTACTGTCCGTCCAAAAACAAGTTGGAATGGCGTCATCCGTGTTGTCTGTTGCATCGCAGTGCTATAGGCGAATGCTGCATAGGGTAGTATTTTACCCAAGCACGGTGTTCAATATCAACGTACATTGACAAAATAACAGCCAGCGTTCTGTTCAGTCATTCAGTAAGACCATTCGCTTGAGGATGAGATGCCGTCATTTTCCTATGACTGGTGTGCGTCAATTTCATAATACATTTCATCAGGTCGGCCGTAAATGCAGTTCCTCGGTCTGTGATGAACGCTCCTGGAGCTTGGTGGCGCAGTACGATGTTGTAGACAAAGGATTCGGCTACTTCAACGGCTGATCCCTTACCGAGAGTCGCTGTCTCGGCATATCGGGTTAAATAGTCAGTCGCAATTATTATCCACCGTTTTCCCGATGACGACCTAATAAATGGGCCCAGTAAGTCCATTCTCACTTGTGTGAATGGGGCCTCTGGTGGTTCTATCGGTTGAAGGAGACCTGCTGGTTTTATAGGTTTGGTTTTTCGTCTGTGGCAGTCCCGGAAGGTTCTGACATAGTTTCCTACAGAGCTAAGCAACTTCGGCCAGTAGTATTTAGTGCGGATGCGTGCTAATGTTCTGCTTACTCCTAAGTGTCCAGCTGATCGATCGCCATGGCGAACCTCCAAAATCTCTGGTCACAGCAGTGAAGAGGCGACAAGCAGGAATGTCACTGTATAGTTGCCAAAGTTCCTTTTATACAGGATGTTGTTTCGTAGGACGAACGCTGACGAACCGCGGACAAAAGGTCGTGGAACATCGAGAGACTGTCCTTGTAGGTACTTGACCAAGAGGAGTAGCTCAGGGTCGGATCGCTGATTATGTACCATCTCTGACGGTGTCACAGCTCCCAAGAAAACAAAATCTTCACCTTCCTCGGTGGAAGCAGAAGCAGCAGGTTAAATTGGAGCACGTGACAAGCCGTCCGCATCATTGTGCTTGCGACCTGACTTTTAGACAAGCGTGATATATTACTCAGGCAGGCTCTATCGTGCAAGCTGTCCACATGGGTCCTTGGGGTTAGCCAGCCAGCATAGCGAATGATGATCGCTTATCGCTCGAAAAAGCCTACCATATAAATATGGTCAGAACCTGTCCATAGCCCATACCACGGCAAGGCAGTGTTTCTCGGTCGCTGAGCAGTTCACCTAAGCTTTCGAAAGAGTGCAACTGGCATACGCAATGACTCCTTCTCCGTTTTGCCATTGGATAAGCACGAACCCAAGACCTAAATAGCTTGCCTTCGGGTGGATATCGGTTTCTGCTTCCTCGTCAAAATGCGCCAGAACAGAATGCCTTTCAAGACACTTTCGTAGTTCATTGAAGGCATCCTTTTGTTCGGCAAGTCATACGAAAGGCATTTCCTCTTTTGTCAGCCGCGTCAGTGGTTCAGCGATTCATGAAAAATTTTAACGAACCACCGATAATAGCTACAGAAACCTAAATCTCTCCTAACAGCCTTTTTGCCTTTTCGCTTCAGAAATTTCGCTACGGCCTCAGTTTTTGCAGGGTCTGGGCGGACGCCTTTTGCACTGATGACATGGCCGAGAAAAAGGAGCTCACGGAAGCCGAAATGACATTTCTGTGGTTTTATCGTCAAGTCCGCTGACTTGATCGCAGTGAGCACGGCCCGGAGCCTTTCCAAATGTTGCTCGAAGGCAGTAGAGAAGACTACAATATCGTCGAGATAAATCAGGCACGATTACCATTTCACACCAGAAAGCACTGTGTCCATCATCCGTTGGAATGTGGCGGGTGTTGAACAAAGGTCAAAAGAGAGTACCTTGAGCTCGTATAAACCATCCGGTGTTACAAACGCTGTCTTTTCGTGATCTTTTTCGTCCATTTATATCTGCCAATATCCACTTTTAAGATCCAATGAGGAAAAATGCCTGAATTTTTGCAGCCTGTCCAGAGAGTCATCAATTCTTGGAAGAGGATAAACACCCCGTTTCGAGGCGGCGTTGAGCTTCCGGTAATCAATGCAGAAACGTAAGGTTTGGCTTTTTTCTTCACATGAACAACAGGTGACGTCCATGGACTGGATGAAGGCTGGATTATGTCATCTTTGAGCATTTGTTTAACCTGATTACCAATAGCTTCTCTTTCTCTATGTGACACTTGGTAGGGATGCTAGTATATTGGCCTCCATGACTCGTCGACAAAAATGCGATGTTTGGCGATAGCAGTACGTCGAACTTTAGATGACAGCGAGAAACATTCGGCGAATTTCCTTACAAGACCCTCTATTTGCTCTTTTTGGCTTGGTAGTAGCCCTGGCTCGATGTCGATGGCTGCAAGGACCGACTCCACATCTTGGAAATCAGACTCATTCGTTCCGACAGTGCGCAGCTCCGTAACCAGGACGAAATCATTCAGACTGGCGATGGCAGTTCCATTTGCAACGTGCTGCACCTCATTTCGAAAGTTTGTAAGTAGCACATTCGTACATCAGTCACGTAACTTATCAAGACCTTGTGCCATGCAGATCCCTTTTTGGAGTATTAAGGCAGTGTTGTCAGCAAATCCCTCGAATTCACTGAATGCTTTGTTGGTTACTGCGACAGATATGCTCGATCTTGGTGGCACCATGACGCCATCACCTGCAATACAAAAGTCATATACGTGTTCTTCCGTTTCAAAGGTAGCCATCGTGGGCCTAGTCGAGAATGAGACGAAAGATTTTCGCAAGTCAATTACAGCGCCATTGATTCGTAAGAAATACATGCCGATAATCAAGTCTCTTGAGCATTCCGGCAGCACAATAAAACTGGCGACGTACGTGAAACCCTGTATTCCTATTCTTGTTGTGCATATTCCAGTAGGGTCGATGAGGTGCCCTCCGGCTGTGTGAAATTGAGGTCCCTTCCAAGGAGTCAGCACTTCAGTATTTTAAAAAGTCCGCTACTCATCACTCAATAATCGGCGCCTGTATCTACCAGTCTGATGACTTCGTAGCCGCAAACGAACAAGCGTAAATCGGAAGCAACGTCACTATCAAATTACCGGCTTCTGAGTCGGTCGTCGTTCAGAGTCGGCAATAGAAATTTTTCTGCATTAGCATTTGCAGTAGCCCTGCCGCCGCAGGTCGCTGACTATAGTTTTCCCGACGCGGGCTTGGGGAACGAGACATTCGGGAGCTTGCTGAAGGTCGTGGGCTAGGCGACCTATACCTCCCAATTGTCTTTACACGAGGTTGATGTCGTTGGAAGCCACTTGAGCTTTGACGACCTGATAGTTATTCTTCAATTTCAAATGGACGTTCACCATTTCGTGGTTGAGGTCCATTGACAGGAAAACCACGTAGCCCTGCCTGGCGGTAGTGGCACGTTCGGTAGAGGTGACCAGCCTCCCCACAGTGGTAACAAAGGGGTATCCTGTCAGGAGTGCGCCAGACATCGCTCTTTCTTAGTCTCCTCTCTGGCGTTTGCTGCAGGGTTCTCGGTGGCTTCGGGTACTGCATAGATGTAGCTACCGCGACGTTTGCACGTCCTGGAGATCCTCGTAGTAGCACATCGGCATACGTCATTCTCGTCTTCTGTTGTAGTGGCGGCCCTCGCTGTGTGTTGCTCGAAGGTTCGCGTACCACCTGCCTGACCTCCTCATGGATCACATCGACCAGAGACGAAAGCATTGGAGTGTTCTGGTGAAGACGCTGCTTCTGCAGCTCTTCTCGCACAACAGACCGCACCAGCTCGCGTAGTGCTTCCATGTCGTTACCGAAGACTGGTGGCAACATGTCCAAGGAAGTAACGATCGCATCCCGGTTGTATAACTTTGCTCGCTGTTGTAGCGTCCTTTCCATTGTAGTCGCCTCGGAACGAAACTCGGCGATGGTGAGCGGCGGGCTTCGAATTAGTCCGGCAAAGAGTTCTTGCTTCACGCCTCGCATCAGATGGCGCAGCTTCCTGTCTTCGCTCATATTTGAATCTGCTCGGCGGAATAGGCAAGACATGTCTTCCAGATACATGGCGACAGTTTCGTTACTTCGCGTAGTTCTTGTCCGGAGCGCAGCTTCAGCTCACTCTTTGCGGTCTGTGTTCGGGAAAGCAGCAAGCTGCTCCCGTCGAAAATCATTCCACGACTGGAAGGTAGCTTTGTGGTTTTTATACCACGTTCTTGCGCTATCTTCCAATGCGAAGTAAACACTTCCAAGTTTGCGCTCTTCCCCATATCCATTAGCCTTTGCGACGCGTTCAAAGTGTTCAAGCCAGTCCTCTGCGTCCTCGTAGCTTTCGCCGTGGAAAGGCTTTGGTAGCATTGGCTGGTTCACTACATTGTTGGCTGGAGTGACCTGAGCTGTCATGTCGGTTGCATACCCGTTCACAGCCGTTGAGGTTCCAAGAGAAGTCGATAAAGGTGAAAATTCAGGACCCTCACCACGTAGGCGTCGACTGCAGCGCTGATGAACAGGCGTCAGCTCGTTGGGTCTATATCACTATGGTTCTGGACTGTGCTCCATCATTCAAGAGGGGCTTGGCATCGCACCCAGCACCTCCACCAGAGTCATAACGCATGGTTCATTTCATTTTTTTCATTTCATTCCACTTTATTTTCAATTCCAAAATGATAGATCAAAAAACTGTTGGGACCCATAACCAAAGGCTAGAATAGGGTCCAATGATGCGATAGAAAATGGCACAGTATCCAAACGATAGAACAAGGCAACAATAGCACATGTAGCAAAACAATGTAACAAGGCATTGAACCAGGATACAAGGTGCTAAACATTGCGGATATAGAAAAGAAGGTTAGGCATTGTACGGACATATATATACAGATACTGAAACTTGGGTAAGATAACAGTAACATGTAATTTTTATACACAAAGAAAAGAAAGGCAGTGAGTAATACCAACTACGCAGTAAACTTTCACTGGACGTAGTGGTACTTATATACAAGGATTGAACGATTTTTTTACTATTGAGGGGGTTACAGAGACACATTAAGGATTGCAAGGAAGTGTTTTTTTTTTATTTTCAGAGGAAAGTTAACACCCGATTTTGTATCCTGGGGCAATATATACCAGATTTTGGTACCGAAGAACTGCAGACGCCGTTCTTCATAGACGTTGTTCGTGGGAGGAAGGTTAAAATTACCGGCAGCAGTATTCCTCGTAGGGTGGGATGAGGAGCAAGGAATAGACGAATGAACAGCACGGTTATACCTTATGATATTATTAATGGCAATGGCTGTTCTCTGTTTATGCAAACTGTCAATTGGTAAAATTTGTAGTTTACTAAACAGGGGTGCACTGCGATGATCGTTGCTTGAGTGCGTTATTATTCTTAGTGAGCTCTTCTGTAGTTCTCGTAAAGGCTCCAGGTATGTAGTGTAGGTGCTACATACCTGGTGTTAGGTTCAATGTACACTTTTAATAAGCTAACGTAGACAGGGTGAACTTGTG
This sequence comes from Rhipicephalus microplus, assembly GCF_043290135.1. Taxonomy (NCBI): domain Eukaryota; kingdom Metazoa; phylum Arthropoda; class Arachnida; order Ixodida; family Ixodidae; genus Rhipicephalus; species Rhipicephalus microplus. Next base: position 25,559,674 of record NC_134700.1, on the reverse strand, counting down.
CCCGAGAATAAAAACACAGCTAGAACGAAATCTCCTACTTGTCTTGAGAATACACTTCTGCCTCTTCCTTTACGTTCTTCTTTTTTTCACCACGGGTCACGCGCAGCTGGGCTCCGCAGGCTCGTTCGTCGCAAACCATCTGGAGGGCACAAGTATAGGCTAGCACGCGCAACTTGAAGTCACATTGTGTCAATATTATTGAAGCTTTTTGAAAATAAATTTTTGGTGTCAGTGCGAAAACGGCGAAGACAGAAGACACAATGGACACAAACGAGCGCTGTAGGTGTCCCTTCTAGTAGGTGTTCCCCAGCACTCGTTTGTACTATGTCTGTTTTTCGTCTTCGTCGTTTTCGCGTTGTAAAAAATGCATCTGTACGAGCTCGCCAAACTTTCAATACTATTGGAATATATTTCTGACATAATTTCTCCGAAAATTTTAGAAAAAATTGGCACATTCTTGCTCTGCTTTTCGCAAGATTCTCTCTTGGGCGGGAATACATACGACACCATTGAAAGCAAATAAGGTTGAGATGGGGGCAAGCAACTTGAATTTGGGAGTGAATATCAATCTATAATTTTAGGAAAGATATGGAAGTATGCAACATATGGGCCAACTTATGCTAGAAAAGCATCAGTAGTCAGCCAGCAGGCTCTGGCAAGCGTCTCATTGAGCGCTTTCTGCTACGCATGGAACATCGCAGCTCCATGTGGATGCAAAAAACGTCCTCAAGGAAGCAATGACAGCAACCACGTGTTGTAACCACACCTTGACAAAAAATTTCGAGCTATCTCAGACTCGCTGCTTGACCTGAGCCTGAGCGAGCCAACTCATGAGTCTGTTAGTGTAAAACGAGTTTTTGATTATGTTGTCGATGCTCTGTACCGCCAATATCTCTTATAATCGAGGCTTTGCGATATGCCTTTTGGTCTTGCCCGTTTACATACGAGTTAACAGTGATTTAAACATGCGACTGACGAGATATATTTTTACCGAGAGCTCCTAACGAAACAGTTTGCGGTGGGAGATCATGGCACCTTTCCTCTGAGTCATGGCTCTAATTAATAAATTTTGAGGTGGTGCACAAATGCTAGTGCATAATGTGTGTGAATATACTTGTAGTTCTAAACAGACATAATGCTGAAGTTAATTTGATAGAACCACAGGTCGGTGTTAAAAGGTGAAGCTAATTCAGGGCATCTTCAGCTGGCAGCACCGGTGGCATTTTCTGTGCACTCATGCGTTGCCGCACGTTTGTCTGGACACTGCGCGTGCGGTGCCGCATGTTCAGCTGGGCCGGCCATGACACTAGTGCACGCCATTGCGGAGGTCGACGGAGTGTGCTTCATCAGCCCGTGTGTGCTGGCAGACGACGTAGGGACGTAATTTACAGTTGGCGCTGCCACACAGAACACAGCCGGACGAGACAGAAAAAACATGCGTGGGCTTACATTGTCTGGCCATACTCGCACAAGCTACTTTTGCTGCCCGGATTTCAAGGCAATGAGAAAATTACTGTAACCCTCTTGGGGTTGGTACAGAACTGATGCAGCACAACCACGTGGATAACCGATGCGCACCCACTGGACATGTAGCGTCTCACAAGTACCTCTCATTGTATGGTTTTCCACCGTTTGATCTTTTATTATTACTAGAAACAGAATGCTGGGAATCGTCGTCTGCTGAATGGCGTCTCGCGGACTGCGCTGCTGCCGTGGCATCGAATCTTGTGGCTCACACGTTCATCTTACCGGTTGCGGGACGTGAAACTCGGGTAGTGTTTAACGTAACTTTCTTTCCTTTGTCACGGTGTCAGTGCACCTCAGCTCTCAAAAGGCTCACTTGGACCTATACTCGCCTAAATATTACTCAGTCGGTCTGTCTGGACAAGTTGACTCTTGAGTCAGTTTGTCAACTTATGGTTGTAGCCAGTGTAAAGTTTAACAATCCAACCTTTACTCATACCCCTGCCACACAGCCTTCCTCCAAAAAAGAGATTCGCCCTCAGACACAAGACTGATTGTGATCTCTTTTTTTAAAACAGGGTTCGTCGCTCTCTTTGACGACCATAAAAGAGTAGCTGCAAAACCAGTGGGTACCACTAGTTAGGGACATAAGCTACGGATAAATTAGTGAATATTTATTCTGTTTCTTAGGCCTATAAACAACTTCGTATCTCGCTGAAGACCTAAAGAACCATTTAAAGGCTTTCCTTGTGAACTCTCTAAGCAGGTATAATGCATTGGGTATATTACATGAAGATGCAGAACACATCGCATGCGAGGTCTCAAGAAACGTGGCACTACGCTGGTAACCAAAGAGATCTGGATGCATGCAAAAAGCGACAGCTTCTGTAGCGGGAAAAGATTTTATAGGCCAAGATACGCAATTTTGTCTTCCTTGGTTCTCTTTGTCAAAGCTATTCCCGGGCTTTTGGTAGCATGTTTGGAAAAAGAAACACTAAATAGGCACACTGCCGTGTGCCTATGAAACAATGCCTCCTCATCAAAAGTCTTGCTTTACACTCCATAAAGGATTGCTTATGTAGGAGAGTTTTGTGCACTCATGTAACATCTTTTCTACACCTAAGGTTGCACCATCTTTTCCAGTGTTAGGTTTCGTGCTCACTATTGCAGTTAAAAGTATATACACTGCGATCACACCGGTATTGAGGAGGAATGTACTCATTGACAACTTATCTTCATATCGGAGCAGAGGCTATGAGGCGGGGCTTCTGAACATTGTGTTTTTATTTATTTATTTACAGAATTTCTGCAACACCAAAGCAGCATTACTGCTGGGGGTATACATACAAAGTCCAGTATGGTTGCTAATATTTCTGTAATAATGTAACCTTAACATTATGGAAAATTATAACAACATATAATATTTACAGCATACAATAAAAAATATGGCACGTGGCAAACAGGTTGAAACAAGTGAATGGGCTCTGCAAATTGATAGATAAGTGCGGTTTAACGTCCCGAAACCACAGTATGATTATGAGAGACGCCGTAGTGGAGGGCTCCAGAAATTTCGACCACCTGAGAATCTTTAACGTGCACCCAAATCTAAGCACACGAGCTTACAGCATTCGCCTTCATCAAAAATGCAGTTGCCGCAGCCGAGATTCGATCCTGGACCTGCGGGTCAGCAGCCGAATGCCTTAGCCACTAGATCCCCGCGGCGGGGCATGTTGCTGTACTACAAGTTAGGTAGTTTTCGGATGAGGGACAATTCTAGACACCTTAAACACCAGAAGCGAAACAAACAAGCACACGGTGTGCTTCTTCATTCTTGTGGTTCTTAAGGCATCTAGAATTTTCTCTTAAATGATGTACCAACTTGACTACCAAAAAGTACTTCTACGTTTTCTGGTGATTTTGGTTTTTGTTAGCTCGCATCGTTAAAGCCTGTGGCAGAGCACACAAAGTTACAAAACGAAGGTGCACACAAAGGGACGACACACAGTGTGTCTACCAACCTGGAAAAATCAAGGAATTCGGACTCATTTGGAAAAGTCGTGAAAACGTCAGGGAATTTCTAAAAAAATCTAGCCAGGTCATGGAAATTGACTGCAGTCCTGTGCGACCATCACAAATATAAGCATTACCATTGATCAAACCTTAAAAAGCCTCTCTCTCAGCTGCAACTACAGCGAGCTGCTACAAGGTGTGTGAAAAAAAAAGCCGCCCGCATCTTCCCACGGGGGGAAGTCGAGTAAGTGCGTCACAGAGTGGTCGGGGTAACTCGTGAATGTTGCGTAATTGGGTATGGTTTGGGACTCACCGGGTAGCGTTTATCTCAGATAGGTGTGAGGGTCGAGGCAGGTAACGGTAACCGTAGGTCACGCTTATCAGCGGTACGTGCCCGCATACCAACGAGTCCTTACATCATGCGCCCACCAAGTATGACTTGAACAGCTCCAGCAGTCTGTCGTCCTCATCTTTGTCGCTGTTAACGTGGTCTTTGACGACGATGCACTTCAAGTCGACGTTGCCAAACGTGCTCCAAAGAACCTTAAGCGCGTTGGTCTGCTTCGCTTTGTTCGTGATGCTCCCGCCCTTACAAAAATCTTATATATGGACTTATATAAAAATCTCCATATACGGCTACATCAGGAATTGGGCATATCTGGCTTTATATGGAATCCCCATATATGGGCCCTGTATAGCCTGATATGCCCATTTCCTGATATAGCCATATATGGGCCTTATATACCCATATACGAGTGTTGCTGCATATGGCCATATATGGCTATCAACAGAAGCATCCATATAAGGTCTTATATGGATGCTTTCAAGTATGGCCTTATATGAATACCTTTATATAAAGCTGTTCAGATGATTAATCTATATTAGTTCAGCTTGTGTCACCGGCAAAAATATAGCTGCTCAAATCACTCTTCAGCTAGAAATATAGCTGTTTGTTGAAAGGTCTGTATGCAGTCACCATCATCTCCAAAATAAAGGCAGTACATACCCCCTGAACATTCTTGTTTAATTAAGTTATCCTCATTATATCTCGAGTTATTCGCAATAACTAATTGCTAAAAATGTAACTTGGCATCATATTTAAAGTTTGTGGTGGGCACATGTCACTGTTAGTTCACTTTTCCTGAAGAGATACATTCTTTGTGCTTAAATTTATTGCTTACTTATTGACACTTTTTCATTTATCTATTTATTTCACTACCCACAGCACCAATTGGCATTACTGTGGGGGAGCGTTTACGAAAAGTAGAATACAAAAAATACATAGTCAGCCAAACAAATAATCAAAGTCACTTGAATCAGAATCTGCAAGAGAAATTCATACATAAATAGAAAAATGTGACACCCCAAAAATGCAACGCACTAATTCTAACATGAAATAAAACAAATATTTGAGAGTGTATAAGCAATGCTGGAAGGCAGTGGGTTCGATCTTGTAATTTTTTTGGTAAAAAATCATTTTGAAACACGTCAGTCTTGCATGCGATTTTTCTTATCTTGAACCTATGGTCAACACGGTCTGAGACATAGTACGGTGCAAGTAAATATTCCGCTTTATCGATTCCGACTCGACAAAAATAAATAGCATAAAAGAACCCAATTCGAGTTTCGTAAAGATATTTTCCACAGTGTGTTTGTTTAAAACTTTTCTCGCGTGTCAATGGAGCGTCCATAGTCAGTCAAAAGGAAATATTGACTTGCTGTTGACCGTATGAACTGCGTGTGCATTGAATAACCTAAATGAGTTGATAATCAACTTTTAAGGAGTTCGGTCAAAAGTGATTGGTATGCAAGCTTGTTATGTACAAGTATTGTGACTGATGGCCTATAGAACGACTGCTAAAACTGGTGTCTATAGGTCACTGTGCGCGTGGGAATGGAGGCATTTAACAATATTTCTTGCCAACGGGACACTAAAAAATGTACTTTGTAAACGTAATCCACTTTCCATTCTGCCAATAATGCATCATTAACGTAACAGTGGTAAAGAGCTCATTCTGCGGAAATTCCGGCGTAGGCATCGGTGGCTCTGCGTGAAAAATCGTCTTGTCAATGATCGAAAATTGAGAGAATGCAAATAAAACAAATGTTATAAATTTTCGGGTTGAGTGATGATCGAAATCATGCAAGCAATTTGCATGGCATGCAAGTGCTCTACCACACAGCTATGCATCTGCTTGGTAATAAAGCATGAATAACTTCCTCTTGTTGTAAATGCAAGGAAAATAACTGTCATGCTTAACAAATACATGTATCCTGCATACAGGTTTCACAACACAACATTTATTATCGCAGCTATATTGCATGATACAAGCGTGCATTGTCATCGGGCATCACAACACGTTTTTACCAACGTGACTTCGCAGTCTAAAGACAGCCAACCATTACAAAAGGCACACACATTACTGCACGTATTCCCTCACGACTGCGTAGTGGGTGCATAAAGTTCTAAAACACTTTACACACATTATACTGAGAAGCACGTTCTGCTGGGCGAGTTGGAACTTCATCTTAACTTAGTTGCGCGAAAAAATTTGAAGTGCGAAAGGAAGACACCTGGACACAGCGCACACTGACAACTGAAACTTTATTGGAGAAAACAGACATATGTATGCGGTCACGAGAACACGTGAGGTGGAAAAAAATGATTAGATGAGCAGACATCTGATCATTTTCTTTCACAGTTTGGACATCGTGTGGTGGACGGCACTGCGCTGTCGTGTGGGAAGTATTATTTAGAATTCATTTATATAATTGTAGATCACAAAGATTCTCTAAAGGAACAACCATTCTCTAACCAATCATCATATTGTAGAGAGTGTGGCTGCGCGCCCTTGTTTGGAATACGGTATTTAAAGCTAGATTCAGTGACACGGTATAGCGCGGGAAATCGAAGAGGCGTATTTCATAAACAAAGGTGGGGATTCATGTGTCACGTAACTCTCACTTATGTTGCTTGCTACTGAGGTAGCTTTCCTGGAAGCGCATTTATACAATCTGTCTGCTCATCTAATCCTTTTCTTTCACCGCACGTGTTCTCGTAACCGCATATACACGTATGTCTGTTTTCTCCAACAATGTTTCAGTTGTCAGTGTGTGGTGCGTCTAGGTGTCTTCCTTTTGTATTTCAATTTTTTCGCACAACTTAGTAATTACATAATATTTCTCGTTCTTTAAACTATGTTACCCCTTTTTTACACAAAAGGCAGCCATGTGCGAAACCTTCATTGAGACACTTTCAACCTTCTCAATTACACAGTACTATTCCACAATTAAAATTGTTCAAGTAGCATCATACAATAAAACGTACACACTAAGTGATTCAATTGCGCACTAGAAACAGGATCGATACTGCTATCACGTTCAACTATGAAAAACGGAGCTTAACGGTCCCCCAGTTCTTTCACACAATAGCAAGTCCTAATGTATCGTACCAGTTTATTTGTCGGCTTGCGTAAAACTATCTACAGTGCTCACGGATTAAAACGTGACATCACATTATTTTGTGTAACTATGTATGCGGGTATGCGCAGTTCATGATAACCACGCGTTGTTGCGACATCAGTAACGATAATGTCGCCTGTGATGTACGCATTCCAGTCAAATTTACACTTATATCACCCTGATTGTAGATGGCGGAAACAAAATAGGGCTATTCTTAGGTTTTTCCATTTGGATCCGTGACATAGCACCCTGTTTTGAAGAATCAAACTAGCAACAAAATTTTAACTTCGTGTCCTTATTAAAACACACGTAAATATAAAAACAAGTGGAACGTAGACAAAGAAAGATAAATTCAAACGCAAGACAAATTCAAACGTGGGCTCATAAATCTCATGACATCCTTGGAGTTGGAGATATGCAACTCTTTTTTATTTGTAATTGCGCAAGTTGTAATTTAGCCTTGGTTTTTCCTCAAGAGTTAAAAAGAGAAAAATGCAACACAAGTATATTTACATCAATATGTTTATGAAAAGTACAATGGCACGAAACCAACATTTTCCTGGCGTAAATTTTTCCAATAAATAGAGCACTGTCTCGATCAAGTGAAAAAAAAAAGAAAGTGTTGTCGTATCGCCTAAACAAAACAGCCTAATGACGTAACCACGATTAGCATGAAGTTATTTACTCAGCAAGCATGCAATTTGCTATGTTTTCGAGTTATCATAATATTTATGAACAACGAGCGAAGGTAATGAAAATGATGAACTTACCTTAACACTTAACCGAGACTTGTCTTTCAAGGAGCCTGTTGATCATGATAAGCTATTCACACCTTAAAGCCACCACGTCCATTCGTACTGCTTTAGGAAGAAGTTTTGAAGGAACGCTTGCCCGCAAGCATGGGTATCCATTTTTTTCTCGCACGAAAAGTTGACGATCGCCAATCCAGCAGCGTACAGACGCACACGCACACAAAAAAAAACACTTCCACGTCCATCCACAATTTTGCCACGTACAGAGAAGTAGATTCCTGAGAGCTGCGCGATTATCTTGTGTAAATTGGAGCAGTAGTTGAACACGAAATAAGAGCAAAAGGAATGAAAATTAACAAACTCAATCAGCATGGCACGCATGACTCCGGCGAGCAAAAAAGCAACAATGCCGCGGATGAGTACAGTGCATGCAGGCTTGACAATGAAGATCACAATGAACATTACATTACTCCTTGAGATCAATGCTTTACACACTTTTAACTAGAACTAAATTTTCCTGAGCTTATTGGCGAACGACGTTTCATTTTTTAACTATTCTTGACGCAATGTTATTACCATACGACTGAATGTTTGTGCAAACTATTTTCTTCGTCGTTACTTGAAATGGGCCGCGGCACTCTCTTTCCTGCCCTGTCAACAGACTGGTGTAAGCCACGGCAGGGCTGCATGGTGCCTACGTGCGCTCTTTCGAACCACTTTCTCCGAATTTTCCACCCATTCGACTGGCGTCCTCTTTTGTATTTTTTTTACTGTGCGCACCCCTTGCAACCTTGCAGTCAGTCGAGTTTTTCGGACAATGGACTTCAACTTCCTCCCGCGGGCCCAGAAAGCTGCACGTGCAGGACCTTTGAGACAGGCATTCCGTGGAGCTGAAATCGCTGCTTCGTGTACGCTGGCTACGAAGACGCGTTTCAGCCAAATTTTCATCTTATTTCGCAAGGATTTGTAATGATAATAATAATAGTCAATCAAGCAATAATCAATCAATCATTTTTAACGTATCCAAGAACAACCACAGGGTTTTTCGTGCTGGCGCGCGCGAAAATAAAACAAAAATAAACAGTACAGTACAGACTGTCCACAGAAAAGCAAATCAACGAAAAGAGCAAAAATGAGCAGTCGAAAAAAATCAACGCACAATGGAAACAACACATAAGAGTAGATATTCATGGAATGGGACTGCAAAATAATGTGGAATATACACAACCGTCCCGAAGGCTTCCTGAAAGACGGAAAAGGGAAGAATCTGTGCATATGCAAATCTACGTTAGGACAGGGCAGCCCTCACTGACAAAAAAAAATGACTGTAGACTATGAAAAACATAACGAATCAAGAAAGTTGACGTTAGAGAGACTCGGTATTCTGTAAAGCATAGAGTGTTGAAAGAAGCTGGTAGGTACACGCAACGGTCGATTCTCTCTCGATAACTTAGGCAAAGTTTGAAAATTATTACAACCGAGAAGGGCAGAATATCTCACCATGAACTAGCTTGTAAAGAAATAACAGCTCAGCGCAATTTTGCCGGCCGTTAACTGATGGCAAATATAATATTCCAGCAGTGTTGAAAGGATTCTAGTGAAACGATGGGGGAAAATGCTTATGAAATTTTTCTGGACTAACTCAGTGGCGCTACTGCTAGATTTAGCAAGGCCATTCCAAATCATATATGCATATGTACTCAAGTTGAGCACGACATATCGCGGTGTACAATTTGTAGAAGGCTGTAGGAAAACCAGATTCTCGAGAGATGTTGAGCCAACAGGAAGAGAATGAAGGCCTCGCATGGCAGCACATTTTTGCAAGTAGAAAAAATTCAGCATGCTATCAAAAAGAACACCAAGATAACTGACCTCATAAAACTTACATAACGACACAGTATTGACAGCATATGGAATTGAAACGCTGGACGTTTTGCGAGATACAACAACAACAACAACAACAACAACAATAATAATAATAATAATAATAATAATAATAATAAAAATACACTGATATCATTCTGACATGGCCGAAAATATCTGGCCACATTGAATGAAATGCTAGTGTCCGGGTGCCCATGGATCTCTATACGCGAGTGTGCAATTGCGAAGTTTCGTGGGAATGTACCGGCCGGCATACATATCTTATAAGTGAGTGCACTACCGTGTAGGTGTTGAAAGGATATGTTCGCAAGCAGTTTGAATCGTTACGCGCCTGCACAGCAAGGGGCTGTTTAAATAATGTAGAGTTTGGCTTAGGTATCACGCCAGCCCGCAAAAAAATGTGTCATACTACTTGTAGTCGCAAGGCAATGTTTAGGCTAATCCTGATGATGGCACGTGCGCATTAGTGACCTCGACCAAGTAATGACACACCCACACAAAAGAGAAGTTTCGTGAATTCGGCAGCCTACGTTAAATGTTGCTATAAAGCTTCAGCATTTCATTACATAGGCCATCAAATATGTATCACGTGGGAGTCAGGTGCACCTTTCTTAACGTACATGTCTATGACGTGAGATTTATTCCACGCTTGCAAACATTACACAAAATAATTGTTCACTAGTGCAATCATAAAATTTCCGATAAATTTACTATGCGCACAGCCAGGAACATTATACGTAGCCAAAGGAAACGCAAGATGTATTTTTGCAATAAATTAGTACAACTTCCATCTTGAATGTAATCATAATAGTGCCTGCAAGTTGCATTCACGTAAGTTTTTTTTTTTTTGCTTTTGAAAATACTCCCTTAAACATTGCACTGCGCATGCAATTATAGTAAATGGCTGCTGAAAGCAATCGCAGATGAGGGCTCAACAGGAATAATTGAAATCTTGTTATATGAAGGGAGCACATAGCCATCAAAACTTTCAAATAATCAGAAATTTTGTCCACCGACGTGAAATCTAAAAGTGCATTGAAATTGCTGTTTCTTGGTTCCACTTTAAACAATGCATTAATGTGAACAGTATAAGTTGCATGCATTTTGTCTTTACATAATACTATATAGGATTGTTCTATAATAATAGCGAGGTTCGGAAGCTTCAATACGTTTTGTGACTTGACACGATTCCTTCCTCGTAAAACATGTCTGCTCTTGTATACATTATTTACGTCGTATTAATTGCAACTTATTGTTTCAAACCTAAATGCCATGAAAAATGTACGAGTTAAAATACACGAATACATGCATATATGCATTAAACTGAGTTGCAACTATCACGTACACAAAGCTGACCTGAAATTTCGGTTTTTTTGCATGGCAGAAACAACATATATAATTAATACTCCTATTGGTATAAAAAATAAGCAGGCCAGCTTTGTGTACAAATTGTTATATATTACAATCTGCATAATAGTGTGATCACGGTGCTAAATATATACGTGGTTCATCCCAAATAAGGGAGCACTTCCACATATAAGGATCCACTTGATATGTTATATATGGTGTGGCCGTGCCTTATTTGGCCGAATTTGACTCCTAATATGGGCCAACCGCGTCATATATGGCCGTATATAACCCCATACATGAACCGACTCCGCCAGATATACATCCATAGATGCTTATATGTGGCCACATATGCTGCCATATATGCTTATATATGGCCACATTTGCTGCCATATATGCTTATATGTGGCCACATATGCTGCCATACATGCTTATATGTGGCCACATATAACTTATATATGGGCCATGTATGGCGTTTCCGTAAGGGCGACCAGCGCAGCGTCATTGTCAAAGTGCAGTAATTCGCACACCTCACAGCTGTGTCCGAAGCTGTGGTCTTTGAAGTCGAGTTTGAAACGAGCGGCCGGCAGCACAAACTGCTTTGCTCCCCCCGCCCCTTTTGCAGCACGCTCGTGTTCACAAGCAGCTTCCGGAACCGCTTCTCGTTGACGACGTTCGCATGCCGATTCGCACTCACGTACCTCTGGTCTGAAAGCTCGCTGCTCACGTTTCGCTGCTGCTTCTCGCGCGCAATGTTCGGAAGTCGCAGCTCGGCGTTGCCGTGTCGCAGCTGCTTCTCATGCATGAAGTTCGGAATTTGCAACTCGGCATTACCGTTTTGCAGCTGCTTCTTGTTCCCCGAATGAAGGACATGCAGCTCGCTTCGAACGCTTGCGTTCAGCGTCGTATGCTCGTCTCTTCACTGCCTTGTTTTCTGCGTTGCTTTCTCTTGTTGATGCTGAAGACGGTGAGGGTAGGAAACGTTGCCTTGAACAAGTGGTGGGACGGTAATGTTGGGTTGTGCCCTAGTACTGGTTGAAGGTACTGTTGCCATCTGTTGCTTCCATTGCCAACCAAAGCATGAAGTCAAACAAAAAAGGGGGATGAAAGGGGAGAGAGGGAGGCGGAGGGGAGACAAGCCGAGCATGTGAAGTGGGGGTGTGAACGCCAACGATGAGTGACTTGGTGTGACTAAGAAATGCTCCGCACTAAAAAAAACAGTGCATAACTCTTGCTTCTGAGTGTAAACGTGAAATGATACACTGACTCATGAGAAAACAAAGTTTACTGACGTTTCAGTACCTGATAAGGGAGGGAAACTTGTTCACAATAAAAGTCATTAGAAATGCACAGTGTAGTTAAATACGCCTAGATACATGACGTAAGCAGTGAAAGTACATTGTCAGAAGCATCTCATCCCTCCTGACCAGCGTACGTACAGTCGTCTGTATCTGGATTCAAGATGCAGGCATGATGTATGCTTATTTTAAATGCAGAGCATAATATAGTCGAACCTACTCCTAAATACAGCGATGGTGTCTACACCCTTACTGTGCATTCTCGCCTCTCGCGCCAACTATCGCATTCCCCACTCTCTCGCCTCAGAAGGCCGTCACATGCAGCATCTGCTACTAAAAATTGACTGCTCGCGCAGTACAACCGTTCATTGACCACTCTGTATATGTAGGCACTGGATCGGGCGTTCGGAATTCAGTCAAGGCCGTCTTCACTTGGCTTTCACTTGACTTGACGCTTTGCTTGACTCGAGTAGATGCGATGGAAGCAACACTACCTTCGACCAGTAGTGGAGCACAACCCAACAGTGTCCCAGCACTCGTTCAAAGCAACGCTTCTCTTTGATTCAATAATAAGAAATAATAAAGACGAAATGACAATTAAGCATTCCCGAACCTTACCTCATTACGTAACAATCACACGATACCCCCCCCCCATTTTGGGTCCCATTTACTCGAGTCACCCCCACCCCACCTCTTCGTGGGAAGATGCAAGTTTTTTCTTTGTCCAGAGCACACGAGTTTTACAAATCTATTTGGTGGTCTGCAGATTCCGCGTGTTCAGAAAAGGCAGTCGAGGCCACACGTCGTTTCGTTGCGTCATATGTGCGTTGTTTAACTTTTTTCTTGAAATCACCACTTTCACCAATGTACTGGCTGTCACAATTGTGGAAGCCTAGTGCATAAACAAGAGTAAGAAAATTTTTGAATCAAGGAAGCTGTTGCTCCTTGACAGATTCATTCTTCCAACCACATATTCAAACGTTGGCACTAGAGCACTGCACGGGCCAATTTTTCCGGCCCGGCCCGGCCTGGCCAGAAAAATCTATGCGCAGACGCGCCCGAACCCCGCCCGGGGTTTTAAATACGGCCCGCACTCGGCCCAAGCCTGCAAAGTTTGGGCCCGGCCCGTTTTTGCCAAATGTGCCTTCAGCATGAACGAAGCATTGTCCAATCTTTGGTTACTGAGTAAATGCCTGCAGCACTCAAGATAACTTGTATAACTTCTAAAAGTGTTCACAGAATTTCTCTCAGGGTCACAACTTTACCCGTTTCTGTGTATATTTTCGGTTAATTACACCTGTAACTTCTGGGAAATAATTTTACAACTATGAAAAATAAAATTGGACTCATAGCTGGCTTTTTCATCTATGCAGTGCTAACCGCACTACGTTATTTTTGCAACTTAGAAGTGTGGCAGTTTGGACTAAATAGTATGACATGACGATAGTTATAATGCGAGAAGAGAACGACGACAAAGAGACAAGGTCACGAGTGCTAGTGTCTTTCTTGTCTCTTTGTTCTCGTTCTGTTCTCGCGCTACAACTATCGTTATTTTAGGGGCGAAGCTCCTTATAGCGGCACCCGTTCGTCCCTCGTAGCCGTTGTAGGGTGTAACAAGTATAACATTTTGACCTCCAAGGTGGTGCCATTGAGAGATTTCTTCTTTGCGTTGTTGAACAATAAAAGATAGTGCTTAATGTACATGCCAATGGCTGCTAAGGGCTAATGAGAGACAGGAGCATTCGGCTTTTAGTTTACGCGCACGGTGCGATCTCCATTAGCAACAAATGGCATGTACATTGAGCACTATCTGACAAGAAAGGATTTCTGCGTTATACTCGCTGGGTGTAACCTCCTTAGTTTTAGAAAGGTTTAGCGAGCGTTGAGCCACGGTGCCATGAATGCAATGAATTAGTATATACCATGAACTCGAGGTGGTTAAAGGTGGGAAGTAGATACGAAGGGCAAGCCGTAAGAAAGTAAAAGCCAAATTCTCCTGTCTCTCATTTCCCATTAGCAGCCATGGGCATGTACATTGAGCACTATTTGACAGGAAAAGCTTGCTACGTTATACTCGCTGGGCGTAACCTTCTTGCTTTTAGAAAGATTTAGCGAGCGTTGTGCCGCAGTGCCATGAACACAGTCAACTAGTATATATCATGAACTCGAGAGGGTGAAAGGTGGGAAGTAGACCCGAAGCGCAAGCTTTGAGAAAGTGTGCGTGTGCCACCTCTCGTTTAGTCCTTGAAATGTCCGCTGGATGACGGTGCTTCTATGTGGGTAATATATGATAAAAAGATGCGAGATGGTGGTATTTGGAGTGTTGAATAGATGGACGAACGAACACACAGACCGATGCATGGATGGACGCATGAACGGATGCAGGGACGGATGCATGGACGAACGCAGGGACCGACACGTGAACAGACACATGCACGGACGGGCGGATGGACGCATTGACAGTCACACAGACGGACGCATGGACGGACGGAAGCAAGAACAAATGGACGGATGAATGCTTCGCCCCACTCTTCATCATTCACTCCGTGGATATGCTGCCATTTTTTTGCATTTCGCAGAAAGACTGCAAAGTTTAATACCCTCATAAAGTAGAAAAAGTGCCATACATTTATACTCCGACTCTATATAAGGTGCATATGAGCTGTGGCTATTGAGTTCATGTAACAAGTCTTCTGTAAATTTCGTTGCATGAAACAGAATGAAAAAAATACTGCCTGCATCTTCCCAGGGGGAGAACTCAAATAAATGCATCGCAGAGTGGCAGAGGGGGAGCGCTGTATCACGCGAATGTTGCATAATTGGGTATGGTTTGGAAATGCTTATTTGTTCATCACCATCCTGACTACTCCCACTGCTGGGCTAATGTCTGTACCATGATCCGCGAATCAACCCGGTCTTGTGCTTTCTGCTGCCACGTAACACCAGCGAACTTTTTACTAATTTTCTGTCTCCCCTTCGTTCATTTGCCTTCTTTGGGAATCTAGTTAGTTACCCTTATTGACCAGTGGTTATCCTGCTAACGTGCTATGACCGGCCCATGTCCATTTGACCATCTTATTTCGTCTTTATTATTATTCTTTACAGAACAATGGAGCATTGTTGCCTTCAACGTCAAGCGAAAGCCAAGATGCACTTCAATGAAATCCGAATGCGTGATCCAGACGTCGAGCAGTCGTTTTTTTTACTAGCAGACGCTGCCTGCATCGGCCTTGCGAGGCGAGACAGGGTGAGGGGAGCGACAGTTTTGCAGGTGTCTTCTTAGGCCAGCACGTGACGCGAGCCGCAGCCATCGCCGAAGAGAGACATCATGCGACTAAGAAATGCTCCACATTTAATGCGTGATTTAGCTGCTTCTGGCAGGAAAACACCAGGCTATGTAGGGGGGGACCCAACATAGGTTAAAGAAACTATGTAGGGTTAAATTTACAGGATCTAAGAACAGACTTGTCGGTGGTGATACATTATGCAAATGTGTGGCGTACAGAAAAGACAATAAGAGATATTAGTGGACAATGCGCTGTCCTGCACATCGTCTTGTTGTTGTTCTTTAGTTCACGTCTTTGTCATGCGCCACACGTTTTTCACAATGAAAGGGTTAAACATTTTGTTTTCCTTTTTTGCGAGTGGATAATTGCTTTTAAACTGGTTTTTTAACACTTCTAGGAATGAATCTGTTGCCAATCGCTTTATTTTCATCGTCTTGAATTTTAAATGTACTGTCTTGAAGAGTGAGAGGGATGCCTTTTTATTTGTAAAGTGGCACCGCCCTTTTAGGTATTTATCGCTCTGTTTTTTTTTTTCAGGCTCTCCATGGTAAGTATGACAAGAAAGTGATGTGCTCATCATTCAAAATGCTTATGTTATGCAAGAGCTTCAAGGGATGTGGCCAAAGGGCGACCTGCGGAAACTGTGCACTCAATCGGCGCTGTGATCTTCGGAGCAAAGTTCACCTTTGCTGAAGATCCAAGTGTGAGAAACTGGAGCAGCAGACAGCTCCAAGACATGATCTGTGCAAGCCACATTTAGAGGAGCTGCAAACAAGAAAAGAAACAAAAAGAATAAAAGGTGTGTCCCTCGTGTTTATGTACTTTAATTACAACCATTTAAAACTTGGTGAATCGGTGGCACTGCAGAAAGCCGATGAATTCTTGTGAAACTGTGGAAATACAAAAAAGCATATGATCTTACTACACACATGATCGCTGCTTCTTTTCTTTGCCCCCAAAAAGCACGTGGTACAGCTAACCGCGTGCTTAGGAACAGACAACAGAAGACGTAGCAGATGGTCAGCATAAAAATTTTCTTCCTTAAAACAAGTCACTCTATTTAAACTTTGCTCAATAAATTTTTGTATGCCCCTCCAAACAAGTGCAAGCAAGAAATTTTAATTTTACTGCGTCACCAAAGTGCCTAAACATAAACAGTTCATTTAAATTATACTCTCAATGCCAAACATTGTACAGAGGAGAGTGATTAATACATTTATAATATAGAATGGTATGCAAGACCACTTGAAAAGATTAATGATCTGACTTGTTCGCAACTGAGCGAAGAAGGTGGTTTTATAGGTGAGGTGTAAATTCGGAAAGGCTTATGGGACGCACGTGGTCTCCACTGGCTTCCGGTTTAACCCGTCCGTCTTCTGCGTGCCTCCTTGCGTATCAGTGTGCTCTCTTTCTTCATAGCAACCCACCGTGTTTGCTGTGAATTTCTAGAGCACGTTAGCATAGCCACCCTTACGACTGACCACGAAAAGAAAGCATGCGCTGGCGTGAAATATTTCCAAGTGGCAAACAACAGACTGTGCATGCTATCACGATATTGAGTTTCTTCGGAATAATAAGTGGCGTGGACTTGGCTGTCACGTCTTTCAACTATTTTACACTTGTATATTAATGCAGTGTACCCACTAAGGTGCTTATTTTTACGTGTTTCCATCTTTGGGGGTGCTCAGCTGCTTTTGCATTCGTAGTAGCACCATAGCTCGTATCAATGTTCATCGTGTGAAAGGGGTATGACCGTATCCTTTATTACTGAAACTACGCGTTCAATGGCAACGGCTTGGAAAACAGTTCAATCGTTGGATTGTGATGACCTCGGCTATAATACAGCGTCACCGCTGACTTGATGTCGAGGGGCTGCTGTGTCACGCGTTTTTCGGTATCAGGGTCAGAGCTGGCTGCACGTTACGTTGCAGCCGTGCGTTTTAGCGTAAATGCCATATGCTTGTAGTAGATGCGTTTTAGTGATTGTGGTTGCGCTGATGAAAAATTACACATTCAAATGCCTTTCGTGCTTCCGTTTTGATGCCTCAGTTCCTCTTTTGTCATGCCAAAATGTCGACGGCACGTAGTCAACCTACCCTGAATTTTCGCTAGGAGCGCCTGTACGTAAATACCTAATGTGTTAGACAAACGAAACCATCCATGCAGGATTGGGGACAAATATCACCCACCTTATGTTAGGCTGTCCATGGCTGTCCTTATTACCACAAAACCCGCTTCCATATTTTATCTTCATTCCGAGGAAATCCAAACAGCTTTCTCTCTTTGGTGCTCGAACTCGAGCAAGCAACAGCTGCACCATCAACCATGATTGCGTGAGAAATAAGCTTTCCACCCAATTGAAAGAAAAGACGTGTCTACAGCTCCAAAAACGCGGCCAGCAAAACAGGGCGCCACGAATATCTTGAACCGGAAACCGATCCAGGGGGCACCTCCCAAGAGCCTTTACGGGTTTACGCCTAACTTATTCAGATGCTCTCTACGGCATGAATGAATTGAAGAAAAGGTTCGTGTGGAAACTAGGCACTTTGACTTTGAAGTTGTCATCTATTCGAATTCAGGTGTAGCAAGTAGTGTGACACCGCGACTTACGCTTTTTTTACGTTTACGCTCCTTTTTCTTTAAAACTACTTGGTCATCGACCTCCATGCTTCTTTGACACAATTACTAGCAACTATCCTGGCGTGTGACGCTATTGTTTATCTTGTAGAACTGAAAAAAATTGTCAGAATGGGTGAAGACTTGCTGTTTTGCTTTCACTAAAATGCATATCGTAACAAAAGGTGCACGCCTGCGAAGTTGATATAAAGCACCATTCCTTTTCTTGCAACCAGCAGCAGACCAGAACAATCCATGCAGTATTAAAGAAAGAAGGATATTTTAAGAACTCGTTTTTCTTTGTTAGATACAACACCAATGAGCACAGGAAGTAATGGCAAGAAAAGTGTTGGAGATGTTACCTGTAGCAATTATCAGTCGCAGCAAGTTGTCTTTTTGCCCACTTCACATTTGTATTATAATTGCAATAAATAACATCTCCTTGGATGTTATTTGACATTAGCATCTGTTCTTATCAATTCGAGCAGTATTGTATTGATGGCTCCTTTTTTAATCAACCTAGGTCATACCGATTATGGCAACATTAAACCGCTTCTGAAGACAGCAAAAAAACTTCTTGCAATTATACTGAAAGAGGTCGAATATTGCATTAAAATGATTTCCCACGATTTTCGGGACCAAAAAACTGATTGGTTTCCATATAGTGTCATTGTGAATAAACAAGCATGCCACCGTATTTTCCACCTGTTTAGTTGTGCATGCGTGCGCGCTAGTTTATGAACCTGCAAGATAAAAAAATCAACGTGTGTCTGTTAGTTGAACAACCGCGTTCATGTCTCCTCGAGATGCTGCGTCTGCGGTGCGTAGAGTCTCAACAGTGCAACTGTGCTAAGAGGAGCGAAAACAGGAGCTCGCTTGCTTATGGGTTACTGTACTGGCTGAGGCCAACACAGTAACGACAGCAGCCGAAGAGAGGCTGCAGTGGCGAAAGTCTTGTGGCTTCATGCGGTGCAGAAAACAAGTCAACAAGGCACTTCGTGCATGTAACTTCATCTTAAGACAGCGAGAAGACGAGAGAAGCTGGCCAACACGAGCGCTGTCTTTCATGTGTTTAGTCTTTGCGCTATTTCAAAATAATCGCAAACCAACTACCCGAACTCTCGCTTTTGCTGCAGTTTATGCAACCACAGGCTGCTCTTCTTTCTGTGCAAAAAAACGAAAACTAAAAAACAAAGGCAATGGGTGATCTTGCACGCGAACGCATGCGATATCGTTATAACAATACAGTCAGAAATTTGCGGTAGTTCACAGGCACCGATCGAGATGTGGGGACATGCGTCGAAGAACAAAAAAAGGTACGTTGTCTGGCTCTCTGAAGCCCGTTTTTGTGCAGCTCACATTCTTCAGTATAGAAGGCGCAGGCCTTGGTCGCTAATGCAACGTGAAAGCAGCCAAGCGTCATTCATAAAATTAAAGGACTGTGGTAGCCGTGTAACCAATGAATATTCGCCTTAACACGCTGACTGCGCAAGTTTGCATAATGCAGCGGGCATTTTGCTGACCTTCTGACGACCAATAGGCGAATTGTCGAACATCAAATATTGACCCTTGATGTTCCAGATGGTGCTAAATGTGATCCCCACGTATTCATCCACATAGATCTCACAATGTCACGTAGAACAGCGCTGAAGCGTGGACGTTGAACGCACGCCTCGCAGCCAAAAAGGTAAACAGGAAGTTGCCTTTACACCTGCTACAGGAAGCAGGTGGCGCTTTGCGCAGTCAACAACCAAAACTGAAATCGCAATTTTATAAGCATCTTTCATTGGCCTGTCATTCACGCGCGCCAGCCATAAATGCACAAAGAAACTTTTTCTGCATGAAAAAGAAAAAGATTACTGCGTACATACTTCTGGGCTATTTGGCTGAGCAGAAGGTGTGGAAGGGAAAAATTTTAGTCTCGAAACTTTTCATCCCTGCTGAGGTGTCATGAAATTTTGATTTGTAGAAACTGGCCGTATATGAATAAATAAATAAATACATAAAAAGATCGTTTGATTATGTGACGCCATGCTGGCTGTTGAGCAGTGAGGATTCGTCGCGAAGTTTAAAAGTTTGCTCTTGAACGTATTTTTTCTTTTCATTAATCAACTTGTGACTGCAAAAACAATTAAAATGCTTCATTCCAATATTTTCCCCCTTGTGAACCATTATCTGCTCTATACAGTTTCTTTACACATAACTGCCTAAGCCAGTTCTCATCTCGTGGTCAACTTATCACTTGACATGGTACTTCAATATAGTTCCAGGTTGAAGCTAGTGACCACGAGAAGTTAATATGTTAACTTTTCGTGTTACTCTTATGCCCGGGCACTCTTACAGTGGGCTGTATGTACAGTGCATTCGATGGGATTAAAGTGTTTTCCTTCTGGCACCTTTTCGCAATCCAAGTGTCTCCATCTCTATTGTGTCAGACACGCCTTCTCGGATGCCATTATCTAGTTGGCGCTACAACCGTGCACCTGCTTGAAATCAAATATTGGATTGATAGAATATTTGAAACAAAAACAAATAAAAAAGGATGGTACGGATTCACCTATTGTTGGTCACAGGTCCCTTTAGAGTACTTGGCAGAATGCTGCATTTGCAGTAATTGAGTTGAGAGACTTATGCATTGTTGAAGTTTGCTATACTTCTTTATTACCTCATCCATATGAATGAATCTTGTTTGCACTACAAAAACATTTCAGCGTAAAGGGCCAAAGCCATTCCTTATCTTCCAACGGGGCTGCTGTGATGCACTTCCAAAAAAAAACAAATTCATAACAAGGTATTACTGTAACATCCACTAAACCTGCAAGACGCAAAAACAAAACTTAGCAGAAGCTGAAAAAAAACATCTTTATTTTAAGGTAATGCATGCCTGCATTACCTTAAATGCAGCTTTCTTAAGCTATGAAATTTCACCCAGAGTTGTTTCTACTCACTCCTTCCTCCTTACCTTGTATAAAAACAATCTCACAACAGAGGGGCACACAACGTTTATCGTATAAGTTCTTTCATGGCTGTACTATGAATGTCCTTTAGTTGTCAACTACATAACGCAGGTCAAAATTTATAATGAACTCACACGCTATATCTAAAAAAAGCTGACTAGTAAATGCAGACCAATAACTTAAAAGTAAACGGTGGTGTAAAACTTTTCTTTGTTATGTTCAGCTGATATGACATTGAAAGCTCTTTGCAGATGCCGATGTCATGTTTAACTCTAATACGCTCTTGACAGATGGAGGAGCGTATGAGAGTTAAAGGTGTTTGTTTTACCACTCATGCAATCAAAAGACTTGATTATGCACACTTCATATTATAAACGGTGAGACTCAAACACTTTGGTGATGGTCCTGGTCTGTGAACGTACTAGTGAAACAATAATAAAAGTTTTGGTGCACTACAGTGCATAAAGACACAATGGACAGAACACAAATAATGAGAACAAGCGCTGAACTTTCAACAATGTTTATTGGGAAATAACACGTGTATTTATACCGCCCGGAGAAGACTGAGGACCTGGTGTACCCTGCGCACATAAGTCACAATGCAATGTGCACATCATCGGTGAAGCAACTTTGCCAGCCGGTCTTACCTCTGTTCTTTCCCTTGGACCAATGTTTGTTGTGGAATTCCGGGAGTCGAGGCCAGCACAGCTTTCTTTTGTATGTAAAGTTTTGCATGAAGCCCCTGCCGATTAGAGCGCATGTTGTATTTCAGGAGGTGCGAAGCTCCTTAACAGCTGCAAGAACTTAAAGCCCGCCCACCCATTAGACGAGAAGCTTCCTTTTTATGCGACCACTCCATCCACATTCTCCTGGTCAATAATAGAAGTCGTTTCACGATTCTACTGAGCAAAAATATTCTTAAATCAATGTCGAGAGAACCGATTTCTACAGTCGATTCTCACTCCTATGTTTCATTGAGTAAACAAAATTCTAATGCAAAAAAGTGTGAAAAGCTTAACCTTTCTGACCTAGTTAAGGCGACCGATAAGAGCAAGGACAGTTTTTCAAATGTATTTTAGTGCGAAAATTCACGAGGTCGATGTACCTTTTTGGACCATTGTCTATGAATCTGAATGACCGTAATCTCAAGCTTTTATAGATAGATGACCCTTTTATTGAGACTAAATCTAACCAGGCTTTAGACATTTATGACACTTTCACTGACATGTGCTGTCAGGATTTATCGATTTCTCTCGAATATTTTTTTATTCCTTCCATCATAATTTAATCCTTCAGTATGTTGAGCATTCTATTGACAAACACAGTTCCGTTGCTTTCCAAAACTCTGTGGAGATTTCCGCTGGTGGTTTCTTAGAAGGTTTAAGCTTTTATTAGCCGTCTACTTACGTAATGGTTGAAGGGATCCCACTCCCTCAGAAGCAAGGCGCATGCACTCATTCTTGCATCGCTCTGTTATTAGATATCTAGTTCTTGCTCACTTCAATCGTCAGATCAATGGCTTGCTCACCAATGAAAATGTTCTTAGAATAATCTGATATGTTGACAATTAGCTAATTGTTTTAGGTTGGGATCCGTACAACTTAGAAATACAAAGCTAAGTGCTACATGATGTGTTTTTATGTGATGAGACCATTTAGCCTAACCCATGAGCTCCCAGTAAATGGCCAAATTAGATTTTTAGATATCCGTTTTCGTTTTACATGTGTTAGCGTCTGCTGGTGCTGTGAACCATGTACTAACCACTACTACCTATCAGGTCCGCCCACTCTAAGCTTGTTAAACAAGCTATTTCCACGTTTTGCCTCAAGAGTGCTCTAGGAAAATCTTGCCCACACTGTACTTCTGAAGCATTTGAGCGTCAAACTACAAGACTGTCGGGAGCTGAGCATCTCGAGCCACTCCACATTTCAGTTGCAGACAGCCTGCTCAAGAAGGTGTGCCGGCACCCACAAAATTGTGAAGCCATCGCACAGCGCTGGCAGACGGTAGCAATGATCCCTTATATGGACAAGCTGTCTTGAAACTTGAAAAAGGTGGTCTAGTGGTAAGACGTGAAACTTGTATTTTTAGCACCTAACAGGCTCTCTACCTCTGCAGATTGACCAAGCTGGAGGCAAAGATGAAACAGGTTCACAGAAGTTAAAAAACAGCGCTAAAAAGACGGGACAAGAAAAGAAAGGACAACAGGACAGGGCGCTGACTAGCAACCAAATATGTTTATTTCTTCAGTCAGCATACATATATACCACAGCACTATCGCAAAAACAGCCTAGTGCTGTGGTATATATGTATGCTGACTGAAGAAATAAACATATTTGGTTGCTAGTCAGCGCCCTGTCCTGTTGTCCTTTCTTTTCTTGTCCCGTCTTTTTAGCGCTGTTTTTTAACTTCTGTGAACATGAACCAACCAGCCCAAATGCGTACGCTTCTGCAATGAAACAGGTCCGTGGCACAAGGCACAGGACACCCTTTGCTGATTGTGCAGAAGGGGTAGAGTATGAAATTCCTTTCAAGTTAGATAAAGTGTACGATGGCCAAACCGGGCGTTGCATAAATGATAAGCTAAGAGACCATGCAAACAATGGTAACAACAATGTGCATGATTGAAAAGATTTTGAAGGTTTCCTAGCTAGCCATTGTATAACCTGCCACAATTGCTCTTCCAATCAGCGGTCGTCAATTGTGTTCCCTCTACTGTGTGTTTTCTGCACTGTAGTGCACCAGAATAATGTACCGACAAGCCCAACTCGCTGCTTTAATAATGAAAGCCTATATTGCAGTAGCTGTCCAGTTTGCTTCTTGGTTGCAGTTTTGTAAAGTTAATTAAAATACTGATTTCTTAATTTATTACAGTAGTTTACTTCAAGTGGTTTACCGAGTAGATTATATGGAAGAATCACATTTAAGCTGAAAGTAAACAAAACTTGAGAAGCAAAAGCTTGCTAGTTTATCTTGCAAGATTAGGCGTAAAATAACCAGGAGGGTATGTTACAGATGTTAGCTGAACAAGCTTGCATACCTTGGGCTGTACTAAGAATATATATATAGCTGAAGACTTTTTCAGAGCTAAACTTTGCAAGATCCGTGGCTTTGGGGATGTCAGCTCGACTGAATAGTTGCTTACACATTCATCCCATGGCCCTTATATCGCCCAGTATGTGAAACAGAGGACATGTTCATTCCACGGTACAGCAGTGTGTAGGAGGCACCAAATGATGACATGTTCTTCCATAATATGAGAGCTTAGGATTTTGGTGAAAAATTCATGGCAAATATGCCCACACAAACAAAAAAAATTCAGTTTTTGGATAAAAGTAAAGAAAATTACGTACAGATTTGAACTTGAAACGCTCATCTTTATGCCTGCAAATATGACAAATGATGCAATGCATGATTAAGTTCGGCTTCAGTGTCATACACGTGCACTGCGCAGAAGCACACAAAAAAAAGATACTAGCTCATTTGTTCGGCTTCACCGCCATGTACATATGTTGCAAAGAAGCACGCATTTAAGTTCATTATAATTACACCAGTGTTGTTCTCTCAATCCCAAATGGGCAACGCGAAGCAGTTTAATTTTGCCATTCCAGCATATCAGTGTGATGACAGGATGACTCGGTGGAAGTTACACAACTTTTCAGGAAGCTATTCGCAATGCACATGAACTATAGGTGGCGCGCCTGGCGATTCAAGATGGAGGACCAAGACATGATCAACTTGTTCACTGCACGTAGCGTGTCGTAGCAGGCCGGCCTTTTGTAGTCTCTGTCAGAGTTGATTCCGAAGGGCTGTAAAATTCTGCTGCCTTTTACAAAGCAGCTATCACTAGCGAATATTATGGCATACCTCGAAGCTTCTGAAAAAAAAGGATTCGGTGTCTCATCGAGGGAGAAGAGGTTTTGAACGCCGGCCACCTTATTTGTTGTGGCGTCAAAGCATGCAACATTGACGCCGTTGCCATTCAAGGACTCTGCCTGCAAACGTCCCATGTTCGAGGGAAACTTCATGAGCTGGAGCTCATTTTTGATGTGAACAGTCGCATCAAGGTAAGTACTACGTGAACTTTATGCGGTCACAGTGACTGCGCATATGTCTACACCGAGCCGTCACATACCCTATGTAAATATCGATGACTAGTATGTTCAATAAGTAAAGCGTACGTGCTCGACATCGTGCCGTCACGAACAAGAAGTGCGTACGCGCTTATCTTACCACACAGTATCTGAAAATGACGATATGGCTGTGTGCGTTTTCGGAGTAGGCCAGAAAACGTACGCTGTTCTCATTTGCAAATTGGATTATGATCGAAGGTAGATAGTGCACGATATAAGATAGAGATTAGATAGCTAGTGATGACGCGGAGCTGCGGACCCTGTTACATTCGTATGCAATGAGCCTGCGAGGTGAAGTACGTGCACTTCAGCGTGCCGCTCATGAAATTCGCTTATTCTGTTTCGCCTGCCTCAGAAACGAAAACAAAGCAAGATGCTTGGGGTGGGGTCGAAAGCACAATCGTACAACCTACGTGGGTTAGAAAAAAAGCACCGCAAATAGCCGAAACCCAAGCAATAATTGGTGTACGTTACGCTGAAAACACTTTGTAATGCGCTTCTGGTATTCCGTTAAGTATGAAACAGGCTGTACCTTGCCATTTTTTCCTGCATTTCGAGCTGCACGTCCGTACTTCAAAGTTTTATTGTATTTTTGCCAAACTATCAAACACTCAAAATTCATGCACAGCGGCGATAAACTGTGTGTATGATGCAAGTGATCAAGCAGTGTTCTTGACTGAATTTTAGCCCACTATAATTATGGCGCTCCTAAATTATGAAAGGTTACCCAAAGCAACCAAATTTTTTGTTGTAAAGAAAACCGCAGTAGTATTAATACCTAAAATCAATTTGCAGATTTTATGCTTGTATAACTGAACCAATTAAAGCATATTCAAGTAAACTTTGGGTGGTTATGGTGCATGTGAGGATATGGTGGACCAAGTTTGACAGTTGCCAGCTGCCATATGGAGCAGCTTTCCTTTCTGAGCCTAGGTAACTAACGCAGTAGTGCAATCTTTATTTGCAAGAAGTGTTACCATGTTTTCAAAGGTGGCTTATGTGAATAACCTACTTTCTTCTGCAGGGCCACTGCTCCTGCGAGGCCGGAAATTCTGAGCGTTGCAAACATATGATTGCAATGTTGCTGCATGTGAACAGACAAGGAGTAGTTTTCTCATTTTATTCAATTGTATAAAACACCAGCCAAGCATACAGATAGCAAAACAACGCGGTCTAAACTTCCATAAATGTTTTCTAAAGTGATGAAACTTGTAGCTGGGCGCTTTGGTTCACACTTGAAGGTAAAACTGGTATGTGCTTATAAATTCGGCAGGGACATGGAAAGAATGAACATGAGCAGGCGCCAACTTTCAGTTTTTATTTATCATCACCCTACAATGTATATTCATGATACAGACATTTGCAAGTGCAAGTAGTCACATGTTCAAAATGAAACAGGTTACAAAAAGGCATGCAAAAATGTGCACTCACTATCAAATGATGATACTGATCTGTCGCTATCACACGCATTTCCTCTTACAGCAACTGACCTTTTCACACTCTCAGGCATAGCATACACAATATTCGAACTCATGGTGTCCAAAACTCAGAAACAAACAAACATTAAAGGTGGTTCTAATTTTCCCTTCGCCACTTTCGGCTTATGGCTTTTAATGCTGCAGCAGCCAGCATTCAAATGCACTGATGCTTCTGGTGCCTCTAGTATGATTCAATGGGGCTACAGTTTCAACAGAAATTCTTCGTAAACTCTGATGGCAGTACTAGAAGCTGCACCACCAAAAATATTCGTGCGAAAACCTTTCGCGGCATTTTTTTTTTCAATTTGTCTCTCCTCAATCAAGTAGCACAAGACTGACTGCACATTAATATTTTGTATAAGCAGCTAAAGTTACAAATGAGTGAAAAAGTAATTTTATGGTTCACTATGGTCTCTTCATGCTGTTTGTTTCATGCCAAAATAACTGCTAAAGACTCATTGATACAGAGCAAAATAAATTCTCAAAACCGGGAACATTGACGTGCCCAACAAAATGTTCAAGTTAACTGTGTAACAGGCATGTCTCAGAAAAGAAGCCGACATCACAGGTTACTAACCAGTAAACCTTTATGTGCGACTTTGCAAAACATGCTCGACACGTGCTTCCCAAGCAATCTATTTCGCAGCACTGCAATGTAGCAGAAGCTATCTTGAGTGTTATTTGTGGTTCCTTTCATTTTATTATAGGACTGGCATCCAGAACTTGGACCTGCTGACGTCTACTGATGTTACACAAGCCTGGGGCAAGTTAAAGACGAATGCACTATATGAGGCCTGTAAACTCAAAGAACTGTGCCATGTACAATCCAAACCACTGCCAATTCTGGGCACCGAACAACAAGAAGAAATACGCCAGCGACTGATTGCGACAGCACACCAGTGTGCATTGGCGCTGCATTAGCGTGACAGAATGCACCATATTGAAAGCAATCAAGTTCACGAGTGTGCCACTATTCAGGAGCAAATTTTAATCAAGCACATCATGAAGAATGAAATGAAACAATACAGTGAACTAATGTTCCATGACGCACCAGTAAAAGCAAGCACAGTATTATCTGATGTCAGCATATCTACAAGCCTGAACTGCTTCCCTATAATGGAGTCTACATCGACCTGGATGCCTTTGTCTTGTGTGCACATGATGTCTGGTACATCCTTCATGCGCTGCAAAAGCTGAAGAAGGGCTTCTGCAACCTCCACTGTTGATACAGCTGTAGCAGTTGCACCACTAGCACATGGATGTGATGCAGTTTCCTGGCCCTGCTCTTGTACATGCACGCAAGAAATATTTCCCATAAAGACAGATTCAAGCCAATGCAAGAGTGCTAAGAATCTTCTAATTCTTGGAAGAAATGACGTCAAAATGATTTAACTTGTTTTGGCCTAATTGCTATAAAATGCA
The DNA here is from genome assembly GCF_043290135.1 of Rhipicephalus microplus. Lineage (NCBI taxonomy): Eukaryota > Metazoa > Arthropoda > Arachnida > Ixodida > Ixodidae > Rhipicephalus > Rhipicephalus microplus. Next base: position 25,531,564 of record NC_134700.1, on the reverse strand, counting down.
ATTACATAGCTCGTTTGGCTTTGTAATTGTTTTGAAATGCTTCATAGCATCACATGTATACACAGTTGCCTGACGACTGATGATGCCATGAAATTATACTGTTCATATCAATTTGTGCATACGGTTGAACCCTTTTATAAGAGGAATACATCGGGGAGCAATTCTTGTCATGTACATGAGATGTCTCTTTTGAGCAGGGTATCACGTAAGCATTTTCTTATGAACTTCTATTTAAATCTACGCAAACTAGTGTCTCTTATATCCAATTGTTTCTTACACTATTGGCTCTTAAAATGTGTTCGACTGTATCAGTGTTCTGGCATTTCACTCCCTGCTTATCTTATCAGCTGCTTGACTCATTGTTTCTGTGATAAAGGGGCATGTTGAGATTTTCGACTACGGTGCAAAGTATGAGAAAATTTAAGGTACATGCTGCAACAACCCTATTTGTAAACAAGAGTATGAATGCTTGCAATAGGTGAAATGTGGCATATATTTTTGCTGAAGCGTCTCTAAAAATCAGTGGAAGTTTTCACTTTATATTTGATGATAATGCATAAGTTTATATGCATTCCTTGAGCCGTTCGGTAATTTTGTCTTTTGCATACTTTGCATACTAGCTCGTGCTGCTCACTTCAATCTCCGCTGTCGTCCTGCCAGCTATTATAGGTGCCAGTATCGAAGGTTAGATCAGTGTACGGCTTATGGTGGTAAAAATGTTGCCAGAGGGCGTAACAACGCTTGAGGGATACGTGCTTTAAGCTATTGACATAAAGTTGTTCTCTCTGGTTATAATTAATCCTTATTTTAGTTTCCAAGCTTTCATCCTGAATGCATATAACTACAATGTCACTACATATTACAGCATATGATTGAGCCTTTACATCACAAAGGGCTCCATCGGGGTTCTCTTCATAAAATGACACATTCACAGGTTGAGCAGGCTCCCAACATGTTCCTTGAGAAGTTGTTTCTGCACAAATGTAAAATGAACGAATTCGTAAACATTCTGCATTACAAAAGAGTATACAGGCACAGTGACAGCTCAGAGTGTACTTACGATATGTTGAACATGCAAGCCTGGGGCAGTTTATATTAAAGAGTGATTGAAAGATGCTTTATCTTGGCCATATCACGACATGGGTATACTTTGAATAGTTGTAGATTGGTTTACATTTTCAAGCCCCAGATGAGTGCAAGCAGCTCTACTGATCAGCACATTTTTGTTCTTGTTTACAGTGATGTAGTCTAGCCATGCTAGTAATGCTTTAAATTAGCCCTGTTATGTCCTGAATTTCAAGATATTATCTGGCATCAAAGGTTGGCAAACTCACAAGTGCACTCTCTCAAACTGGAAGTGGTGAGTCTGTGTATGAGTGAGTCGGAAAGTAATTTAGTCAATTTGAGTCCGATTGTGAAAATATTTTGTTAGCCTGAGGCCGAATGAGCCCTAAGGGCAAAATGTATTTTCCGAGCGTGAGTTAGCTCCACGTGTTTTGCCGACATACGTCTGGCATTATTGCATCGTGTGACCACCTGAAATTACTGCAATGAAGTCAATTTTCAGAGAATAAAAGAGTGTAACTGAAAGCTCTCACTTCCAGTCCTGTCATTTCTTCACTGCTTGAGCTGGAGCACGAGAAAATGCCGTTTGGATGATGTCACAAGCCACGTTCTATGCTTTGTTAGTTTTTTTTTTTTTGCTGCAGACTTTTTACAACATGCACTAGAAACTGCCCAGCAGCTTTTTCATGTCAAATAGTCAGAGCGATAAGTTTTGGAAGCCAATCAGTCTGGCTCGTTTACGGTTCGTCAACCATGCATTTCTGCAGCCAGCTGTTGCAATTTTTAAAGACTTAGGCACTTTCAAGTTTCTTTTAAATGTGATTGCAAGGCACAGACTCAACACAAAAGACAAACAGAGACACAAAGGCAGTATGAACTCTATATAAGGACAAACAACGACACAAAAACGCGCTCTGTGTGTGTCTTCTTTGTGCCTTTGTTTCTCGAAACGGTGAGTGCACGTTTCAATCAATTGCTGATGGCATTAGTGTCATGCACTTATGACACTTTGCATGAGTTTCGTTGTGTGCATTCTTAGCAGTTTCATGATGCACAATTCAGTGAAAGCCTTAATGTCGGGTAGCATTGTTTTGCAGTGTCTGCAACATTATGGTAGTTGCAGAAAAAATTTGAATTCTAAGAAATCTAGGAGAGCTGAAACCTTTGCCAATGAATAGTGTAGAGATCGCTGGCAGCCAGTAGTTCTTAAATAGCTTGCAGCACTTCCAGAACAGTATTGGTTTGACATTACAATACTGACTATTTTCTTGGAACTGACTACCCTACATTTTAGTTACATTTATAGTACATCGGGCATCTATATCTCCTCTTCTACGAGCCATTCTTGTCAGTTTAATGAGTGTGGTGGTTTGCTGCGCATGCTCTCTGGCGTATTGCATCCGGCTAAAGATACTTCCCGAATCAAGGCATTGTTTGGTGGCCTCACTCCCTCTGTTCACAATGGTTTAACAGTACCCAAGATTCTACACTCGGATGGCTTCGGCAGGCTCACCTGTACCGTCAAGCCCTGCAAATACAACTTCTCGGAAACGATCGCACAGCAGCTAAACAAAAGAAGTGTTGTGAACTCTTCAGCCTCGTGGACCCTGTCCAGTCCCTTTTTTTGCTGTGTTCGCGCGCTGAAAGAAACTTGCAAATATGACTATCTACGGGCTTACCATCTTTTCTAATCTAGCAGAACAAATGCCGACTAATAAACAATATACCGCAGTGCGACCCACTTATGGTCGATTCCACAGCCTTCCAAGGTTTCTTTGTTGTATGCCCTGTGTGGCGTGTCATAATAAATGTTAATAATAACAAACATACCATGCTCATGACTAGCAGAGGCACGGGCATCTCGCGCTGCTGCTTCCTAAATCCTTGCCAGGTCTTCTTTTTCATGTGTTCTTATGGGCAAGCTCCGCGAAGGCACAGCAGTCTTCTTCAGTCGTCTTTGATTAGGTGCCCACAATTTGGGATCTACATAAAATGAGGATTGAAATGAAATCCTGCAAATTCATGTGCCACAACAACAATCTAATTCCGTGCATTACAGAAAAGAACATTTTGAATACCTTACTGTTACACGCGCACTCAATGCATGCATGGTAGCCAAGCATTTTACGTAATTATGCATTCATAACAATGCACGGGCCATCAGTGGAATTAAAAATTAAAATGTTTTGTTGGTTAAAGCAGATTGCTATTGCACACTAATGAGACTTAAAAACCAGTTGCAAAGCTATCGCGCTAAAAAGCAAAGCCTGTGTCACAAGAAAATTTTTCTCGCGATCAGGGCTGATTTGCATCGGGCTCAGTCCAGACCAATCACCCCTGCAATGCCACTTGCGATTAAGTGTGACTGGGATTGATATAATCGCGGTTTCGTCGTCTGCACCAAACATTATCCGGACAGGTTTTTACCGTGTAACAGCGGTCAGTGTTGATTACGAAATCCGATCCGGATAAGCCCTGATTGCAATGAAAAAGCCCGCGAGGAAAGACACTTCAAAGTACAGTCGCGCATTACGACCTGTTAAAAAGACCGACAGAATGCCAAAATTAACGTTCCCTTCATTTTATGCGGGCGACAGACGCCCAGGCACTAGCTTCCTAACTCTCCAAAAGCAACAATCAAGTGTTGCGGTGTTTACGTCCATTGTTCCGCATCGACGGCGCCGTTCATTATAACAATATCGTTAGAGCGTAATCTTTATGCTTTCGTGAACAATGTCAACAATTAGCATTTGGCTTACCGATGCTGCTCCAGAAGAAGTCTTCGGTGACAAAATGTGCGCTGCAAACCTTCATTGGCGGCGTCACAGGCTTGCCTATACGGAGCTTCACCACCCACTACTTCTGAGTCGCACGTCCAGCTAAAACGAATGAAGACTTATCTCATCCTTCACCGCTCTGTTCGTGCACTGAGGCACGCAACACATCCTGTTACATTTAGATTTTTTGCCATCGCGTGCATGAAAGTTGGTAAGAAACGAGAACCCCGCCTGGCTCCACTCCTCAACGGATCTTCTCTGAGATTTTGCTCTCGCCGGCCGCTACGTGGTGCGACCGTCTGTGTGCATTGCGAATTACAGATGCCAAAGAATCCAGATCTTCATATGGGAGGCATCTGGGAAAGTGTTCTCGAATCCCGGCAGCATAGCACTATATTATCACGCTATCTGATGTTGACAGGTATTTTTCATTATTACATGGGGGATAGCAGTCAACAGGGCAGAGTACTACTACAAATAATAGAGACGACTGCTCACCTGTTGCGGCAAAGCACTGCACTTCAGCCTGCGACATTTGCCGATTGAGCAAGCACAGTCACCACGATGTAATCAAAATCACCACGGGGCACCGGTTTGTGCACCACGTTAGCCCCACCAAAGCTGCACGATTCGCAGAGCCAAATCACAGCCAAACTGCCAAATTATTGATTGATATGTGGGGTTTAACGTCCCAAACCCACCATTTGATTATGAGAGACGCCGTAAAGGAGGGCTCCGGAAATTTCGACCACCTGGGGTTCTTTAACGTGCACCCAAATCTGAGCACACGGGCCTACAACGTTTCCGCCTCCATCGGAAATCCAGCCGCCGCAGCTGGGATTTGAACCCGCGACCTGCGGGTCAGCAGCCGAGTACCTTAGCCACTAGACCACCGCGGCGGGGCAAACTGCCAAATGATCAAACTCACTCGTGCAAGGCGCTAGCTTGAGGATCAGGCCAGCGAGCAGCTCACCGGCCGGCAAAGCGGCGTTTCAAAAACTCCGCCGGGACGTAACGGCACCACCATCGAAAATCCCCAGGTCAGAAAATCCCCAGAAAACCTCTTCTTAGGTAAGATTTTGTACGATAAATACACGCTCGTGGTCACGCCACCCGCACGTCAGCCGTGTTGTTTATTGCATCCATGACTTCTTTGCGCAAACACGTACACGGACACAAGGAAAAGAGGCAAACAACACGGGCGCAAACTCACAACTAGTTTATTTTGAACAACGAACTGTACTTATATCTTCACGTAGCCCACACGCCCCATCATCGGTGGATCCAGGAACAAACGAGATAACCTAAAGAAAGCTAATTCAGCGCTACGTCATGATAAGAACCACAAAACAACAAAAATTGAAAAGTTCACGCATCTGCAGGCGGATTGTTGCACGTGCCTTTCAAAAAGTCAAATTCTTTATCGTACATGGTGATGGAAGCTTGGCCAACACATTTTTCTCCCATGTTTCTAATATGGAATGCTTCAATCAACTCCCTGTTAATTTTTCTCTTGTGAGTTGACAGAATCTTTGTGTCTGTAAAAATTGGTACGCACCCACAAGACTTGCAGTGATCCACCAGATCTGTTCGTCTTGAACTACGTAATGCCGAGTCGTGCTCCCTCAAACGTGTGTTTACACACCTTCCAGTTTGCCCGACATGAGATCTGCCACAGCTGAACGGAACCTGGTATACCACTGCTATTCTGCAAGACCGGTATTGTTGGCTGTGTTTCATCTGGCAGCTGTTCTTATTCTGCGTAGTGCCGGACTCCACAATGTTCCTAAGTCGTGGACACAATTTTGACAGCCTGTTGGGTGCTGTAAAAACCGAGGTTACTCCGTATCTTTGCTGCTACGTTCTTCAAGCCTTGGGGCAACCTATGAACATATGGGAGAACTGCAAGCTTTCTTTTTTCACTTTGTATTCTTCTGGGACTTCTTTTCGTACCTTTTATCACTGGGATGAGTTTTTTGCAAATAGTGTTTAGCAAATGGCTGGGATACCCAGCTGCCCTGAGCCTGCTTAGCTGGCCCTAAAAGCTGGAAGCAATCTCGTGCACACATGACCGAAGCAACCAAGATCTGAAGCGTGAGGATGCTATCGCATTTTTCATTACTTTTGAGTGACTAGATGCAAAATTTAGCAGTGGTTTTTTGGCTCGTGGACTATACCGCCAACACACATGATCTGCCTTGAAGAGCAACTTGATGTCCAGAAACTGTAGAGACTTGTCTTGTACAAACTCTATTGTGAACTTCAGCACACAGGAATTCTCTCTAAATACCTTGAGAACATTGATGACGTTGTGGTTATAGTTATCTTTTGGTAGGAGTACAAGATAGTCGTCCACGTACCGGAAAATGTGTTCCGCAGTCCCTGCTAGACTATCTGACACTTTTCTATCAACGCGTACACTATATGCAAAAAACTCATTCCAGTGATAAAAGGTACGGAAAGAAGTCCCAGAAGAATACAAAGTGAAAAAAGAAAGCTTGCAGTTCTCCCATATGTTCATAGGTTGTCCCATGGCTTGAAGAACGTAGCAGCAAAGATACGGAGTAACCTCGGTTTTTACAGCACCCAACAGGCTGTCAAAGTTGTGTCCACGACTTCGGAACATGGTGGAGTCCGGCACTACGCAGAATAAGAACAGCTGCCAGATGAAACACAGCCAACAATACCGGTCTTGCAGAATAGCAGTGGTATACCAGGTTCCGTTCAGCTGTGGCAGATCTTATGTCGGGCAAACTGGAAGGTGTGTAAACACACGTTTGAGGGAGCACGACTCGGCATTACGTAGTTCAAGGCGAACAGATCTGGTGGATCACTGCAAGTCTTGTGGGTGCGTACCAATTTTACAGACACAAAGATTCTGTCAACTCACAAGAGAAAAATTAACAGGGAGTTGATTGAAGCATTCCATATTAGAAACATGGGAGAAAAATGTGTTGGCCAAGCTTCCATCACCATGTCCGATAAAGAATTTGACTTTTTGAAAGGCACGTGCAACAATCCGCCTGCAGATGCGTGAACTTTTCAATTTTTGTTGTTTTGTGGTTCTTATTATGACGTAGCGCTCAATTAGCTTTCTTTAGGCTATCTCGTTTGTTCCTGGATCCACCGATGATGGGGCGTGTGGGCTACGTGAAGATATAAGTACAGTTCGTTGTTCAAAATAAACTAGTTGTGAGTTTGCGCCCGTGTTGTTTGCCTCTTTTCCTTGTGTCCGTGTACGTGTTTGCGCAAAGAAGTCATGAATGAGTACCAACTCACCCAACTTTCAGTACTGTTGTTTATTGCATCGTCTAGGCCTTTAGCCAGCTCTAGCCACATCCATCGAACACGCTTCCTTGACTAATGACAAAATAATACAAATCGCTACACAGTGCATTCTTTAACGACTAATTTACATAACCGTAACTGTTTTTATAAAACGAAATACGCTGTGAGAGCACTGTTAAAAGCGGGAAGGTCTTCGTGTCAACCACGTGTAAACAATCTTTTTTTTTCTTGAGCTGCCTTGACGACTTGCTATTGGCTCGCTGCAAGCTGAACGCCGCTCAGACAAGCTCCAGTCAACATTGTCCGCTGGTGGGCTGCGCAACGTGCAAGTGCATTGTGCGTGGCGTGCTTAAATATCTTCGTTGAATTTATCCTGCTGCTGAAGCTGTAAAAGGTTGGTACTCTTTCCTTTTCGCCTTCGAAATTTTCCCCCGAAAAAAACGAATCCAGCATAAGGCGTGCAGTCTCGCGTTGTGGCTGTTGTGTTCATGATTCATCCCAGCGCATGTCTACAAAGGGCCGTCCTGCTTTTATCGTTCCTTTATTTGATGATGATAAGCTCATGGCCTCGCCCATTGAACCGGGTGATCATGGGTGAAATAATTCGGCAGATCCCATGTTCCTGGGAATTGATGTCATGCGAAGCATGCGGAGGGAAGGCGGCCGTGTTGTAATTTTTTTATTCAGTGACACGTCATTAAATGACGCTAAATATATGTACCAATGTTTCACACACAGACATATGTTAGAGAGTTGCAGATGTTTATATAACCAGTTGTTTGTACTTGCGCAACGATGCCAACTGGAACATGCGTATGAATTAGCAGCTCCAGAAGCTGATATGAAGCGCTGATGCTCGTGAGGATGCTGGCCCTGGGCCCTGCTGTATGAATCAACTTCAGCGCTTGACATCTAACCAGAATTGACGTTAACCCGACGTGACGAACATATCAAAGGAGTACGTATGTAACGTTTATAAAATTGAGTAGGCAGCATTGGAACCGCTATGAACGTTTCACGAAGATTGGCGTCTATTTAAAAAGTATTTCCGAGACATGGCGTAACTCTGTGGTAAAATGCTTCACTGCCACGCAGAATGGTTGGGTTTGATTCCAGCTGGGACTCTGACATTTATTCTTTGCATTCGTCGGGTGGATAGATAGATAGATAGATAGATAGATAGATAGATAGATAGATAGATAGATAGATAGATAGATAGATAGATAGATGGATGGATGGATGGATGGATGGATAGATAGATAGATAGATAGATAGATAGATAGATAGATAGATAGATAGATAGATAGATAGATAGATAGATAGATAGATAGATAGATAGATAGATAGATAGATAGATAGATAGATAGATAGATAGATAGATAGACAGACAGACAGACAGACAGACAGACAGACAGACAGACAGACAGACAGACAGACAGACGGACAGACAGACAGACAGACAGACAGACAGACAGACAGACAGACAGACAGACAGACAGACAGACAGACAGACAGACAGACAGATAGATAGATAGATAGATAGATAGATAGATAGATAGATAGATAGATAGATAGATAGATAGATAGATAGATAGATAGATAGATAGATAGATAGATAGATAGATAGATAGATAGATAGATAGATAGATAGATAGATAGATAGATAGATAGATAGATAGATAGATAGATAGATAGATAGATAGATAGATAGATAGATAGATAGATAGATAGATCAAAAATGTAATTTGGTTGTCATATCACAGGCCGGTTTTCCGTGTCCACTTGCGAAGGTTAGACATGACCTCCTCGATGAAAATTTAGAAGAATGTGGTTTTAATCAAAAAATAATCCCTATACGCAGCTCTAGACTAATCAGTAAAGCATTGCATCAGTCACTCGTAAAATTGGCTCACCACGATTTAAATGCGAAGGATTTATTAGTGAACTTCAGCGACTTTGATCTATCTATCTATTTATCTCTCTATCTATCTATCTATCTATCTATCTATGTAGCCGTCTACGACTTTCAGCTCTCCTGGCCGCTTCGATAACTACATGACACAGTCAAGGTACCAATACATTTCGACGTGACGCGGTGCGCATGCTCGCCGGCGTTCGTTTCGACGGGTCACGCCGGCGTTTCGACGCCAGGCGCCGGTCCTGCCACATACTATAGCAAGCAAGCGCCACGCTGCGTTGCTTTGACGCATGCGCGTTTCTGTGCGTCCAGCGTCCCTCCATCACGAAATGTGGGAGACGCAGTGTTGTCTGGGTAACACATCGGCGAAAAATTCGGCATGTCGCATTTCAGGCCGCTTGCCGTCGGGCAGCGCCGACGGACGCTGGTCGCACCTGGCGTCCGACTGTAGAGTGCTCGCGTTTTGCTAAGGTTGCGTTGCTGTGGCCAGCATGCGCGCACGTGAACGCTGCAATGGAGTATCATCATCATCATCATCAGCCTGACTACGTCCACTGCAAGACAAAGGCCCCTCCCATGTTCCGCCAGTTAGCCCGGTCCTGTGCTTGCTGCTGCCAATTTATACCCGCAAACTTCTTAATCTCATCTGCCCACCTAACCTTCTGTCTCCCCCTAACCCGCTTCCCTTCTCTGGGAATCCAGTTAGTTACCCTTAATGACCAGCGGTTATCCTGTCTACGCGCTACATGCCCGGCCCATGTCCATTTCCTCTTCTTTATTTCAACTATGATATCCTTAACCCCCGTTTGTCCCCTAATCCACTCTGCTCTCTTCTTGTCTCTTAAGGTTACACCTACCATGGTAGGTGCAATGGAGTATGTTGGGCCCTTAATAATTCACTCGCGGCCGTTTTGCTAGCTCCACGTATACCAAATTTAGTATTACATGACGTCAATGGATGACGAAATATATCACTGGTGTAAACATGGTAATCCTGCCACGCGTGTCATGTAAGAACATGACAACATACCACGCTCATAACATGCTCGCGGCCGTTTTACAAACTCCACTTATACTAAATTTGGTAGCACGTGACGTGAATAGATGACGAAGGTAAACGACACGTCCAAACATGATAATCATGTCACGGAAGTCATTTATTTCATCATTCACCTCCACCTCGTAACGTTGTGCTGATTTGCAAGGGACATATCAACATTTCTCATTCTTGCTTCGCATATCATCGATTCCTACTATAGGTGGGATTCGACAATATTCATTTGTAGATGTCATCTGTGGTCGTCGACTTCTTTGACGCGAAGGAAGCTGAACTTGTACCGCCATCGTGGTATGACGACGGTACAGGCTCCTGGCCTTGCACCAAACCTGATAGAAATGTCCAGCTCGCGAAAGCTTTGACCAAGCCTTCCGCAGCGTGGGTAATATATCTGGCCCAAGTAAAAGCAAAAGGCGGGAGTGGGCTAGTAGGTATTCTTGTGTACAACAGCTGAAGCGCTAAAAAGTAACAACTGTTGAAGGAAACAACGAGGACAAGCGCTAGCTTCCAACGAAAATTTTATTGCAAAGCAGCAAGAATATATACCTGTCACATGGCATCACAATGAAATCAATCAATGCACAAAGATAAAGAAAAACTAAGCAGCAGTGAATTTACAAAGAAAAATCTTGTGCCAGTAAGTTCAAGTATTCTAGTTATTTTTTCTGTTGGTGCGACAGATAGCTTGCTGATGCAGCTTCGATTTGCTATTGCCACCACCTCAATGATGAGCCTTACACACTCTTTAGAGTGAGTAGCCAACACAGTTGTTTTATCAAACACCGGATTTCATTTGCGTTCTGTGCAATCAGTAGCCAGGAAACCGTCAGATCTCTTTTTTTTTACTTGCTGGTTATGTTCAGGTAATCGCACAATTAGGCATCTGCTTGACTGTCCGATGGAACTTAGACCGCAGGTGCAGGGTACTTCATATGCTGCTTTCTTCACACATCGAACAAACTTATTCCGGTACTTAATTTTACACTTGTTATGAGGCCTTCTTACAGGATTAGTTCTTACACATAATTGCGACAACTTATTTGGTGCCGAAAATACCACCGAGATCTCCACCTCTGACCAATATTCTTTAAATTGTGTGATATTTCATGCAAGTATGAAGTCACAGCCACCTTCTTGCACACGGCTGCCTGAGAAACTACATGTCGCACTGAGTTTCAAGTCTTTTCGCAAGTTTTTGTTTATACGAATACCAGCAAGTGGCAAGGACACCCAGCTGCCCTTATACTGGCTATCTGCCGTCTGAAACTTTCCGAAATTGAATGATGGCATGACTTTGTGAGTACGTCATGCAAACAAGCGCGAACAACGCCGTGCTTGACCAGCTTGCTATATGCCAAGCTGAAAGGCAACAAAGGTTTTTTAGAACAAGGCTCGTAGTTCCAACATATAAGGCTACTTGAAAACGGAAGCCTCAGGTCCAAAAACCTCCGGGATTCACTTTCGGGAATCTCATGAGTCAGAGTGGGTGGCGTTAGACAATCTTTGAATAGCGTCAAAAGCCTCTTAGAGGGACTGTTTCTCAGACAGCCTTGAGTAAGAAGGTGGCTGTGATCCCATACATGCATGAAATTTCACACAGCTTAAACAAAACTGGTCAGAGGGCGGGGGTCTCAGTGGTATTTTCTGTGCAGAATAAGTTGTTGCACTTATGTGCAAGGACTAATTCTGTAAGAAGGCCTTCTGACGAGTGTAAAATTAAGAACCCGAATAAGTTTGTTCAATGTGAGAAGAAGGCGAGATATGAAGTACCCTGCACCTGCGGTCAAAGTTACATCGGACAGTCGAGCAGATGCCTCAACGTGCGATTACCTGAACATTACCAGCAAGTAAAAAAGGGATCTAATTATTTCTTGGCGACTCTTTGCGCATAATGCAAGTGCAAGCCGGTGTTTCATAAACAACTGTGTTGGCTGCTCACTCTCACGAGAGTGTAAGGCTCATCATTGAGGCGGTGGTGACAGCAAATCGAAGCTGCATCAGTAAGCCATCCGTCACACCAACAGAAAAAATAAGTAGATTACTTGAACTCACCGGCACAAGTTTTTTTTTTGAAAGTTCACTGCTGTTTAGTTTTTTTTCTTTATTTTTGTGCATTTATTGATTTCATTGTGATGTCATGTGACAGGTATATATTCTTGCTGCTTTGCAGTAAAATTTTAGTCGGAAGTTAACGCTTATCCTCGTTGTTTACTTAGGCCGTTGTTACCTTTTAGAACTTCAGCTGTTTAAGTAAAAGGCTTTTCTGTAAGTTTAATTTCGACTGTAATTACGTTGCATGAACACATGTGTATTTGTCATACACGTGTATTTGTGACCGCTTTGGAGGAGTGATGGGTAATCTTTATCAATTTATTCTCTCTAATAATATGTTTACTCGCATACACTGCGTGTCTAAACGGCACAGCGTCGCACTCAGGGCTGCAGCTGAGCATATAGGCAGCATCTAAGCATGCGCATAGTCCCAATAACGCACATTCCTTGCGTTTTTTTTTGTCACTGTGGCTGCATCAAGTGTTTTGAACGTCAAAAGCAGTCAGAAGCGCTCTTGGTAATACGTAGAACAGAACAGAGAAGATTCCGCCAGATATGTCTGTGACAGGCTGCGAGAACGATAACACTGCAAACAGAAAAATATTGCCGAATAGCTCAGCAAATTAGGAAAGTAACCCGGCCGATTCACCACTGTTTGTTTTTCTGTGATGGTCCAGACAGCGCTTCTCACAGCCAAAAGAATTGCATGCACATCTCAAAAAAGGCTCTTCGTTGGGGTCGCCCAAGCTTGCACGTGGCCTATATCAATCTTCGTGTTGTGTGTAGATGTGAACCATGCAGTGCAAAGCCTGTCACTCTGGCGTCCTATACCAATATGTTGCCCTATGTACGAGCTGCAAGCAGTGCTGTAGATGTAGCTGAAAGATGAAGTAAAATTTAACCTGCTGTTATTCTCGGCCAGTTGTGCACCGCACTTGCATATATAAAGGCCAGCAGTTGCAGCAACTGAAAATGTAGAAGGGTAGCTTGGGCTTGGTTATTTGTAATTAATCTTAAAAAGCACTATTGACAAGGACAAGAGAGGGAAATCGCTGTGTTTGGTGACTCTCTTGTCTATGTCCTGCGCGCAGTGTCTGAATTATTTACGAAAGTTTGGTCTATAACCTATTGGTAAGCACTGAAGTGGTCTTAATGTTCAATTGGCATATTATAGGAAAAATGAAGGACAGGGAGGTTAGCCAGTTCTCAGATGGCTAATTACCCTGTAATATTAGATTAAACATTATGTAAAAAGAGACTACTAATTCATGCATAATATTGCATTGTGAACACATAATGTAATGAAACAGGGCTGTATTTATGCACGCATATATCTGTACACATCAAACAGTCTGCGTGCTTTTTACCCTTTATAATATGCATTTATATGTATGTCGGGTAACTATTACAACCATAGAACTCAATTTCTTCATCAGTGTGCTCTGCTGGTGTGATTCATTGGTTTCTAAACAGCCTGTTTAGAATGTTTACACTAAACACCCCATATGGTGTTGACACTCATTATCGGACCTGCTGTCATTGCACTTGTAATGCTGTTAAGATAATTTTTCAAAGGCCAGGTTACACCTGCAAACATGTTTCATACGCTGCTCTTTGAGCATCACTTTTACGTTAGCAGTGTCAACAGTGGTGTTTATACACATGCATATATTTGCATGCTACCAGTGCTCTCACTGACAGACCAGTGCCATCACTATGACAGATCCCCCAGACATTTGCTGAATTTAATGCAATAAATTCGACTAGAAGAAATTCTATTGAGTTGTCTCATTATTTTGTCGCATATGGTGCAATTGCATGCGCGTCTGTCCATCTCAGTAGAACAGTGGTTAGGGTGCTCAACTGCTGACCCAAAAGTCATGGATTCAATGCCGGCCGCGGCAGTGTCGATCCGATGGAGGCGTAATGTAATGATAGAGGTATGCGTACTGTGCACTGTCGGTGCACGTTAAAGAACACCACATGGTTATAATTTCCGGAGCCCTCTACTACGGTGTTTCTTATTCGTATTGTGGTTCTGGGACGTAAAACCCCAGATATTATGCATATGTGCGTCGCTGCACCTAAAGATAAGTGTCATTTGATATACACCAATGTTATCTGTAGAACTGCTGTGGAGAATTTATGGATGTTGACTCTTGTCAATATGGACATCCTCTAAATATTGTACTATAATTGCCAATATTTTATCAATATTGTGTGTGGAACTGGTGTGGACAATACATGAAGGTCAACTTTGTTGAAAATGGACATGCTCTAGATATTGTATAAATATTAAATTAACTTTTGTGGACATTCATTGAAGATAAAAATATCATAAGGTTGATATTTATTTGATGTGTACTGGACATTACATGGCTGGCTATAGTGAAGTCACAAACATCTAGACACGCCACCCAGCACAACCGAGCTACAATCTACAATGGCACCCACGGAAACAGACACTCAGGCTTCCTCGCTTGACGGAGGCGGAAAATCCCACCAAGAGCAGATCTAACAAATTGTAAATACAGTTGTCAAAGTGCTCACACCACTCCTAAAACTACAGATCAGCGAGGAGCTACAACATGTACGGGACCAACATTCGGCCTCATTAAAACAAATCAAGGAACAAAGCTTGGCCTCAGTCAAGGAAACCGTGCAGCCCAAGCTACTTGAATTAGATTCCCACACCTGCAAATACAAGCGCAGCGTCTCACAGCTGGAACAGGGGCACGGAAGAACACTTGTTAAGCTACTCACAGGGCGCCTTGATATCTCCGCGACAGTGCATAAAACCGGGGATTTGGAGGAGACATCTATGAACCCATAATGGCGCAGCTCTCTCAAAGCCTAAACATAATACAGTGGAACTGCAGAAGCTTTCGCCGTAATGCGGCATTGCTTCAACAATACATAGACATGCTCAATCACAAACCCGACATTATAGCGCGTCAAGATACTGTAGTTCCCGATATCAGATTTTCGTCGTACACAACACATGCCAACAAACACCACACATCGGTCTGCACTTTTGTTCACAGCACCTGTACTGCGGTCACGGTAGATCTTCACCCACGTGATACGCCGCTTGAGTACGTCTTTATACGCCTTTTGTCTATCAAGTGCTTTCAACAGCCTGTGTGCGTGCTTAACATATACAGTCGACTCAAGTCTCATAAGCAAACTTTCATCGAGGTGTTCCGCCAAGCCAGGAAACAAGCTCTAAATGCTCCACTGTTTATAGTAGGCGACATTAACGCCCGACACGCCTCCTGGGATTATCCGCAAGATGACACCAAAGGACGAAAATTGTACGACCTCATGGCTCTCGAGGGTATCACTCTCCTCACCGAACCAGCATATCCGACTCACTCAGGTAACAGTGTTTCGAGAGATACAAGCTTCGATCTAACGATGGGTCTCAACCTTCCTCAGCCACGTTGGTGGAACTCACAAGAGAACCTCGGGAGCGACCATTTCATCATTCACACGTCCTTATTGTATGGCAGAAACAAGAAACATCAAAAAACAGTCAGGCTAATAGATTGGGCAGCTTTCTGCAAAACAGAAAACTTCTCTTCCATCAAACTCCCACGTCTTACTCGGAATTAGCCGGTACCTACTGGAACTTAAGAACAAGGTTACCAAAACTGTCGCACGTACACTTGAGGCTCCTGCGGTCGACAGCCATCTTTTGCATTTATGAGATGCCAGGTGCCAACTCACAAGACGCTGCAAACGACAAAGGCTTGATCCCGGACTCAAGACACGTATTGCCGCCCTCGCTGCTAAGGCAGAGAAATACGCAATAGCACTCACTAAAGAAAATTGGTTCTCGCAATAGCACTCACTAAAGAAAATGTGACTCCCTTACAGGGTCTCTCCATACGGAATCTGCCTGGCACCTTTTGCGTCACCTCATTGACACAGACTCTACCAGAGGCGCGACCAGAGGAAGCCTTCAGATGGTTATACGCGGACCCCCTGGCAACAATGCGAACTTACTCGATGCCTTACAGTCGAAGTATGTCAACACAGCGCGGGACCACGCATCCATACCGCTTAATGACGGCCGCGATAACCCGGAACTTTCAAAAGCGTTTACGGTCGTCAAAATTAAAGCGGCAATACAAAACACGAGGAAAGGTACCACCCCAGGACACGATCAGGTATCGGTAGGGCTGCTCTCTTACCTTAGCAATGCCATGACTCAGTTGCTAGTAGATAAAATTAACCAATACTGGGATGCCGGAACGCTTCCCATAGAGTGGTAATCGGCCGAGCTCACTTTCATCCTGAAAGCTGGCAAAGCACTCCATATTGATAAGCTCCGTTCGATATCCCTCACGTCATGCGCTGGTAATGTGATGGAGAAGGCCATACAAATAAGGCTAACCGAATATATAAAAGAACAGAACCTCTTGCCACAACTATGTACGGCTTTCGTCCCCATTTGTCAGCGCAGGACATTCTCCTGCAAATAAAACACGTGATTGTCAACCTACCCAGTGGTACCACTCAAGCGGAAAGGGCCAATCTCGCAATTGATTTCAAGGGTGCCTTTGACAATGTTCGGCACTTCACTATCTTGGAAAACTTACGGGAACTCAGAGGCAGTCGAAAGTTATATGCATATGTGCGGGACTTCCTTACAGACAGACAAGTCAGTATCCGCATAGGGGACCTTAAATCTCAACCCATCACCATCGGTTATTTTGATACTTCCCAAATGGCTGCCCTTTCCCCGTTCCTCTTCAATATATCTATCCGCATAAGGGACCTTAAATCTCAACCCATCACCATGGGTTATTTTGATACTCCCCAAGGGGCTGCCCTTTCCCCGCTCCTCTTCAATATCGGCC
Organism: Rhipicephalus microplus; assembly: GCF_043290135.1. NCBI lineage: Eukaryota > Metazoa > Arthropoda > Arachnida > Ixodida > Ixodidae > Rhipicephalus > Rhipicephalus microplus. The sequence goes on along the minus strand of NC_134700.1, from coordinate 25,514,542 downwards.
TCATACGCCTCCCAGAGGCCATAAATGAAATTTCGCAAGTACGCCACGCCACATATGCTGATGACGTCACAATCTAGAGCCGGTCTGGTAACCTGGGTCAGATAGAGGCCTTCCAAATGGCCACCTCCATCATAGAAAAGTTAGGACGCAAGAGTGGTCTGGAGTGCTCCCCCCCCCCCAATCAGAAATCCTAGTATATAGAAATAAGGCATCTGACAACACATCCCTCAACGTACTACTCAAAGGAATGCAAATTAAAGAGGCTGAAACCATCCGAATTCTGGGGGCCCACTTCAATATTCGGCGCAACAATTCACTTGCTTTACATAAACGAAAACGCCCTGCCTACAAATCTCTCGCATGGTTAGTCGGGTGCCTAACCGACGACGAGGGATAAAAGAACACGACATATTACGACTCATTCAGGCATTTGTTATCAGTCGCATAACCTATAGCTTTCTTTACCTAAGGGTCTTGAAAGCAGATGAGCACACCATAGACATAGTCTTACGTGTTATTCTCAAGAACGCTCTGAACCCCATGGACACTCACGGAACTTCTGCTTGAAATAGGGCTCCACAATACCGTATCAGAACTATTCCGTGCACACCACACGAATCAAGCCATGCGCCTCGCCATCACTAAAATGGGACGAAAAACACTATCAGAACTTGGCATCGAAGCCTGCATTGAGAGAAGGGGAAAACAACGTATACCACATGAATGGAGGCAGGACTTCATCATCGAACCACTATTACGCAACATTCATCCTCAGTTCCACGAACATCGACGTTGGGCACGGGAAAAAGCTCACGACAACCACTCAGATACTGAGGGCACCTTCTTTGTCGATGCAGCTCGACCAGTGAACGGCAAATGTACAGCAAGCGTCATTTATTATGGAAAACAGGTTGATTGAATATCAGCCCAGGACATAGACACAACTATGGAAGAAGCAGGAATCGCACTTGCCTTACTAAACCCAAGGTCCACCTTCGTTCTTACAGATTCAAAAGCAGCTTACTGAATTTTTTTAAAGGCTACAATGGCCCCATTGCGCATCGACTTCTTACACAACTGTCGTCTTCACGCTGAGAGGGTGAATTGAAAGATCTTGTATAGATACCTGGCCACTGCGGAGTTAGAGGCAATGAGCTCTCTCATGCCTCGGCCCTAGAATTACTCCTACGACCCAGGCATAACGCACCCAACCTCGGCTATGCGTATGGACCTGCTCCTAACATGAACATATATTCTAAAACATCAAAGACTCGAAAGATGGAAACTTTCGCCCCTGGGGCCAAAGCCCAGTAAAGAATCTCAGGTAGCGTGGCGTCGCCTGCAGACCTTGTCTTACACGAATCCATACATACTGTCTAAGATAGATCCCGACACGCACGCACCACAGTGCAGGTTCTGCGTCACTAAAACAGCTACCCTGTACCACATGGTATGGGAATGCCCACACAATCCGCCTCTACAACCCAGAGCACAGCACAACACTGCAGGGTGGGAGACAGCACTATCCAGCTCGGATCCGAAGACCCAAGAGGCCCTCGTGTCACGAGCGAGGACAGCGGCCCGTGCCATTGGAATCCCGGTTTAAGGATCCCACTCACCGACATTCCTTCCTTGGTCGCAAATAAATGTTTTATTCTCTCTCTTTCGGCGCGCCATTTAAATAACTTTTTTTTCTGCTTGTCTACGTTTATTTTGCACCTTCTGCCACCAGTCTGGCCTTAATTTTGTCCACTTCGCAAACGCATCGAAATTGGTTCACCTGCCATTTCAAGGGTAATAAGTGGACTATAAATGTTTAAGAAGGGTAAGAGCACACTGAATACGAATACACAAAGAAAGGACACACACACACACACACACATAGCGCGTGTATGTCCTTTCTTTGTGTATTCGTATTCAGTGCGCTCTTACCCTTTTTAAACATGGAATACCAACATGCCCACATTTGCACCTTGGTGGACTATAAAGAAAAAAACTTGTCGGCTGCCCCTAATGATGTTGGATTAGATTTGAACGTGAATTTTAGGATAGTTTTGAGTTCACTATATTTCAGCAAATCCCTGTCAGTGACAGTGCCAACGGCGCTATTTGGCGAGGACTGTCGACATATTCTAGCTGACGAGAAATTGTAACGAGTGAGGCGGGCTTTGAAAAATGATGAAAGGTGTGGAAAGTCGGCACTGGAATATTCATAATTATGACTCAGCAAGCGAGTCGAAGAACAAAGGCAGTTCAAATGTGAAGGGAGGGGGTCAGAACTAGAGACGGGCAAAGTAGAAGCGCGATGTGTATGGAAGATATTGTTATAACTGAGGTAGGGCTAGCTGTTAAGGGCTTATGTACAAATAAAGGTAAATGACAAGTATCATGCGAAATATTCTATCAAACATATGAAATCAACAATAATGTCACAAGGTCATGACGTGGCCGAAGACAGGAGACTTTATGTTGGGATTAAACTGTTTATTTGGGCAAAGCTGTGCCCGATAAACGGAAAGTCCGATTACAGTAGCGGTCTTGCACAGATAGCAGTGAACGGAGCGTTGGCCGTCGATCAATTACTGACCAGCGGCGAAGTGCGTCGGCATTCATACTCTTGCCATCGAATGTTCTAGCGTTATCGATGGCGGTGACGAGTGTTCCGGAATAATTTGTACAGTTTGCGGAGTGGGTGGGATCTTATCGAAATGATCTACTACAGCCACGAAGCTTCTCGAAAACTGCTGGCGTGGTTTGCGCTGAGAATTGTGTAGTGTATCGGGGCGATAACAAAGCTTGAGGAATGGAACGTGGCAATATGGACGAAATGGGGATCACCGTAAGTTAGGTTTTGTAAATTGTGAGATAACGCACAGAAAGAGAATACGAACAAGACACTGAAGCGTGGGCTTGTATTTTCAACATGCCTTGTCCTGCACACCGTGCGATGCTCCACGCCGTGCTATCAAACCAAGAAATCTGCGTTTACTGCACTAGCTTTTATCTCGAACTTGATTCAACTAACTATAGACCGATTTGTCACAAACGTGTCGATCTCCTACATCGTGGGTGCCAGAGAAGTTAAAAAGGCAGAAGTCAATGTTGCCACAACCCTTCCACCACCATCGGCAGTTTCATCCGCTGTTCCAAAGACCTTGCGTCTGCGGAAAAAGTGCAAGTCGTCGTGTGTAGAATCGCGTGCGCCAGTTAAACCAAGAACTTCTGCGAAAAAATGTGAATGAATGTGTGTGGTTGGAGGAACAGAAAAGGCACTATTTCCTGCAGCACTTGCGGGAGCAAGGCTTATGGCGTTGGGGGTAGTGGAAAAGAGAGATTTGATATAGGTAGAAGGAGAAGGTTTGGACGAATCTAACGGCTATGGCTGGTCGGCAGAAAGCGAATAGGGGCCGAGTCGTAAGACATGGAAGTGTGGGGCTGCGGGAGACAACAAGTGGTCCTACAGCTTGAAAAAATGTGGCAGTACAGGAATGACTTCCGTTAAATGAGCAGTGAACGGAGCACAGAGGAAGAACATTGTAAGCGGGTTGGCCACCATACCAGTCCCGACAGCGCGGTGATCTTCTAAACAGAAACCTTCGCCGGTAGCTCCCCTTCGAATCCTGGCACAGTCAGCAGATAGTGGGAGGCAACAACCACACCACTGGGAAAACTGCACTCACTCTAGTTCTAGGGCTTGCAACGAGTCGTCGAAAACATCTCGGGCCTTCTCACCACTGAAAAGAAAAGCTGATCAGGCTTTAAAGCATCGGGTTTCTTAATATAAATATTGGCCAGAGCTTTCTGGGTTTTTCTCCCTCTATTCTTTTATCCCAACCAAGCAGACTTCTGCCGCATGCTCACCTTTGAAATAACACAGATATCTGTTCTGCATGTCCTAAACCCGAAAAGTAGAGCTCGTTGCTGTGTTGTCGAGCCTGTCTGCATTCTTTTGGGCGTAAAAGAACGCAAAACTCAGGTATGAGTCACTCAGGTATGAGTATCAGCAGTGAAAGTGAGAAGGAGACAAGATGAGCAACTACAGAAAAAGTTTTATTCAGAAAGGCAAATAGACATAGCTACTAAACAAATTGAGAAAGTAATCATTGATGATAATAAAACAGTGTGAACATACACGAATATAATTAGACTGTTTGAGCTAGAGCTTGCTAAGGCATAGGACAAGTCACCCCGGAAAAAAAGACACAAACCTAAGAGTTGGTGGGATGAGAAAGTTAAGAGAGCCACAGCAAAACGTCAGGAAGCCTCTAAGGAACACAGACATGCTAAGCAGCGGGGTGAACCGACAGATGATGTTGAAAGAAAATGGAAAATCTTTCTAAGCTGTAGAATGGATGCATACTTTCTAAACAATGAAAACATTAGAAGAAAGGGAGCTCAGTGGCTGGCAGAAGTACATAAAAAGATAGAAAGGCAGCTGCGAAATTTTGGAACCATCTAAACTACAAAAGAAATGAGACGAGCCTAGAGCAGATGCTTATAGCTACAGCTCAAGGTGCTAGGCCAGAAGGGGACGAAGCTATTTATTTTTTAGAAAAACAAGGGTGACAGAAAAAATTCTATCAAATAAGTGCTTTATGCACCGCAATAGGCAAGGATGAATCAAGTGGCGCAATGGCTCCATTTTCACAACGTGTGTGGGAAAGGGCTGAGAAAAAGGTTCGTAGTAGGGTTCATCAACGGGCCCAGATGGCATTCAAATTATGCTGATGAAGAAGTCTAAGCAGGCTTTGAGAGAGGCAATAAGCAAAATAATCATCGATGGTTAAGTCCCCGATGGATGGAAGCTTAGCAAGATGAGCATGATCTATAAAGGAAACGGGGACTGAGCTGACATAAACAACTACCGTCTTATAACAGTGACATCAGTGGTCTACAGGTTAGCGACGTAGCTTATAAAGGAAAGACTGCCGGCGTGAATAGAGGATGAGGGGGTGCTGGAGGAAATGCAGGATTAGTTTCGGAAACACAGGAGGTTGGAAGACAATCTGTTCTCACTAACGCAGTCATCGAAATAGCAGCAAAGCAACACAAAGCCCTGTGGTTAGCATTTGCGGATATCAAGAAAGCGTACAATAGCGTGGTTCAAGAGGACTTGTGGGGAATACTGGACACACTAGGTGAGGAAGATGAAGTCACTAATCTTTTAAATGATATCTATAACGGTAACAAGGCAGTTCTAAAGTGAGAAAAACAGGTATCCAATCCCATAGAGGTAAAACGAGGGCTTAGGCAGGGGTTTCCTCTGTCAGCCTTGTTATTCATGATGTAACTATAAGGATTAGGGGCCAAATTAGAGAGAAGTGGACTGGGTTTAAACTTCTCTTTCGTAAAACAAGGAAAACTCAATGAACAGGCACTACCAGCATTGATGTACACAGATGGTAAAGTGCTAATAGCCAACATCAAGAAATATTTGCAGAGATTGATGGACATCTGCGGTAATGATGGAAATAGGTTAGATTTCAGATTCAGTAAAGAAAAAGCAGAAGTCATGATTTTTAATGATAATGAAGGTAGTGAGCTTCGATTACAGGAGGTCTCAGATAACAGATAAATACAAATATCTGAGCGTATGAATAAGCAATAGGACCGAGTACCTAAGGGAACACGAAATATACGTGACTACTAAAGGTAAAAAGAATGCAGCGGTGATGGAAAACAGGGCACTGTGGAATTACAATAGGTATGAGAGGAATATGAAAAGGGGTCAAGGTTTCTGTTCTGACGTTCGGTAATGCGGTCTTGTGGACCAGATCAGAAGTTCAAGCAAGATTAGAAATTAAGCAACGTGAAATAGCTAGGCTTGCCCTAGGAGCTCACGGGAATACACCAAATCAGAGAGTACAAGGTGATATGGGATGGACATCATTTGAGGGCAGGGAAGCTAGCAGCAAGATAAAATTCGAGAAGTGATTGAGAGAAGTATGGGAGGAGTGTTTGGCTAAGAAGGTATTCAGCTACCTGTACGTGAAGAACGTCGATAGAAAACGGAGGAAGCAAACCAGAAAACTGACTGGTAAATACTTAGAAAACAGCAGGGCGCCAAACCAAAAAGAATTACCGGTTAAGAAGAAGGTGAAGGAAGCTGAGACTGATATGTGGAGAACTCGCATGATTGAGCAGTCCGCACAGGAGATATATCGAACTTTTAAGCAGGAAATCGCCAAAAAAAGGATCGATGATCATACTCGGGGTAGTACTCTACTGTTTGAGGCCAGGACGGGAGTATTGCGAACCAAGACATATTGGGCCAAATACGGAAGGGTAGACACGGTATGCAATGCATGGGGAGTGGAGGACGAAACCACCGATCACTGATAATGTTCTGTAAAAGGCTTCACCCCATATTTCAGGATGATGGCACTGAGTTTTTCAAAGCACTGGATTTTAGGGACGGGGAGGGCAAAATAGACTTTAAGCGGGTAGAATTAACTTGAAGGAGGCTATCTGATTGGTGGCTAAAGTCAAAGCACGAGTGAAAAATTAAACCCTTCACTGCAAAGTACGAGTCCTCAACCTCATTATTCAAAGAAAAAAAAGAAATCTAGTTTTTGGTTCACTAAATATTACGGTTTGGTGGCGTTAGCCACCGCCCGATCTAAAGGGCACAGCCTTATCCATCCATCCATCCATCGATCCATCCATCCTTCTATCCATCCATCTATCCATCCATCCATCCATCCTTCCATCCATCCAGTGATTTAAGCCTGGGAAAAGCTCGTATCGTCAAGCTTTTCGCAGAATGTACTGGGCGAACACAATGACGGGTGAGGAACCACCGAAATTGCTTCCGCGTGTCAAACCAGACTGTGACTGGACAGAAGTTCGAGTAATAAAAAAGAAGAAAAATACAAACAACGGGCGCTGCTATGCTTTGTCGGTACGGAGTCCTGAACTGCAGGCATGCTGGCAAAGTGTTTAAAAGCTCCTAAAGTTCTCAGAGGGCCACAAAAATATTTCACTGCACAACAGCTTGAAATAATTTGTTTTTGTTAGTGACTAAGGGTTGCGCTCGGCAGGAGTGGTGTATTAATTCCTGTCCCCTTCCTTCTTTGAATCCCCTCGGAAACCTTTCAACGTATCACATGGCAGAAAATGATACAAAAGCTGATAGCATGTGTTGTGACTACATTTACAAAACTTCAAATTTGCCGTGATGTGAACTTTTTATTGCAAAATCAATCATCGCAGGGGCATTCACAAGCGCCCGTCCCGCCTCTCTCATGGTCGTGAATATTTTGTTTTGCGCTGCGTATTTTTCCGATCGCCACATTTATTCATGCGAAAACGGAAGTGGCGTCTGAGGACAAGCAGTTCAATGCAGAAGAGAGCGTAGGAGTGCTCAATTCTGGCGAATCGTGCTGCTCTGTCGCCTTGAAAGCCGCATGATTTATGAAGGGGGAATACAGTCCTCATACTCCTTCACTTTGGTACAATATTGTAGATCAAACACAATGTAAATCAGGATGGTGCACAATGAAATTCTGGGGAGTTGCACATAAGCCAGAGCATGCTGCACAATCCACTTTCATGGCCTGGTAAAGCCATGTTCATGTATTTCGAACAATTGTGAATTGCACGAGATACACAATAGTGAAGTTTTGGATAATCATTTTGTTTTTCCTCTCGTTATCATCGCAATCCGATATGCGTTCTGTTCTCAGAAAAGACCATACAAGTTTTGTAGTATACGTGAGCATAAATTGCTCATTATACTTTGTCAGAGTACGCGAAAGGTGAACTCTATAAACGCATTATCAATTATTAATAAAGTTGAAGCCAGTGCGATGCATAAAGTCTCTATTACATCACCAAAAAATTACGAGTATTTTTAGGAGAAGCTCCTAGCGCTTGTTAGAAATCCTAACCTCAAATTGTGAAATCACGCCAGCGCGATACGGCATTACAAATTTACAACTAGACGTGCACCTTGGAAGCAGGCAGTATACATTAGCTTCTTCGTCATGTTAGCATTTTAATGCTCATATCACATGTCAGTGGTGCAATTTAGTTCGCATTTCATGTCGTGCCTTTCAGTTAAGGTTGTCATCCTTATTCGAAGATATAAGCAAGTGGTTTTTTATCAAGGACCTTAATTGAAACAAGTTCAAAGGATGTAGCAAATTAGACAAATTTACAATTTGGAAAATATATTTTGTGGCTTTACAAGCTGAAACATACACGATCACAATGCGTGCCATAAAATGAGACTAAATATTTGTAACCATAGGTCAGCAAAATAAAAAGACGCCTTCTTTAAATAAGTTTTTTTTTTCACATAGGACTCGCAAGGACCCAGACTAACCAAAATTTTTCTGAACCGAACTAAGAACTCGCTCAACTCAGACTCACCGTAGTAAACCTCACCCGGGCTCACTCAGACTGAGGCTTACCTACGTATAACTCAGCCAGACCCACTCAGACTCTGACTCATGCTTCAATCGGAGTCTTTGAATTCCTGAAATAGACTCATCGAGTTTGCCGACTTATAGTCGGAACACATCTCTCGTTCACGTCACACGTTGATGAAAACCTTTTGTGTGCGTTCACGATGGTGAAATATGGGAGAATAAGGAACGGGGTCACTATGCCCACATTACGGTAATAGGGATGATATTTACTGATCTACGCAAAAAGAAGTAAGCGAAAAGCATGAATGCAGCGTAGAAACCAGAAAAGACAAGTTCTGGACTTGTCTTTTCTGATTAACTAAATGTGAATAAAGAAAGCCCCTACAAAAACTAACCAGAAGCGCATGCTTAAAAAGGCTATCTAAACCACGGCTGCACATTTAACCATACATTTTTTCCAACAAATGTTTCAAGGCAGTGGTATGAAGCAGCCGACATCTATGGAACACCAAAATATCAACGCTAAGTTTATCTGTGAGGAAAGCTGGGGGATCACTCACACATGACACTTCGCTCTGTTTTTATTTCGAAGGCTTCACGAGTTTCGCATTCATTTCTTTTTCCTTTGCTGATGACCTACAATGACTTGAAAGAAATTATTTTGTCATGCTGTTGTGTCTACAGAGATCAGATGGATCGAAGCCTAGTGACACCTATAGGCAGTGTGAACATCCTTCAGGCACAAAACTGACCTCTTCACTAGTCTCTGCGTCCCCAATATATCAGTGTCATCGGCAAAGGAAGGAAAAAATGAGCATGAATATTTGGAAGCCTTAAAAACAAAAGGGGCAAAGTTCAACGCATGCATAAGTGATCCTTCAGCTGTCCTTGCAGCTAGATGAGGGATTTGCGTTGCTAGATAGCGGGTGCACGTGCCGTTGATCATAGAAGTGTGCTGTTTGAACCATTTTGACACGTTTCTTGCCTTTTTAGTGTAAGGTGTGCAGCTGTGGAACGCATCAGCCTATTTTTCATGAATGTGCTTCTGGTATATGGGTTTGTGTACTTTCCGCCGTGAACATTTCGCTTGATGTCTTGTCAGGTTGAGCTCCTTAGTTTGTTTTTCCAAAAATATTATAAACCAACTCGCCGAGCAAGCTACATATGTGGTGTCCTTTTTGAAACACGGTTGTGACAAATCGGTCTATAGTTAGTTGAATCAAGTTCGAGATAAAAGCTAGTGCAGTAAACGCAGATTTCTTGGTTTGATAGCACGGCGTGGAGCATCGCACGGTGTGCAGGACAAGGCATGTTGAAAATACAAGCCCACGCTTCAGTGTCTTGTTCGTATTCTCTTTCTGTGCGTTATCTCACAATTTACAAAACCTAACTTACGGTGATCCCCATTTCGTCCATATTGCCACGTTCCATTCCTCAAGCTTTGTTATCGCCCCGATACACTACACAATTCTCAGCGCAAACCACGCCAGCAGTTTTCGAGAAGCTTCGTGGCTGTAGTAGATCATTTCGATAAGATCCCACCCACTCCGCCAACTGTACAAATTATTCCGGAACACTCGTCACCGCCATCGATAACGCTAGAACATTCGATGGCAAGAGTATGAATGCCGACGCACTTCGCCGCTGGTCAGTAATTGATCGACGGCCAACGCTCCGTTCACTGCTATCTGTGCAAGACCGCTACTGTAATCGGACTTTCCGTTTATCGGGCACAGCTTTGCCCAAATAAACAGTTTAATCCCAACATAAAGTCTCCTGTCTTCGGCCACGTCATGACCTTGTGACATTATTGTTGATTTCATATGTTTGATAGAATATTTCGCATGATACTTGTCATTTACCTTTATTTGTACATAAGCCCTTAACAGCTAGCCCTACCTCAGTTATAACAATATCTTCCATACACATCGCGCTTCTACTTTGCCCGTCTCTAGTTCTGACCCCCTCCCTTCACATTTGAACTGCCTTTGTTCTTCGACTCGCTTGCTGAGTCATAATTATGAATATTCCAGTGCCGACTTTCCACACCTTTCATCATTTTTCAAAGCCCGCCTCACTCGTTACAATTTCTCGTCAGCTAGAATATGTCGACAGTCCTCGCCAAATAGCGCCGTTGGCACTGTCACTGACAGGGATTTGCTGAAATATAGTGAACTCAAAAGTATCCTAAAATTCACGTTCAAATCTAATCCAACATCATTAGGGGCAGCCGACAAGTTTTTTTCTTTATAGTCCACCAAGGTGCAAATGTGGGCATGTTGGTATTCCATGTTTAAAAAGGGTAAGAGCGCACTGAATACGAATACACAAAGAAAGGACATACACGCGCTATGTGTGTGTGTGTGTGTGTGTGTCCTTTCTTTGTGTATTCGTATTCAGTGTGCTCTTACCCTTCTTAAACATTTATAGTCCACTTATTACCCTTGAAATGGCAGGTGAACCAATTTCGATGCGTTTGCGAAGTGGACAAAATTAAGGCCAGACTGGTGGCAGAAGGTGCAAAATAAACGTAGACAAGCAGAAAAAAAGTTATTTAAATGGCGCGCCGAAAGAGAGAGAATAAAACATTTATTTGCGACCAAGGAAGGAATGTCGGTGAGTGGGATCCTTAAACCGGGATTCCAATGGCACGGGCCGCTGTCCTCGCTCGTGACACGAGGGCCTCTTGGGTCTTCGGATCCGAGCTGGATAGTGCTGTCTCCCACCCTGCAGTGTTGTGCTGTGCTCTGGGTTGTAGAGGCGGATTGTGTGGGCATTCCCATACCATGTGGTACAGGGTAGCTGTTTTAGTGACGCAGAACCTGCACTGTGGTGCGTGCGTGTCGGGATCTATCTTAGACAGTATGTATGGATTCGTGTAAGACAAGGTCTGCAGGCGACGCCACGCTACCTGAGATTCTTTACTGGGCTTTGGCCCCAGGGGCGAAAGTTTCCATCTTTCGAGTCTTTGATGTTTTAGAATATATGTTCATGTTAGGAGCAGGTCCATACGCATAGCCGAGGTTGGGTGCGTTATGCCTGGGTCGTAGGAGTAATTCTAGGGCCGAGGCATGAGAGAGCTCATTGCCTCTAACTCCGCAGTGGCCAGGTATCTATACAAGATCTTTCAATTCACCCTCTCAGCGTGAAGACGACAGTTGTGTAAGAAGTCGATGCGCAATGGGGCCATTGTAGCCTTTAAAAAAATTCAGTAAGCTGCTTTTGAATCTGTAAGAACGAAGGTGGACCTTGGGTTTAGTAAGGCAAGTGCGATTCCTGCTTCTTCCATAGTTGTGTCTATGTCCTGGGCTGATATTCAATCAACCTGTTTTCCATAATAAATGACGCTTGCTGTACATTTGCCGTTCACTGGTCGAGCTGCATCGACAAAGAAGGTGCCCTCAGTATCTGAGTGGTTGTCGTGAGCTTTTTCCCGTGCCCAACGTCGATGTTCGTGGAACTGAGGATGAATGTTGCGTAATAGTTGTTTGATGATGAAGTCTTGCCTCCATTCATGTGGGATACGTATCAGAACTATTTCATGCACACCACACGAATCAAGTCATGCGCCTCGCCACCACTGAAACAGGACGGAAAACACTATCAGTACTTGGCATCGAAGCCCCCATTGAGAGAAGGGGAAACAACGTATCGCACATGAATGGCGCACCGAGAAAACACGTCGGCGGCGGCGGCGACAGCGCGCCGATCGGTTGGCGTCAGCGGCGTAGTGAAAACTGTGGGCGGCGGCGCGGTGGCGCGCCGACCCTCGGCGCAGCCTCTAATTCGAAGGCATAGAGTTTCCTAAAGAAATGTATAATAGGAAACTGTGTGCTAGAAGGGTGGGGGGGGATGATTTTAAAATAAAAGAAGAAAAAGTGAGCCCCGTAACTGTCTCTCACGGGGAGGACACCTCAACAGTAGCTCACGAGGGAGGGGGGTAGAGAAGGGAATAAAAGGATAGGATTAAAAGGTAGAGAGACAGCGAGAGAGGAAGGAGAAAGCGAGGCGAAGGGACAGGGAGCGACGGAAGTAAGGAGAAGACAGGAAAAAAGGACACGGTTGCAGGAGTCCGAGGACGGTGCTTACTGGCGAGAGCTCTTGTCGGCGACAGGAGATGGCTTAGGGCTAATCCAGTCGGCCAGAGCTACGCTGTCGTTGCCGTAGGGGACCGGCGGCAGGAGGTGGCGTAGGATCAACCCAGTCGGTCAGAGCGACGCTGTCTTCGAAGATCGCGAGGGCACAACCGGTCGGCACGGAATCCAGCCAGCGAGTCCTATAAGGGAGCAGTACGAGGCGGCCGCGCCGCATCTTGGCTTATTCTCCGACGGGTGACAGTAGCGGCGGCGCTGTTGTCCCATGGTACTGAACAGAGTTTCATACCATAATACCTAGAGGGGAATCTGGCGCTGCGATCATGGAAATTAGGCCACCGCTGCTGCGACCTGGTGAGAATGACCGAAATACTATTCTCACCCGGTCAAAATAACGGAAACGCTATTTTCACCCTACTTGGCTTGGATCTGGGCGGAGTTGTGGAACATTACTGCTAGTGTGCTGAGCGCACGCATTCCGTACGATAGAGGGTGGCCCCGCATGTGATGACTGCACTCAGATGCCACGTGCAGCGCTGCGTGTTGAGTGGGTGAACGAACATCCTGTCGTCCTGTTACTGCCGGAGCCTCGCCACGTGTACAATCAGTGTGTGACAGCCATCATATATTTTACTGTGAAGTTCGACGACGCCAGACATAGGCTGCAGCATCCTGAGATGTTAAAAGATAAGCGGCAATGCAAAGAAAGGATGCGTTATGTGCCAGTGTGTCGAAGCAGTTATTGGTCGATCAAGGAAAGGTGTCGTGTTCCCGGCACCAACGGATCCAGCACAGTTTTGTGATTAGGAAAGTAGGATCAAGAGGGCAAACAAAAGGCTGACGCTGAAGGCTCTCGTGTGCGAAAGGCGCAAGGCTGGTACATACCGGCGACTAGCAGCGGTCGCGCGACCATTTGCGACTGGTCGCAAATAGTCGCGAACGGTCGCAAACGGTCGCATAGCGACTGCTTTGGCTAGTCGCTCCCTGGCCGATTTTTCAAGCGTTCGACTGCAGTCGCGAACCTGTTGGAACCAATCAACAATGCTCAATTTTCGTTGTTCATTTTTTCATTGCGCTGACGAGAACAGATAAAAACATAAATACGGCGTGCTCGGTTTGCTCCGCTCACTCATCTGGCGGCGACCAGCTGATTGGCGCTGGTCTCCAGAGTTTTTGCTAATAACGAGATCCCGACGAGACTCTCCGGTATTCGCTCGCATGCTGCCTCTGACGGTTTGAACATCAGTAGCTTTTTAGTCGCCAGTCGCAAGTGGTCGATCGACCACGTCTAGTCGCCGGTGTGCACCCGCCTATATTGAGAGTGACTGCATCAAACTATCTTTTCTGATTAGAGTGAACAGGGTCAGGAACAAAACTGTCCTTGTAGGCATAATTTAAAATATCAATATTTATCTAAAAAATTGAATATGCCGTTTCAAGTTTTAGTCACACACTTTTCCCCCATTTCAACGTCGGACTCCCTTTGCAACAACGTACTGAGTATCATAGCGGCCAGTGTCAGATTGTTCATTGAAATGTTATAATTCTTTGTTTTCACTCTAATCCTAGTGGAATGCAGGTAAGAGGTGAAGAATTTTGGGTCTTTTGTGATAATTCTTGCTCTCAAGAACAAAGCACATTTTTAAAAGATAACTTTTGTGGTAATGCTGTGAATGGTCTTTAAAATTATTTTTTGCGTACTGCAGCCACGTGAGTATCTATCTATCTATCTATCTATCTATCTATCTATCTATCTATCTATATATATATATATCTATCTATCTATTTATTTATCTATCTATCTATCTATCTATCAAATCTCCTACGTCTGAGTGCCCAAAAGTATTGTGGGCGGGTAAGATGGTTTAATGATAATGTCTCGCTGGACCAAACATTCTGCATGGAAATCAGGTATTCTACCACATAGACACACTGGGTCTCGACACTAATGTAGAAATAGACACCACTCAGGCACAGTGTTGCTTAAAATGTCCATTGCAGTTGCAATGCTACATTTATTGTCTGTTTATTTGATTCATTGTAAATTTCTAATTACTATTCCGGTTTTATTTTCACTACTTTATTTGTACGTCATACAAGATATTTTGATACTATTTACTTATGCGTAACAGAATTATTTAGAACTGTGTCATTTGCATATGGTATTATTAGCATGAACTTACACTTTATGTACTATACTAAAACCAGATTCATAACCTACTTTAAGGAGGCCATGGCACTGAATTCGCCAACTCCATTCATGCATTGCACGTTAAACAAAACATCTGAGAGCAAGCAGAAAAATATTAGGATAATTTGCTGTGACAACAAATTTCTATTTGATGTTTTTCAATATAACCATACATCGACGTGGTACTGCTGCGTGGTGACGAAGCGACTACTCTGGGAAATCGTTGGAAGCAACCCAGGTACCACAATCCTTTCTTGAAGGCCATGATTTTACACAATGTACATAAAGGAAGCACTTGGGATAGCTGTAAATAGCTTATCTCTGATGCGTCATTGTTTTTTATGTATTTTCTAAGTGATTTGCTATGCCTTCTAGTGCTCATTTGAGTGAATTGCCAAAATGATTTAGGGGTGACACCCTTGAGGCTTCATGCCAAATACGAAGTTGCTGCTTGTGAGAAGAGAGTTGCACCAGCGTTTTGAAATTTCATAAAATGTAAGCTTATAGTTGAGATACGTCTGTGCATAATCAAACTGGGCTCTCTACTTTGTTACAATCTTAGAATGAGAATAGAAGGGCTACAGTAACACGGCACCTTTAAAATCATTTGCACAGCTTGGGGCAGATGTTCTGGATATTTAATTTTTTTGTCGAGCATGATGATTGCAAACTCTCTCTTGAGCTAAGGAACAAGAGAGCACACAAGCCGGCAGTGCTTTACAAATCAGTAACATGAGCAAATGCAAATTGTTCAGTACTCGCAACTGCATAGTACTGGGCAAAATATACGAGGGTAGTTACTCAATTTTAAGAGTTTGTTATGTACGACCATTATCACTGAAGCATGAGAAGTTATTCATTGCACAGGTCTTAACAGTGAGCTCTATAGGTATGTATATGTGGCCAATGAGCTGTTAGAACGTCGTACTGTGCCAGTGTTTTTAACCGTAATTATGCACTTTAGAAAACGCAAACTTCCATAGAAGACTTACTTGGATAACGACTGGCGAGTATGAGCAGCCAGAGCCTTGACCCTAAATTTCAACAAGGTAGTCCTCTTGTTGAGATGCTGACTCCAGCACAATGCTTTTTTTGTTTTTCCCAGAATTCTCCAGTAGTAACGTTATAGAGTTAAACGCTGCTGCCAGCACGTCTGATAATGTTCGTGTCAGTTGCTTGCTACCGTGTATAAACTTTGGCCATAAATTCTGCAGCTTCAATCCACCACTACAGCTGTAACTATCAACAAATATCTTGATATTGGGCTAAAAACCTGTTGTCTGTGTCAATGTAGCTTTACTGCGCTGTGCAGGTGAATTGCCCACAATCCTGCTTTAGCTTTTACACCCTTGTTGCCTGCGGATGTGAGAGAAAGTTCAGATAATATCTGCTTTTTTCGAGTGCTCTCGCAATCATGTGAGTAATTGGTGTATCAACAAATAAATATTGACTGTTTACCTTTGCGCATGTCTTTGTGATTGCATCCTTAAAGAAATTCAACAGATAATGAAGCCATGGCACACAGCTGCACGCACAGTTTGTATACGCTGGTCATATTGAAGGTGCTAATTTTGGTCGCTGCATGAACAATTGAGCAGAATATTAAGGTGCCCTCCCAGCAAAAAAAAAAGCTGTAAAAAGTACTAGAAGCAAGCAGCTGTTCTTTCACGCCTGGTCCAGCAAGATAGTGAAAGCCTGAAGATCACAATAGCCATTATGTCTCTAATTTTTCACGCCTGTCGTTTTCTACCAACGGTTGAAAGGAGAGTGAACTCCAAAAAACGTGTTCCCAATTGGCGTGTCCTTTGGTTACACTTTCAACATCTCTCATTCCAATCACCTTACAGGCCATTATCTGAAATGCTGTATTGTTAATTATGTAATTCAAGTAACTTGTCTCCTCGGGGGAAGGTGTGTCATCTACAGACATATTACGCGACTTGAAAATAACTGCCCTCCTCTTCACGCACCAGGAATGCAGACAAAGCAGTAATGTGGAACAAATTTATATAGCTACAAATACACTGCAACTTTTACAATATCAAAGGCACACAGCTACACACACAGTTTTTGCATATCTGCCCACAAACATTACAGATCTCTCGTGAATGAACTTTTCAAATAGCTTATTTCATTGACAAAACTGAGAAAATGGCAACTGCGCATTCGCAAGTAATACAAGCCTTGCATGGCGCCCTTTAGATTACAATCGGAATCAGGTTTCTTGATCCGCACAGAGACGCGGAGGGGAGCTCATCGCAGTAAATAAATTCCACGTTGAACGAGATTGGATTTGGTCGTACGGCACGTTTTAAAGGGAACGACAAATTTGCCAGCGCACTACTGTTTAGCACCTAAAACCGCACAACTACGGCCCCATAGAGCTAATACGCCTGTAACCGCAACACTTCCAGCTGCCCACATAAGCAGCTGCTGTCGTACATACCTGATGCGTGAATAACAGAAGCCGTGTCGTAATAATACTTTAATATGGCCAAAATCAACCTGCCGACAAGCAAGCATTGTATATATCTGCTTCCTTGTACACTTAGACAATCATCTCAGTACGCCAACGAGTACGCAAACACCAACCGCGAACACCACAATCTCGCGCGAACATAACCTCAATATCTACCCAATGCGCAAGTACAAGGCATTTAATACGAATGCACCCAGTGGGTGTACGAATGTTATCAGCCTGGGACTTTGCGAACAGAGCAGTTGACGCAAAACAAGGCTTGTAATATGCCACGAAGAGCGTTCGACAGCATCGCAACCATCACCGCAGATGTCATATAGAGCTACGGCGCTTACCGCTCATAACAATCATTACGTTCATAACAAGCGATACAACTGAACCACTTGTGGTATCCCCTTGCAGAAACAAACGAAAAATATTACAGTTGCATCAAACGGAACACGATATTCAAGCGGAGAACTTGGGTCTCTGCTTGCTAGCAGTGCGTCGAATGGCCCGGAAGGAAAATGGCCGCCGCCACTCAATGTTGCCCGCATGCAGCCTTCCTTTGCGGTACTCTGAATTTTTTTCCAGTGGCTCTATTGTATTACACTTTCTCACTCCGTTCTTCGGCTAAACGAACGCCTCGTCTAGAAAGATGCCTGAGACATCGCACGGAAGGTTCCTCGTAGTTCAGTGCTTTTTCCGCAAGAAGCCCTACTGAAACGTTCCGTGAGAAATCTTACGGAAAATATATGGACTCCGTAACATTTCCTTATGCTACATACGGAAAAAATATGGAGTTTTATGGAAATATACGGAAGTTGTATGGCGTTTACGGAAAGCTTCTTATGGAGTATAAGGAAGGATAAGGAAATTGTATGGCGTATACGGAAAGCTTTTTATGGAGTATACGTAAAGATAAGGAAAATGTATGGCATATATGGAAAGCTTTTTATGGAGTATATGGAAGGATAAGGAAAGATAAGGAAACTTATGGAGCATACGGAGAGTTCATAATGGAAGGATAAGGAAAGTGTATGGAGTGTACAGAAGCTTTCATAAGGAAAATGCAGAATGTAAGGTCTTACGGAAATATACAGATTTTGTAAGGTGCTTACGAAAATGTGCAATAGTGTATGAAAGGCATGTGGATTGTTGCAAAAATGTGGAAACTCTACAGTTGTTGTCACATTTTAAGCAGGGAATCCGAGCTCTATAAAGTTATAAATGAATGCACAGTGACATATATAGTACAAAAGAATAACGCAGCCTAGTCTGTGTTGTCAGTCACCGCTGTTCGCCCTTTTCCAGAATGAATAACACTTCTGTAGATGACCAAGTGCTAAAGTCTGTCACACGGAAAATGTGTGATTCACAAGGAATGACAATAACTGTCATTTTACTTGCATGCTGTCACACGAAAACAAATCAAGCAAAAAAAGCATAACTTCAAGGGCTCGTTTTTTGGTAGAAACAATAATAATGAGAACTAAATTCAATGTGAATGAACTTGTCAATATTAATGAAACTGTTCTCATTAACATTGGCAAAGAGAAATGTCATTTTAAAATATCGGCCATGAGCTTAGCTCTCCTGAGCACCGACAAAAGAAATGAAAATCTATGAAAACTAATTGCATGTAGCCTAAAAATAATTTTTTATTGATAGTATATGCTCCTACAATATAAATACAGCTATACACAACTTGCCACAGCTTCACGACAGAAACGAGGTAGGGGCAGAGGAAGTGGTCAGAAAAATAATTAAGTATGAGAGCACAACTGATATGTACAAACACATAATGGTGCTTATCACTGATGCACGGATGGTCGTGTATAGAGCTGGGTCGTTTTGAGATTGTCAAAAGCATTGTTTCAGACCACCATGCAGATTACGCTTCAATTGTAGTGCTACATAAGACACAACTTATGGGCCAGCTTTAATGAATAAGAAGATTATAGGTTAAACAAATGCTTTAATATATATCATTTCATGGCTGCATGGTAGCATACAAGCTATGTAAAGCGCAATAAAGTGAGGACGCATGAGCTTCTCTTGATGCTTCAGTTCTACATAGATGCTTCAACTGTGCTGCAAAGAAATTTAACCAATGTCTGTGTGTGCAACATTGTCAATTTTAAACTATCTATATGTATACATAAAATTCCTACTGCGAGTTAAGCTACGTAGCACTCCATAACTCTTCCTTTTATTAAGGGCAATTTTTCAAACAATCAACATTATTCATTTTCTGTCTGATGACTTCGTGCCCACAATTCTTGGTTTGGCTCGATCACAATTATGCAGCCCTTATTTTGGAGGAATCAAAAAACATCAACCAAAATATATTTTGGAACTGCTTCTCGGTGATATTGCCTTCCCTCAACTGCCACAGCTTGAGGTGAGTTATATAGCAAGTCTCGCGCATACCTAGGGCCTACCCTTGAAGAAACTGGTCCGGCTGTGAAATGCTCAGTTTTTTCTCAAATAAATTTTTTGGTTTGAGTTTTCTCACTTATCGAGTGCCTTCACAATCAATCAGACCCATTGTTTCCCTTAGTCCTTAATTTTGTTATAATATGAAATAAATAAAAAAATTAATAATGAAAATAAAAATCATAATAACTGTTCCGCAAAAAACACAGTCCCACATACGTACTTGAACGCAATTTTGCTTTTATTTTGTTTTAGAACCTAAGGCATTAGAAAAGATAGCAGTACAATAAAAACGTTGAAAAAAAAACAAAAAAATTAAACTTCCCGGGACTCGAACCTGCGCCACTTAGTTGTGCTCGTGAACTGAGTGCGTTAGCTTGCTAAGCTATTCGCGCTGAATGTAGTTTGGTGTTCAAGTTATGCATATAAATTTGCTTTTTACACGCTATGTGTTGGTATATTTATGTACGATATGCGATCGTATCTATTGTTGTGTGCATATGTTTTGGGATTGTATATACGTCCCATGCTTTTCGCATGTCTTTCAACTATAGATTGCTGCACCGCCGCGGATGAAAACAAGTATTTTTACACCCACACACAAGCTTGAGCAGTTGAAGGTTGTTTCCCGGGGCTCTCTTGCGATTGAGTCGGCCACCACAGGGAATTAGAGTGATACGCCATTAATCCCTGCATCTAGCTGTATTCCACTTAGTAGCTCTATCGCTCGATGACAAATCGAGCGCGGGGCGCGACGCTATTGCGCACGACCATGCCTCGCGTAGCGGCGACATCAGCTGATTGCGCCGGCCGGCTTGCTTCGATTTGCTTCAGAGCAAAGAAATGTCATACCTTGAAAGATTGCGTACTACACTATGTCAAAATGTTACTGCTTTGTAGCCGTCCTATGATTCATTGAGAATTGATAACTCTAATATCACTACTGTAGAGCTTTGCGTCGGCGACACGCACCGAACGTGAAACCGCGCTACGTCTGTCGTAGAAGCAGTAGGAGGCTGTCGTCTGCTAGAACAAAAACAAAACAAAGACCTGCGAAAATAATCATAAGTTGTAACTTGTTTTTTGAATAACCGTTGATCACTTTTAAAGTTATTTTACCAGATAACCTAATTTTTTTTTCAGTTTATAGCAGCGACAGATGTTTTTTTTTTCTCACACAGCTATCCAAGTCAAATCCATTCACAGCTAAAGCCACATGTTGTTTGTCTTCTTTGTTTCTGTGAGCATGCCGTTCCGGTGCGTGTCTCATGTGTTCACGCTGCTACACACGAGAGCACGAAATGTTAAATTTACGCAAGGAAGCGCCGTTCCTCGTTCGTGTGATGTGCTAAGATTGCGCCCTATTCCCGCGGTTGTCCGAGTGCGGATCAAGTGCGAGTCGTCCAAGGAATCGGCGGGTTGGGCGGGCGCTCGAAGGACTCCCAGGTGACGGCTCACGCCTGTGGTCGCTTCCCTCAGGACAGTGTGAAAGAAACTAAATGTAAGGGGGACACTTTTTTATGTAGACCAAGTATGCCACTCAGTGCAAGTGTGTGTTGCTGCACTCGAACCAGGCGTCGCGAAACGGCAACCTTACGCGCCTTTGCGAGTGCGGTTGCCGATTCGCTTTGACAACGCTAACGCCAGCAGAGCCATGGCGCATCGGCGCGGCCTTACTGGAGCTAATTCGAGACAACTGCGGCAACGTGCATGTGTATGGTGATCGATTTTTTCATATGTGCAATGTAGTGAGGAAGACGCACACGGCGCTTGCTACGTTGTTGATTAAACGAAGCCTGCAGTGCCATTTCATGCAAAGCAGCATTTTGTTTACGTTCGCGGGCGATACAATTTGTAACTTGGCTCGATTCACCTGGCCAACCGCCTAAGTGGGTTGATTAGCATACGTTCACGGTAGAGCGTTATTATGCCCCTAAACAGTGGCGTGTGCTTGTTGAAAGATATAATGTGTGTGCCTAGTGTAGAGAGAGAGAGAGAGGTGTTCGTGCAATCTGCATGTGTACCTGCAAGACGCCTTTGCTTGTAACTAATAATGTACCGGCCAGCACCTACATTGTACGCCTGACTTTGAAGAAAACTTGCATGCACAATGTGAGATTTCGTAATCTGCCAGAGTTGCTTTTTATAAAATAATGCACTGCCAGCATGTTCAAAATATGTTTCACTGCTGTGTGGCAGGGGTGCGGTTATCACGCTGTTGTGTAGTTGCTGATGCAAGCACTTATAGTTTTGATGCGTTAATATTTCTCATCTAACTCATCAGGTGTTTGGCTGTTTCAGCACAAACAAGGCAAAGAGAGAAGGAAGACGGGTAATGACAGGACCAGTGCCGACTTTTGTTTGCAGGAGAATACCCATGTTGGTGTATTTATTGTGACAGCCTTTCTGTGTTGCTTTTTTGCCCAATTTATGCAACAACAAAGTTGTCAGCAATATGAGAGAGAACACTGAAATTAGCTTTTAAAGATCATGGTGACTAAATGCCTAGTAACTCACAGCACAAAGTAACAACAAAAGACATCAGTATGATCAATGTGGATGAGTACAGTCTTGCATCGAAAAAATATATTGTGCAAAATGTTCCCTAAGTAAGAAACCTCTCTATGTTTGCAAATAGTGTGACGTCACTTCGAGCACCGTGCCAGCCATTCCCTCCCTCTGTGCAAGGGCTGGTTGGCAAGGAAGTTGTTTGTGACGTTCCTGATAGACCACCGAGATGTATGCGATTCTAAACCTGTAGCCTAATATATGTAATCTTTTGTGCAGTTACATCGCTGCATCTGACACCTACAACTTATTTGCATATTTACATTGCTCCCTTAGGGCCTAACACACAAACTTGTTGTTTGCATTGTCACTTCATGAATATCGAGCGGTAAAGGTACTGAGTATATGTGAAACAAGAATCTCTGCTTATTACATGAAGAAATATGAGGCCTTCGATGAAACGAGTTATACCTTTATTGAGCTTGCGTACTCGTCGGGGCGATTCATACATGCAGCTCCAGCATATGGTATCTTCCAGCCCGGTGACCTTGCAATTTTTTTCTGCACACAGCGCAAACACCGAGATGTACCCACTCGCAGATGGTCACGTCAAGTGCATATTTACCTTGACTAAAATGTCGAATCAAGTTTTTTCATCGACCGGTCCCAGCCATGAGTGCTAGTCTTCGTAAACAAGACACATTGTTATTGACACTGCACACACCACACTCAGTATTCTCAGTTGAACCGATATTCTCAATACCTTTCAATGCACACTACACGCTGCAATCAACAGTGCACATTTTTGAAGACTATGCCGCTGTTGCTCGCACAGGCCACCACGTGTGTTCACTTCTTCAAGATAAACAGACAGCGTGGCAAATATTTTACCACACAGTTTACCACACAGCTGGATGTTTGCTGACACATACTACAGCTAATGTCGACATTATAACGTGAAGTGTAAGCTTTGAAAAATTAAAACTTGCCCCAAACACCGCACGACTGTACCGGGCTGAGCCACCAGCGGGAGTGTTTTTCCAGCCACACCTTTTACATGTGCCAGTGACATCATGCTGTGACGTACCTCGGTAGGGGCCTATCGCTGCATACTTTATGTGAATGAGGGTCCTGTTAATGAAAGCAGGCATTGTTGATTTCGTAACTTGTTCATGCCCAACTGGACCTTCATTTGCACAAGTTGTCTGACTGATATTCAGGCGAACTTTTGTGTAATAAATTATACAGTTGGCAGTCTGTGCTTGCCCCATACTGTTGTTACTGGTGTTTCTTGTTGTTACTTTGCACTGCTCATTACTAGTCACCTACACAAACTAGCCTATCTTGCCGCTGTTTTGGACAAGATGCAGCAGGCAAGTGCGATAGTGTTCATAACTCTAAATTCTCGAGCAAAATTGATCGTTTGATATTCAGTTAGTTGCATTCATATCAGTACATTATAAGAAATCATCTGATTAAACATGAATCCGTGTTCCTTTACATAATGCTCACAACTTTTATATCAAATTGAATGGTGTTTATAAAAAACATGGGTTTTAGCTAAACTTCATGCTCTTTTCTCGAAGAGCTGACAAAACGCTATTGCATGCTTACTTGCCATGAATTTGACTGTGTTCTAAATACATTGCAATTCTTCACCGGACTGCCAGCACACTTCACATTGGGGGAACATTTAATAACCATGGATTGATTAATTAAGAACGGAAAGAAAGAAGCGGCAGGCCGGGATACTTGATATTGGCATCCGTTTTGCTACACAGCGCATTATCATGCAAACTTCCTATAGAGTGGTTATGCGTCTTGCATGTGTGTCTGTAAACCAAGAACTTTGGGTAGAACTATATTTATCTTACAAATGGTTGCAGGACTGTGGAGGCTGTAGGGCTGCTTAGGAATGGTGGAATTCCTGGACATGTGTTCAACCTTGCTGCATCAGCTCCTTGGTGTTTTCACGGCATCTTTACAGATGTGTTGGGTGAGTAAAGCAAGCAGGTTTCAACACAAGGAAAAGTATAATATGGCAGCACCTCTTGTGCGTGCCTTACATCCCAAGTATATCAAATATTTATCTTGCCTTGTGGCCTGTAATTTTTAAAGAGACACTTCTTTTTGCTTTATATTTGAGTCTTGATGCTTCGACAGCAATGTATTTGTGTTTGACAGCAAGTGTTCTTGAACAAATAACTGATCTCAATAATGACAAAACACCCTTCATACTTGGTCTTTAGCATAAGCTAGCACTTATCTGTAGCAGATTCTATTATTCATTTTTTGCTGGGATGATAATGGGCAAGTAGCAAAGGCAAGTTCAGATTGGAGTGGTCGGTGACGTCTGTTTAGGCTCTGCCACATTGCTTTGCAACCAGAGTTACTTGTGGCCACATATACAATGAAGCCACATGACGTGCGTTCTAAATGAGATTACCATATCACATTTCACTGCATCTTAGTATGTGCCAAACAAATGCAGATATCATTAGCTTGCCACTATAAAGGGATCCTAAACCAACACAAGGTTGAAATTTAGTCGTGGTGTTGCAGCTGTGTATGACTCTACAATGGATACATAGCCGTGATAATTTGTCTATATGTGGTCGCAATAGTAGTGTTACACACAATGTACGATATAAAAGAGGTCTTCGCTTATTTCACTTTTTTTCGCTATGCTTCTTTCTTGTCTCTTCTTGCCATGTGCTCCTCCTCACTGTACAAGGAGCAAGAGCAGTGGGCATACAAACACGTATTTAAAAAAAAATGTTGTAAGGTGAGCACTGAGAAGCTGAACACTTCCAAAAGGCTCAAAGAGGTAAAGGTATTGTTTCTTGTTACTTTTTGGGCACCCATAGCTAGTTCTGCTGCTGCAGTTAAAAAATATGTGAAATGTTAAAAATTAATTGGAGATGGTTTGGCACCCATAATTGCAGTTACATACAGAACTAGGTTTCAATGCGTAAGCAAAATCTGTTTACTTTAAATCAATCCTAATGATATCTGAAATTCAGGAAATATTCACAGAAAAGCTCAGGAAAAGGCCAAGTGGTTGCCCCTTGAATGTGAAGGAGATACCCTTCTTCTAAAAGGTCAATAGACAGTCTAGTAGTCTCGATATTACATGCACTATAAAATATTCTGGTGTGGTGCTTTTCATGCATGTTATAATGAGAGGGGTTTTTAATAGAACTGTTGTCACTTTGCCCTGCATTGCTGAAATTGTTCACATAGTTATAATACATGAATCACTTTATGCCTTTTGATTTTATGCAAATGGATTGCTTACCCAGTCGGTTTAACTTGATCTGGATAAAATCATAAATGCTCTAAAATTTTTTTTACTATACAGCAGGTTTATTTTTAAAATACGCGACCATTGATGTGAACGCAGTTGGTGGCATGCTTGATTAATCCTTCACTATCACCACTCTAACTACACCTGCTACAGTACATAGTGTGACAAAAGTAATGGTACTTAACATTACTGGCAGCATACACTTTTATGTCTCAAAATAGGTTAAAAAGCCTGGTAAAAATGTGTGTACGTTTTTTTTTTCGCTCCAACTAAATATTCGGGTCTACTCAAAGTAGCTTCCACTCTTTTAAGTTCCTCAAACTTTTAGGTGTTCAAAAGAAGTATCAATGCCATATACTTTCTTTGTCAGCCTACTCACCACTCTAATAATGAAAATTACCCGACAACATTACTCAGGAAAATATAGGGATGTTATAAAAAGTAATGTCAATTCAATTGTCAAAAAATGTCAACCCATTAGTAACTTGCCGCCAAGTTACATTTTCGTTCACTTTTCTTCTCACAATTTTGTGAAAGTTATTTTTGATAACATCACCTATAGTTTGTTTGGCATCATTGTCTGCTAGTTCTCATTATAATGTGTTCAACAAAGACAACAAACCCTTAAATTTATAGTTCTTTCCTTTACTCATGAATCTGAAACAGTGAATCTCGGTAATCTTAGCGGTGTGTGACTTGTTTTTTTTTTGATCAGTTGTGCATGTATTCAAGTACATGCATTTAGGTGGGAGGGCGAACTATTGCCTCCTCCTGTGACTAGCAGATTTTCTGAGAACGGACAGATGCATAATGCTGCCAAAGAAGTATAGGGATATTGGAAGTAATCGTAACGTATTTGCAATCGTAATGTAATTGCCAGTAGGCAAAAAAAGGTGTCCCACACTCGCCATAATGGTAACAGGCAGCGCTGACTGACTATTCCATGCATAAATGCACATATATACCGTACAAAATGGAAGAGGGATAGCCGCCATGGTAGCTCAGTTGATAGAGCATCGGACATGTTATTCGAAGTTCGCAGGCTCGGTCCCTGTACAGGGCAGGTTATCTTTTTTTTTCCTGCCCTGCCACGGTGGTCTAGTGGTTAAGGTACTCGGCTGCTGACCCGCAGGTCATGGGTTCGAATCCCGGCTGTGGCGGCTGCATTTCCGATGGAGGCGGAAATGTTGTAGGCCCGTGTACTCAGATTTGGGTGCACGTTAAAGAACCCCAGGTGGTAAAAATTTCCGGAGCCCTCCACTACGGCATCTCTTATAATCATATGGTGGTTTTGGGACGTTAAACCCCACAAATCAATCAATATCTTTTTTTCCTTCTACTTTTCTTTCTTCACAATTACAACACTTCTATTCTTCTTGAAGATTTTCTGGTGTAAAAAAGGTACCTTATAATCTTAAGAGGCAAACAGAATGTGCCAGTGTACTAGTTAGCTCTTGTAGTGGTTACAAGTAAGATATGTTTTGAAGAATAAATCATTCTGCCACTTGCCTAAAGAATGGCTACAGGACATGGCGCTGGATGCACTTTGTTATTTTTTAATCAAGCTATCTTGTATTCTATTTTTATAAATTACATGGGATACACATGACGGTATCACACACTTTAACGCCACAAAGATTATACAGTGAACAATGTTATAAATGCGAAATTGCATAAGGATAAGGTGAAAACTGCACCCTCAACGAGAATGTACAGAAAGCACTGGGTGCAGGCGTCATTCCTTCTGCCCGTGCTTTTCAAGTGCGAGCTGTTTTCACCTCGTTCTGACCAACTAACTAGATTGAGATGTGTTGTTATAGTGCAAGAGGATGCTCCACGAGAAACTAGGTTTGTCTCAAAGTCTGTGTGTGTCTTTCAACCTATATGGTGCCCGGTTCAAGAGTTCATGCAGACCAGATCGTGTAAAACAGGACCGTGTAAAATGGACCGTGTAAATAAAATAAAATGGACCATGTAAATAAACAGGATCGTGTAAAATGTCGTTTTCGTGTGCAACTGTAGTTGTGGTTGTGCTGAATGACCTTTCTTTATATACACTACATAACAAACCTGCTTCTTTAGAGTCGAGTGCATCTTCAGATTGATTGTAAATGTTTGCATATGCGAGGCCTTAAGTTTTATAAGAAATTCCTCAGTGTGCCACGAGCAAATGTGTGTTCAGCGAAAATTTGTATATCTTTATATACAACTCTTAAAGCCTCGTCTACAACTTTATGCAGGTTGACCTTGAGCAGAAAACGAGGAGCGGCAGCAGCCCCCAGAAAAGAGCAAGCACCCTCCAAGCTTCGAAGCTCTCTTCGACAGGAACAGCAAGGTCACTGTGTGGCATTGAAAACCATTGCAAGGAGTGCCTTATCAGTACACTGTGCTGCTCTTTCATCGCAGAAGACGAAGTTGACCACTCCAGAGGAACTTCACGCTGTGTATTGTGAGTGCTTCAGTGGTTTTGTTTTTGTCCAGCCAGCAGTTAAGAAATCATGTGTCAGATTCAGCCAGGATGGCTAGAGGGAGTCGGGCAGGCATGTTTGGACATTTGTCTAGCCAAGTAGTGCCAATTTTCGCACTGGTCCTGTTGGAGTTACTGCCAGAATCACAGAAGCTACGTCACCTCTCTAAATGTACAGATGTGTCGGGGAAGATTAGCTGCATTAGGTTTTTCTATAACTGATAGCTGCCAACATTCTTCATTATACAGGAGTTTTGTTCCTCACTTATGGGTGTAAAGCCCTTTACAGAAAAAATGCAACACGTCTACTTCCAGAAGACTCCAAGGCCCTACTTGTAGGTTTTTTCGGCTTGTATCATAAGCACCTCGTTTGGGGTACATGAACATTTTATAAACATGTACAGCGAAAATTTTGGGTGGCTGGTCGTTTTGTCGTTATCTTGTTCCTCGCAGTATTCTTAAGCATGTTGTGCATTACGTTGTCAATCTGATTCATGTGCATAGAAGACATTACGAAGTTTCAGGCTACAGTATAAAAAGCCTGGAAGCAAGCTATGAATAATTTTTTAACAGAGTTGCTTAATCTGATACATGATACATCACTAAACTTTCGTGCGTATTCATCAATATAAGCTCGTCTTAGTGTTATCCAAAATGTAGATGTGAGTCGACAGATGGAAACATCTAGTTGGGTAATCAGGGTGAACAGTAGAAGTGCTTCAGACAGGCTGGCCGATGTTGCGATAGGAGGACCTATTTTTAGAAGTCACCTTGTCATCCTTGGCGTGTTAGTTTAAATGGGGTCAGTAATGACATCATCTATTGGTATAGGCGTGTGTGCCTGTTGGAAATGTTTGTCTGAAAAAAAAAAACCTATAAGGCAGAAGAGTGCAGCCCTTGCTTCTTTTCAAGTTAGGTTGCGCTGATACAAAGTGTTCTCCTGTTGGAGGTTGGGGGTAAGGGAAGCAAAAAAAAGATAAATGATAGAAAAGAAGAAAAAAGAAGAAAGAAAAGGGGAATGCAAAGTAAAAGTAGTGCTACACTGCTCCTACTTTGCATCCCCCCTTTCCTTCTTTTTTTTTCCTTGTTTTATTTTTTCACCTTTTCTGTTACATTTGCATTGTCCCATCTAGTGCACGAATCAAAGACACATGGCTTTGCTATAGCAAAGATACCTATGTAGTGTTGGATTGAACAGTGCATTGTACTTCATTTAGTTAATTACAGACTGATCAGTCTTGCAATAAGTGCTTCCTGTCTATCACCACACATGTTCAATTGAAAAGTTTGTGCTTGGCTCTTAGTATGCTGGTATATAGCTTGTGTCTTCGACTACTCAAAATGAATGTTATTTTGCTGCTGTTTATGGTAATGAATTTATCCAACATGAAAATATCTTGCCTTGTGAACTTTGTCGGACCTGCCTTTCTTTTTCTTTCCTATGCAGGCATTGTATGTGAGGGAGGCAGTAACAGAGAGGTGATAGCTTGAGCTTCGGAAGAATAAATGCTGGCAGTGAGGCAATTACGCATCAAACATCCCAGCCATTTTGCCAACCGTCCTAAATGTGTTTTGAAAAAAAAATATTGTGCTCGTTTACTGTATTTTTCTGAAAACAGCAAAATGCTAAAGTATATCGCAGAGAACAAAATATTAGGCCACGTTGGTGCCTTCTGGACTTCCCAGGATGTCGTCTGGGTGTTGTTTGTAAAAAGTAAAGTGTTTCAAAAATACGGCCTCTTCTACACCAAATTCGGTCTTGGTATTAAGTAAAGGTGCTTGTGTGTAGTGCATGAAGCTCAGTAATATTAGTGCAATTTTTTCGCCACATCAAAAGCAAGGAAGTAGTTCTCTTTATATGGCCAAGTTATATGATTACACTTTGTCTTAAAGTAGAAATGAATTTTCGAAGTTTTCTTATGATGGCTGTTTTCTGCATTTGATGTACGACAGCTTCCGTTCCGAAGTTCCCCATGGCCC
The DNA here is from genome assembly GCF_043290135.1 of Rhipicephalus microplus. Lineage (NCBI taxonomy): Eukaryota > Metazoa > Arthropoda > Arachnida > Ixodida > Ixodidae > Rhipicephalus > Rhipicephalus microplus. The sequence continues at coordinate 25,484,726 of NC_134700.1, read as the reverse complement.
TCAATAGAAGACTTCAAAAATCATTTTCTTCATTTAAACAAAATTTGTAATGATAACACTTGCCATGTAACAAGAACTGTTTATTTGCTTTCAACTTACATATAAAAGTAATTTTCAATTAGACAAACACACAGCTAAAATTGCATCTCAATGTGGACAAAAACGATTATATAGTGATATTTGTAATCTGGACCTAACATTATGTTTTTTCGTAAAATATAACTTCTGTGCAGTGAGTATTTGTGGCTCAAATATTCATACAAAATGCAGTATTGCCATACAAGAAATGCAAACAATAAACAGTTTGGCGGAATTCTTTAAAGCCTATGTAGCAGAAAAATTGCACTAATGTTACTTGACTTTAAATACTTTAAGAAGCATCTTTACTTAATATGTAGGTCAAATTTGATGTGGCAAGAAAAAGCAGTACTTTGAAATTTTTCTCACAAATAACACCAGCACGACATTCTGCGAAATTCTGAAGGTACCCACGTGACCACTACTTTTTTCTCTTCAAAACAATCTGCAAATAACTATTTTCAGAAGAGTAAATTACCATCATTTTTTAAACTATACATCTGTGATGTTCGCCAGGCAGTATGGTTTGTATGTTTGGTGTAGAATAGCCCAGTGCGAAAAGCAACAAATGGCTGAGCATTCTTTGACGCTCGGGCAATTTCGAAAGCATTTGTTTGTTAGCAGCAATTCAGTTAAGCCCTTGTCTTTATGCTTAGGCCCAGAAACAAAACACAAGTAACTAAAGTAGTCCTAAGAGTCATGTAGTCTCACTGTTCCAAGGCTTGTGGAGCCTAATTTAGTGCAAGCTTCACCATTTTTTTAAAATTCAGATTCAACCAACAGGTTTTGGAGGCACAGTGCATTTTCAGCTAACTTGTTTCACACCAGTTACTTAGATAAAAAGCGGAAAGTAGAGGTAAAAATACCATTTTAAAGGCATTGTAGGTAATAACAAAAAGGACTGCTTTCTTTTTTTGTGTGGTGCTTTGCCTGAACGCTGTGCTTTTTGTGGTATAGTTCATTGTCTAGTGAACATAGGCCTTAAAAACTAACGTTAGCCATGTTGAGGTCGATTTCTTGGTTATAGTCATAGGAGACATATAAATAATTATGACTTCAAACTTGATTGTTCTTTTGAAGATTTTTTCCTTGCATAATGATATTTGAGAGTCTTAGTCAATTTTGTTATAAGAAAACGTGATGTCATAATAGGGTCACTTTTTGTAGAGTCGTTCAGTTCTACCTTACCTTTTACATTCCTAATAGAGCAGTTATTTTCAATATCGGTATTTAAAATGGAATGAGCATGCTGTATGTAGTAAGGTGTAAGCACTTACAGATAGCACATGCAACCAACTTTTCTGTTGGCAGTTTATTTCTGTTATTCTTGATTTATATGTGGGGTTTAACAACGACGAAAACCACTATATGATTATGAGAGACACCGTACTAGAGGGCACTGGAAACTTCGACCACTTGGGGTTCTTTAACGTACACCCAAATCTGAGCACACGTGCCTACAGCATTTCTGCCTCCATCGGAAACGGAGCCGAGGTTTGATACCGCGACATGCGGGTCAGCAGCCGAATTACTGTTACTTTTGCTCCCCTATATGTGTGCAGTTCGGTTATAGTTATCTGGCTTGCACAGATTTTTAATGGCAACTGCCTGGTCCTGCTTGCTTTCATGGTGATTTTAACCTTCATAAGTTGCTTAGGTTTAACTCTCAAAATTGTTCAAGATGCCAATTTTGTGCACAAACTGTATAGTATAAAGGCAGCAGATGTACATGCACACACTATTAAATGAACACTAAGAGCTTTCACTTGCAGTTCCTAAAGTTTTACTGTGCAGGAAGCGTTTAAATCATAATTTCATAAGCACATAATAATCGATTATCTAATCGTGACAACCTAGTTATTTTCACTGTGATAAGCATGCTGTTTTTTTTTGATGTGGCAGAACTAATTTATACACTCATTCCTTCTATTATTCACATATGCATAACATGATTGTGTGCCTTAAATTTTCAGTTTCATTCTGTGTGGTATATTTTTTGTGCATGTAAACTATTGTGCTAACATATGTCTCTGACATTATTTGTGCCAATTATTTTCATTTCCAGGTTCCTATGAAGGACACATAAGTTCTATCGCAGTGACCTTCGAAATTTACAGTGGTGCCGGAGCCTCAAGCAGCATTTCGCCGATCTCCACAAGGCATTCATGAGATAAATACAGCGCCACACTTTCACAGTGCTATGATTATTATTTATGTTTAAACATTTCGTTCTAAAATTGCTGTTACATTGTGCCACCATCCTGTGGCTTAGGTGGAGCTCGTGAAATTGCGGTGCAGTAACCTCATTTGTGTACGATCAAACTGCAATGTCACTATTCACAGCTGGAGCATACAGACAAATAAAAAAACATATTGATTGTAGCAGGGCTGATGTGTATATTAATGCTTCTCTATTGATAATAATAACTTTATAAGTTCTTTAAGTCTTGCATAGAACACTGCATTAATGTGTTGCAATGTAACCACCATTTATGATCGCTAGCATGTTAATTTAGTAGTTTTGTAATGTATTTTATTTAAAAGGTAATTTTGCTTCTGCATCACAACAATTAGTAAGCTAGATGCCGATGATTCAATCCCTCATCATGCACATTTAAGAAATATTGTGATTTGTACACAGTATTGCATGTACTCAAGATGTGGACATCTATTCAATTTACACATTATATTGCTTTGCACTAGATTCAGACGTAACATGCACACATTTCAGTAATTTCCGCATGATACGTCTTTTCATAAGATGCGGAGTCCACATCATACGTCTTATGCGGAGCCCGCATCATACGTCTTCCATATTCCAATAATTCCGTATGTGAGGTCTCCGCATCTTACGGAACGTTTCAGTAGGGAGTACTCGCAGCCGACACTACTTAGGGAGCCTTCATGCATGGAGGAAGGAAAAACTAAGGAGAGGCTATGACGTCATATTCGTGAAGCCGCCGCATCGCAAACACCCGCACTGCTTCTTTGCGGAGAAGCACATAAACACTTCGCGATTTCCGGTACGGAGCCGCCGCGGTGGCCTTGGAGGCAGCGCCGGCAAAGTGGCAGGTGTTTTCTACCGGAGGCGAGTCATTTCTCGAGTGCTGCTTCTTCGGTCCTCCACAGCTGCCTGTCAGTGCAGATGTGGTGGACCCCGATATGAAACAATTTTGTGCTAAAAAAGGAAAACGACCCGTTATTACTTCCTCACTGACTGTTCCCTGAATTCAAACTTCAAAGATAATATGTTTGGATCTGCCGGTTTATATATAGTTTTTATTGTGATAGCGCATATAAAGACAGCCTCGTCTGACTTTTACCACCATCATTCACGTGTATATATATATATATATATATATATATATATATATATATATATATATATATATATATATATATATATATATATATGTAAATGAGATCTAACAAACAGTAATGCCAAGGAAGGTACAGGGGAAGTTATTAGAACCAATGGAATGTAAATAAGAAGAAAGAACAGAGGATGAAAAAATAACCAGCCGTGAACAGGAATCGAACGTACGACCTTCAAATAACGCGTTCGATGCTCTAACCACTGAGCTACCACAGCGGTAGCTCAGTGGTTAGAGCATCGAACGCGTTATTCGAAGGTCGTAGGTAGCAATTTACATTTTGTAGCATGTAGCAATTTACATTTTGGAAGTGGAAGCATGCAGGTCGCAGTGAATACGCTTTTCGATTACTTTTCTAAGCTTAAAAAATGCACGGAGGCATCCCCAGAGTAGTCTTACCCCGGCTAGGTGGTAGTCATTCGGTTGCTTGGGTAGGATCAGGCCGCTTGCTTCTGAATTGGTATCTTGACTGGGACGACGTGGCACCACTGGGAGGTGGAGAAGCTGCCAGTGTTGCCTTGTTGCTCACTGAATTGTTCGTAACCCTCTAAAAAGACACTGCTTTGTCTGTCGTCGTGGTCATTGTCCTTGCCGGTGTCTTGCTTCTCGTTGTCAGGCTGGTCGTTGCGTTGGTTAAAGGTACACAGCTTGGCGATGTCTTTTTCGTTTGTATCAACTTATTCACTGCATCTTTCACCGTGTCCTTGTTCTCAGAAGCCCTGCTGGTCGATGGCCGCCTTGTCGTTGGCTTGCTTGTCGCTGCCCTGCTTCCATGTGTGTTGTTTGCTGATGCCACACTTGATCGGCCTGTCGCTGAGCGTATTTTTATCGCTTCGGTACCACTTGGTGGCGTTCGCGCAGAGGGTGCAGCCACTTTCTCAGATGACGGAAGACTGTCGTAAGAACGAGCTTTCGTGGCGCGAGGCACATTACAAATGGTTCCGCTGCTTGTGTAGTCTTCCCAAGCAGCCGATGACGCATCATGTAGATTTTTGAAGCACAACTGTCTGAAGACAAGCAAGTCGCGCAAAGCCCTCGAAGCTTGGGTGGAGACCGTCACTTGCGAGCACGCGAGATGGCGGGAGCCATTCGAATTCATGATCGACGTGAAGTACCAGCTTTGAACGTTGGCCAAAGTTCAGAAGGAGCTGGTTGAAAAGTCTTGCAGACTTGTTGCAATGTTGCACAAAGGCTTCGTTTCTGCTACCATGACGGCGGTTCCAGGATCGTGGCAGGATAAAGCTTGCGTATATTCGACGTATAGCGGGGCGCCGTTTCGTTACAATTATCCAACATCTGGTGGTACCTGGCAAAAGCCACGTTGCCGGAACACATTGGGACGTCACTGCTGCTAACGTGAAGGATGAGTGTGTACGTTAACGGAAGCATGAAATGCAATAGTGAACTTACATCACTCATGGTAGGACCACTCTGAAAGGTGAAGGCTGGCATACCCGAATGAAGCCGATCAAAATGCTGGTATAGGTATTTTGTCTGCGAGTCACCCAAAATGGCTGTCGATGTGGCACTCTTAGGGTATTTGCAGTCAACAATTTTCGTAGTGGCATTTCCGGGCCCATAGTAGTAAAATGATTCGAAAAAGAAAATCTGAGGGTCCAGTGCAAATATAATTAAGAAATGAAGGAGCACACTTACGAAACTTTGATATTGCCACGTTCCATTTCCCAAGTTTTCGTTATCGTCCCAAAACACCACACGATTGTCAGTACAAACCACGCCTGCAGTTTTCGAGAAGGTTCCGGACTGTAGTAGATCATTTCGATAAGATCACGCCCACTGTGCGAACGGTACAGATTGTTCTGGAACCTACGCCACCGCCAGCGATGGCGCTAGAACATTCGATGGCAAGAGTATAAATGCCGACGCGCTTCGCCGCTTGTCAGTTGTCGAACGAAGGCCGACGCTCCGTTCGCCGCTATCAGTCCGAGACTGCTATCTGTGCAAGACTGCTGCTGTAATCGGACTTTCCGTTTACTAGGCACAGGTTCGCCAAAATAAACAGTTAAATCCCAACACGAAGTCTCCTGTCTTCGGCCACGTCACGACCCCGTGACATCTGGTGGAGGTGCTGCTTCGTTCATGTACCGGACGCCCCCGTCAAGCCGTGAACCCAGCCCACGTCGCGCAGAAGACCCCGACGCCAACCAAGAGCAGTGAGCAAGCCGCTGACAGCAAGGTCTCCCACCGGAGTACGGGCTTCTACAAGACAAGGCGCGGAAAGCCAAAGCCATGACCTCTACTGCAGCGACTATGACAACCAGAGCGTCCCAGCCCGCGATCGTCATTCATCAACCCAAGGAACCACCAACGTTTCATGGGTCATCGTTTGAAGACCCGGAAACCTGGCTAAAAACATACGACCGTGTGGCCGCCCTCAACCACTGGGACAACGAAGAAAAGCTCCGTCGTGTGTACTTCTACCTGGAAGACACCGCAAGGACCTGGCTAGAGAATCGGGAGTCCACGCTCCGAACGTGGGATGTCTTCTGCGGCGCATTTCTGCAAACGTTCGCGAGCGTCGCTCGCAAAGAGAGGGCCGCTGCTCTACTGGAGACCCGGGTTCAGCTACCAAATGAGAAGGTTGGAATTTTCACAGAAGAGATGGCCCGCCTATTCCGTCACGCTGAACCAGACATGCCTGAGGAAAAGAAAGTTCGTTTCCTCATGCGAGGGGTAAAACAGGAGCTCTTCGCGGGACTAATGAGGAATCCACCGAACACCGTCCAAGAATTTGTATCCGAGGCGACCACCATCGAAAAAACCCTTGACATGCGCACCAGACAGTATAATCGTCGCCTGACTCCAGAATGCGCTGCTGCTCAAACCAGTGACTCCAAAAACCTGCGTGAAACGATCCGAGCGATCGTGAGGGAAGAGCTGCGCAAACTGTTGCCTTCGGCGCACCCTCAAGTGGATTCGTTCGCCGACATTGTGCGAGAAGAAGTTCGGCAATCACTTCGAATTCCCCAAACACCCGCTGCCCGAGCCAGAAACTATGAGCTACGCCAATGCAGTGCGCCACAACTCTCCTCCCCGTCCACGCCGAAACGCCGCCCCGTCGCACTTCCGTCGCCAGACACCACCGCCGCCACCACCCCCACCGACGACCTACCGTTCGCCAGCGAGCCAGCGCAGTGCGCCGAGGAAAACCGACGTTTGGCGCACCCCTGACCACCGCCCACTGTACAACCACTGCGGCGAGGCCGGGCACACTTACCGCCGTTGCCAGTACACACAGATGGGACTGCGTGGCTTCGCCGTCGATGTACCACGTCTGCGGCAAGGGGAACGGCCACGTGACATCGCCGACTACCTGACAGGAACTCAATGGACACCACGAAGTCCTTCCCGTTCGCCGTCGCCCAGCCGCCGCATGTCACCGCACCCCCGGCAGTACTCCGGCCCAACGCGGGGCCGGTCTCCTAGCCCGTATCCGGGAAACTAAGGGCAGCAACCGGTGGAGGTGCGGTTGCTGTGCGGCGAACTACCGAAGATCCTCCGAAGACGACGACGCCGCGACGGAGCTTTCCGAACACAACACCAACCAGGCAAAGCCCTGACGACGAAAGCTCACTTACCGAAGGTGGCCTGACGGCGACACATGGAAGCAGCGGAACAAGCAGACGCAGCCGTGACCCGACGCCACGCCCTAACTGTAATGCGAGACGGCGAGCTAGCAACTTCGACGTTCTTATCGACGGCCACAGTCTGACCGCTCTCGTCGATACTGGAGCTGACTATTCTGTCATCAGTGGGTCGTTCGCCGTGAAGTTAAAGAAAGTTAGGACAGCTTGGAAAGGCCCTGAAATCCGCACAGCTGGAGGTCATCTCATAACGCCTGCAGGAATATGCACAGCGAGAGTCACCATTAACGGCCGTATTTATCCTACAGACTTCGTAGTCCTACAGCGTTGCTCGAGAGATGTCATCCTTGGCATGAACTTCTTATGCCTCCATGGTGCTGTCATCAACCTAAAAACAAAGTCGATAACGTTATCCACAGAAGAAGCACTACCGCCGCGCACGCCGTCAAGACACCATGCCTTGAATGTGCTGGAAGAACAAGTCACTATTCCGCCTCACTCAAGCGTCATTATTTCAGTCGGCGCTCCTAAATCACCTGACTTGGAAGGCGTCGTTGAAGGCAGTCAGCATCTGTTGGTCACCCGAAATATTTGCGTCGCAAGAGGAATTGCAGAGGTGCGGGGAGGCAAAGCAACGGTTATGCTCACGAATTTCAGCAATGAGTACAAACATGTGAACAAAGGAACAACGGTCGCATACATCGAAGAAATTGTCGAAGCCACCAGTGCTTTCGCCCTTGCCGATTCTGCGGAACCTGCTCAGAGGAACCAAGCCTCTCCCATAGTTTTCGACGTCAATCCCAGACTTCCGAACGATAAGCAAGAACAGCTCAAGGCCCTGCTCCTGCAATACGAAGATTGCTTTTCGTCGTCATCTGAAATTCGGCAGACCCCAATCACGAAACATCGCATCAAACCGAAGAAAATGCCAAACCACTCCTTCAGAGTCCGTACAGGGTTTCGACGCGAGAACGTGAGGCCATGAAAAGACAAGTAGATGAAATGCTGCGGGATGACATTATCCAGCCGTCCAAGAGCCCATGGGCATCTCCCGTGGTGTTAGAGAAGAAAAAAGATGGGACCCTACGTTTCTGCGTCGATTATCGCCGCCTCAACAAAATCACAAGAAAGGACGTGTATTCTCTCCCACGAATAGACGACGCACTTCATCGGCTCCATAACGCCAAGTACTTTTCGTCAATGGACCTCAAGGCTGGCTATTGGCAAATCGAAGTCGACGAAAGAGACCGAGAGAAGACGGCGTTTATAACACCGGACGGTCTCTTCGAGTTTAAGGTGATGCCATTCGGCCTTTGCTCAGCGCTTGCAACTTTTCAACGCGTTATGGATACAGTACTGGCAGGATATAAGTGGCAGACTTGCCTTGTGTACTTGGACGACGTCGTCGTGTTTTCCTCGAGTTTCGACGGCATCTTCGGCGCCTTGAAGCTGTACTTCAAGCCATCAAGACCTCCGGACTCACACTGAAGCCAGAAAAGTTCAGATTTGCGTATGCGTCAGCAAGTCTGGAGTTCGTCCCGATCCACGGAAAACAGCCGCCATCGCCGACTTCCCGCCGCCTACTGACAAGAAGGCCCTGCGCCGATTTCTGGGCCTGTGCGCCTATTATAGGCGGTTCGTGAAAAACTTCGCCCACATCGCCGATCCTCTCACTAACCTTACCAAGGCCGACGTGGAATTCAAGTGGGAAACGCCACAGGAACACGCTTTCCATGAGCTTAAACATCGCCTCCAGACGCCTCCGTTACTTGCCCATTTCGACGAATTCGCGAGACAGAAATACATACTGACGCAAGCAGCGTAGGTCTTGGCGCCGTTCTTGTGCAGAGGGCTTACGGGCTTGAAAGGGTTATTAGTTACGCCAGCCGATCGCTATCCAAAGCAGAAGCAAATTATTCCACAACAGAAAATGAGTGCCTCGCCATCATCTGGGCTACGTCGAAATTTCGCCCCTACCTCTACGGCAGGCCATTCAAAGTTGTGAGCGACCGCCACGCCTTGTGTTGGCTAACCACCTTGAAGGACCCTTCAGGTCGCCTCGCACGATCGAGCCTGAGACTTCAAGAATATGACATTACTGTCATCTACAAGTCCGGCAAAAAACACTCCGACGCCGACTGTCTCTTTCGTGCGCCTGTCGACCAACCGCTACCCGACGATCCGGATGACGACTACTTCTTGGGAACGATAACTACAGACGACTTCGCTGAACGACAGCGGGCCGACCCGGAACTTAAGGCCCTAATAGAATACCTCGAAGGCAGGACCGCCGAAGTCCCGAAGGTATTCAAGCGCGCACTTGCGTCGTTCTTCCTACAAAACGGTCTTCTACAAAAGAAAAACTTTTCACCGCTTTGAGCTAAGTACCTCCTTGTGGTGCCTTCAGCTCTGCGACCAGAACTCCTGCAGGCCCTGCACGACAATCCGACGGCAGGGCACCTCGGTGTTTCTCGCACGCTCGCGAGGATACAACAAAGGTACTACTGGCCGCGTCTTACCACCGACGTCAATCGTTATGTGAGGACATGCCGGGACTGTCAGCGGCGCAAAACACCGCCGACAAGGCCAGCGGGACTTCTGCAGCCAATGTATCCACCTTGCCGACCTTTCCAGCAGATTGGTATGGACCTACTAGGGCCGTTCCCGACGTCGGCTTTCGGAAACAAGTGGATCGTGGTAGCTACCGACTACCTCACCCGCTACGCCGAGACAAAAACCCTGCCAAAAGGCAGTGCATCCGAGGTGGCAAAGTTCTTCGTCGAAAATATCGTCCTACGTCACGGCGCCCCGGAGTTCCTTATCACCGACAGAGGAACGGCATTCACTGCCGACTTAACTCAAGCGATCTTGGCATACAGCCAAACAAACCACCGCCGGACGACAGCGTACCACCCACAGACCAACGGCCTCACCGAGCGGCTTAACAAGACGATCGCCGGCATGCTGTCAATGTACGTCGATGTAGAACACAATACGTGGGACGCCATTTTTCCATATGTGACCTTCGCATACAACTTGGCGGTGCAGGAAACGACACAGATATCTCCATACAAATTTGTCTACGGAAGGAGCCCGGCAACGACGCTCGATGCCATGTTACCCAACGTCACCGACGAAGAAAGCCTCGATGTGAGCGAGTACCTTCAACGTGCCGAAGAAGCCCGACAACTTGCGCGTCTCCGTATCAAGAATCAACAGACGACAGACAGCCACCGTTACAACCTTCGACGACGCTTCGTGGAATACCAGCCCGGTGAACGTGTTTGGGTGTGGACGCCGATGCGCCGACGTGGACTAAGTGAAAAGCTTCTGCGACGCTACTTCGGACCATACAGGGTGGTTCGACGTCTCGGCCCACTTGATTACGAGGTTGTCCCCGACAGCATCACGAACTCTCACCGACGCCGATCGCGACCTGAAGTCGTGCATGTCGCGCGCCTCAAGCCGTTTCATGCGCGTTAACAAACTGAAACAGTGTTTTTTTATTACTGTTTCATCGTAATTTATTCACTGTACTTTTTTGCATTATTATTGTACTTTCATCTTTAGTTAAAGCATCGGGACGATGCCTTTTTTCAGAGGGCGGCAATGCCACGTTCCATTTCCCAAGTTTTCGTTGTCGTCCCAAAACACCACACGATTCTCAGCGCAAACCGCGCCTGCAGTTTTTGAGAAGGTTCCGGACTGTAGTAGATCATTTCGATGAGATCACGCCAGCTGTGCGAACGGTACAGATTGTTCTGGAACCTACGCCACCGCCAACGATAACGCTAAAACATTCGATGGCAAGAATATAAATGCCGACGCGCTTCGCCGCTTGTCAGTTGTTGAACGAAGGCCGACGCTCCGTTTGCCGCTATCAGTCCGAGACTGCTATCTGTGCAAGACTGCTGCTGTAATCGGACTTTCCGTTTACTGGGCACAGGTTCGCCCAAATAAACAGTTAAATCTCAACATGAAGTCTCCTGTCTTCGGCCACATCACGACCCCGTGACAATATTTGTTTATCCACAGTGTACATGTATATATGTATATATATATATATATATATATATATATATATATATATATATGTATATATATATATATATATATAATAAGGGAAAGAAGTGTATACCTAAGGGCTCGTTTCTCCGTGTTTTAACACAATAATAATGAGATCTAACAGACAGTAATGCCAAGAAATGTACAGGGGAAGTTATTAGAACCAATGGAATGTAAATAAGAAGAAAGAAAGAAAAGTGGATGAAAAAATAACTAGCCGTGAGCAGGAATCGAACCTACGACCTTCAAATAACGCGTTCGATGCTCTAACCACTGAGCTGCCACAGCGGCCTTCCCTCCATACACTTTTTTTTGGGTTTATATGTGAATTTAGAAGTAGGAGTGACAGTCAGCGTCCTCTATAAGCCAAGCGACGAGTGTGAAAACACTCTTTTATGCGCATGTTTGGCGTCACGTAGCACGTGAACTAATTATGAGCGGGCAGCTGATTAATAGTCCCTCGTATACAACCTAATGACACCAAGTCTGCCAGTACGAGACCCTCGTTTAATGAAATAAGGGAAAGAAGTGTATACCTAAGGGCTCGTTTTTCCTTGTTTTAACACAATATTAATGAGATCTAACAGACATTAATGCCAAGGAATGTACAGGGGAAGTTATTAGAACCAATAAAATAACCAGCCGTGAGCTGGAATTGAACCTACGACCTTCGAATAGAGCGTTCGATGCTCTAACCACTGAGCTACCACCGCGGCCTTCCCTCCATCCACTTTTTTGGTTTATATGTGAATTTAGAAGCAGGAGTGACAGTCAGCGCCATCTATAAGCCATGCGACGAGTGTGAAAACACTCTTTCCTTGGCACTACTGCCTGTTAGATCTCATTAGTATATACTTCACTGGGGGTCACCACAATCATCATCGGGTGCACGCTCGGTCTCAGACTGCCCATTCGTTGCTGAGCCCTTATGCTGAATAAACGCTGTCTCAACCCAGACGTCATACGTGGTGGAGGTGAATTTTCGGTAATCGGTCCTCTCCCACTTCGCTCGACTCACTGGAGCTGCGTTCAGGCCGCCGATTTCCCCCACTGTCTGGCAGCATGTCACAGAACGAGCCTGCCGGCGCTGCTACCATCACTGCTGCCATCTCTCTCCCGTCGTCTTCAGCCGCGCCTCCTGTGTACCTACACAGCCACCAGTGTTATCCCCCTCTCTTCTCCGGACGTCGCGGGGAAGACGTGTAAGACTGGCTCGATGAGTACAGCCGCGTGAGTGTTGCTAATCGCTGGGACGATAACGCCAAGCTCCGTTACGTATCTTTCTACTTGACCGGTGTGGCGAAGACGTGGTACTTTAACCACATAATCGACATACTCGACTGGGCTACCTCCGAGCAGCAGCTACGCCACGTTTTTGGCACACCGGCCATTTGGTCCGCAGTCGCGAAGAGAACTCTCGACACTCGTCATCAACATTCCGGTGAGTCGTACACGTCGTACATCGAGGACGTTCTTGCGCTCTGCCGGCGGGCCAATTCATCTATGCCAGAGTCCGACAAAGTACGCCACATTATGAAGAGTATAGGCCCTGTTGCCTTCAATGCCCTGGTTGCTCAGAACCCGGCTACCATAGCCGACGTCGTCACGACATGTCAGCGCCTTGATACTCTAGATTCTGTTCGTCCACAACCAGACATAGGCGAACAATCTAACAGACCTCTCCATGACCTCATAAGAGACATAATACGTGAAGAGTTGCAGAACATGGGTTTCCCACCTTCTCCACCGTGTTCTCCACAGTCTACGGGAGCGACATTACGCGAAATTATCAGGGAATAACTGACATCTCTGAACTCTCCGGCTCACGTGCAGTCACCCTCGTCTTCGCCCATACGAACCTACGCGCAGGTCGCTGCTATGCCTCCCAGCGAGGTAAACACGACGTTGCCGCTAGCATCGTACGCGTCAGTCGCTACCGCTCCCCCGGTGAACTACCGTTCGATGCCCCCTGACCCTTCTTCGGCCCGCCTGACCGCACTATCTCCAGGGGCCCCGAACGCCTTCTACTCCCCACCCTGGTGCTCCTTCGCCCTGTCTGCTACTACTGTGGCTATCGCGGCCACATATCTCGTTTCTGCCGAAAGCGCCAGCAAGATGAGCGTCGGAACGACATGCGTGAACGGGATTTGTACAGTGGGGCCTCTCATCAAGGTCGGTGTTATTCGTCGCCCCCGCACTGGTCTCCATCTCCTCCGGCATCGACTTCACCATGGAACCGCCGAAGCACGAGACGCCGCTTGCCTTCGCCCTTCCGCCGTACCACTTCTCCGCTTCGGCCCACCTCATTCTCCTCTTATATTCTTTCGGAAAACTAAATGAAGCAGTTTGTGGAGGAAAAACTGCATTCAAAATAAAAACTGGAATTCCTCCATCAGGCCCGTGTAACATGGTTTCTGTGGAAGTAGAAGAAGTGCCAGTCGATGCTTTGGTGGACACAGGTTCGACATTGTTTGTTATACGTGCTGATTTGTGTGAACATTTAAAGAAATTAACGACGCCTTACGATGGTCCCACGTTAGTCGCTGCCCAGGGGAACGTCATTCGCCCTTCCGCGTTTTGTACTTCATCGACGGCATCCGCCATCATATCCAGTTTGCTGTCTTGTCCCGCTGCTCTCGCCGATTAATTTTAGGATGGGATTTTTTTTCTTCTGCCTCCGTGGCTATCTGCTGTAGCCAACGCGTCGTCCACCTCACCGACACGCACTGCACGCTCAGCGACGACCCCCAGAGGCCACTTCGTTTGACAGCTGCGGAAGATACCGAATTACCACCAGGTCAAGTGAGAATTGTAACTATTACCTCCAAGGACATCGACCATGGCGACGTCTTGGTCTCACCATCATTTAGATGTGTCGGTAAATGCATCATTCTCGCTTCCGGTGTAGTTCGGTTTCTCAATGGTTCCGCACTTATCACCGCTGTGAATACGACATCCGAAAAAATTCTACTTCCCCTGAACACCACGGTGGCCTGCGTGACGGATCCCGAGCCTGCGTGCGTCGTGCCACTTCATGCTGTCTCCTCGAACGACAGCCCCAGGGGTTAGCCTGAATCTTCTTCCGCCTTTACTGCAGCCATTAGCGACGACTTGATACCTTCACACATGCAACAGCTACTTGCTTTGTTAAGGAAACACGCAAGTTCCTTCGATGTTTACTCCTCGACGTTGGGCCGCACTACTACTATAACGCATCGAATCCACACAGTCAGAGCATCTGTTGTACGCCGCCGGCCCTACCGCGTGTCTCCTGCTAAAAGAAAAATCATCGAAGAAAACATAGCTGACATGCTCAAACGAGAGGTAATTCGCCCTTCATCTAGCCCTTGGTCGTCGCCTGTGGTTTTGGTTCGCAAGAAGGATGGCTCCGTGCGCTTTTGCGTCGATTATAGGGCGCTCAACAAGATCACTCGCAAGGATCTGTACCCAATGCCTCGCATTGACGACGCCCTTGATTCTCTACAAGGCGCGAAATACTTTTCCAGCCTCGACCTACGTTCCGGATACTGGCTAATTCCTATGCACGAACACGATAAAGAGAAAACGGCATTTGCGAACCCCGACGGGCTATACGAATTCAACGTTATGCCTTTCGGGCTGTGCAACCCGCCCACTACATTTGAGCGCATGATCGATACCATGATACGCAGTCTCAAATGGAAGACCTGTCTCTGCTACATGGACGACATCGTCATTTTTTCGTCAACGTTTCCTCAGCTCCTGCAATGTTTGAATAACGTTCTGACGTGCGTTGCCGCCGCTGGTCTCCAACTCAACACAAAAAATGCCGTTTCGCCACAAAAGCTATCAAGGTTTTGGGCCAAGTCGTGACCAAAGATGGAATTCAGCCGGATCAGGACAAAATTGCTGCAGTGCTTCGCTTTCCGCGCCCCGAAAGGTCGAAGGAGTTGCGAAGTTTTCTTGGTCTCGCCTCCTATTTTCGCCGTTTCATACGAAACTTCGCATCAATAGCGGCTCCACTGCACCAGCTTCTAGCTTCCGACGTGCCCTTTCTGTAATCGGAAGAATGTCAAACGGCATTCGACCGGTTAAAGTGCGCCCTTACGTCCGAACCTGTACTCCGCCACTTTGATGAGGCTGCACCGACCATCCTACATACGGACGCTAGCGGCCGTGGTATAGGTGGCGTTCTGCTCCAACGCGCCACCTCTTCACAAGAGAGAGTAGTCGCATATGCCAGTAGAGTACTTACTGCGATCGAGAAGAACAATACCAAAACTGAGCAGGAGTGCTTGGCTGTAGTCCGGGCAGTGCAAAAGTTCCGTCCGCATCTCCACGGCCATCATTTCACGATCGTTACGGACCACCACGCTTTATGCTGGCTTTCCACGTTGAAGAACTTGTCTGGACGCTTGGGTCGGTGGATTCTACGTTTACAAGAGTATGACTTCGATCATTTACAAGTCAGGTAGAAAACACCAAAACGCGGACGCCCTTTCACGCTGCCCGCTACCAAATACCCAGCTCAGCATTGGTCAAAGTTCAGCCATCACTTCTACTGTAGCGCCCGCGCTCGCCTCAATAGACCAGCTGTTATCGGACGACAAGCGCACACGTCACTCCTGCCAGTTGTCTGATCCGTACTGTAGGCATATTATGGACCAGCTCTCAGGAGCTTCCCATCCACCTAACGCGCGGCATCGTCGTCAACTCTTGCGATTTAAGCTGGAGAATGGAGTCCTGTACCGTCACATCTACCACCCTGATGGTCAAAGATGGGTCCCCGTGTTACCACACTCTCTTCGACTTGACGTGCTTAAAGCCTTCCACGATGACTTGACTACCGGACATCTTGGTATTCAAAAAACTCACCGTCGCATTCGAAGTCACTTCTACTGGCCCGGTATTTCTGCTTGCATCACGCCGGTTACGTCGGTTCCTGTGTCTCGTGCCAGCGTCGTAAAATCCAGACAACTGCACCGGTCGGGTCTCTACAGCCAATTCCGTGCCCCACAACGCCATTTGAGGTTGTAGGTATCGAACTTAACGGCCCTCTTCCCGTCACATCCACTGGCAAACGATGAATAGTGACCGCCGTAGACCACTTGACACGTTACGCGGAGACAACGCGTCTGTATCAAATGCCTCTGCTTCGGAAGTTGCTGACCTCGTTCTGCACGCCATCATTCTGCGCCACAGTGCCCCTCATGTATTGTTGAGTGACCATGAAAGGGTGTTCCTGTGAGAAGTGCTAAATGAAGTATTGCGTGCCTCTGGAATAACAAACAAGACAGCTACAAGCTACCACCCTCAGACCAATGGTCTCACCGAGAGGTTTCATCGTACTCTTGCTGATATGATAGCCGTCTACATCAGTCCAAACTACAAAAACTGGGATACTCTCCTAGCATTCCTTAACTTTGCCTACAACACGGCCGTTCAGCGCACCACCGGTTATTCGCCGTTCTACCTCGTTTATGGACGTTCCCCTACTTTCTTCCTCGACGTTTTCTTTTTCAACAGTGACGTCAACTCGTCGGCGTCTTCCAGCGAGGATTACATTTCAAGACTAGCTCGGTGTCACGATCACGCTCGCATCAACACGGAAGCGCAACCGCAAGATCGAAAAGTAATTTATGACGCATCCCATCGCCTTGTACTCTTCCGACCTGGTGACGAGGTGCTCCTGTTCACACCTATTCGTACACCTGGTCTGTGTGACAAGTTCCAGCCACACTTCATTGGGCCTTACATAGTTATCGAACAGACTTCGTCCGTTAATTACCGTGTGATCCCACTTGTCGTCCCAACAGAACACCATCACCGCTCCACAGAGATCGTGCACGTGTCTCGCATGAAGCGTTTCAGGCGACGTTCTCTACCACATTGATTTGCTACGGTCAGGTTGGCCGCTTCGATGTGTGGGGAATTAGTGTGGGCATTTATTTATTATGCGCTTCTCATACATGCATTATCATAATCATCATCATCCATCTGGGTCCCTGTGCTCATCTTCTCTGGGGTCAATCATCAAAGGGTGTGTGCATGCTCGGTCTCAGACTGCCCGTTTGTTGCTGAGCCCTTGGGCTGAATAATCACTGTCTCAACCCAGACGTAATATATATATATATATATATATATATATATATATATATATATATATAGTCGCGCTACTATATATATAGTCGCGCGAACCTTTGTGAACGCAAAGTGGTGACGGTGAGACCAATACATCCCCGTGATAGATGTCGTTGGACGTAATGCTGACAATTTGCTCTTGTAGTGGCGGCAGTTCGATGTCTTTCGCAGCGACCAGACGAAGTGGCTTCTGATTGTCGTCGTCAAGCATGTAGTCCATGTCAGCGAGGTGAACGACGCGTTGTCCACAACAAATCGCCGCGGAAGCAGATGATAGAAAATCCCACCCTAAAATTAGTTGGTGAGAGCAGCGGGACAGGACAGCAAACTGGACATGCTGGCGGATGCCATCGATGAAAACACGCACAGTACATAACACGGAAGGGCGAATGACGTTCCCCTGGGCAGCAACTAACGTGGGGCCATCGTAAGGCGTCATTACTTTCCTTAAATGTTCACACAAATCAGCACGTATCACATACAATGTCGCACCTGTGTCCACCAAAGCATCGACTCGCACTCCTTCCACTTCCACAGAAACCATGTTACACGGGCCCGATGGAGGAATTTCAGTTCTGATTCCGAATGCAGTTTTTCCTCCACAAACTGCATCACTTAGTTTTCCGAATGAATTTCAGAGGTGAATGAGGCGGGTCGAAGTGGAGAAGTGGAACGGCGGAAGGGTGAAGGCGAGCGGCGTCTCGTGTTTCGGCTCTTTCGTGGTGCAGTTGATGAAGGAGGAGATGGAGAACGGTGCGGGGGAGACG
The DNA here is from genome assembly GCF_043290135.1 of Rhipicephalus microplus. NCBI lineage: Eukaryota > Metazoa > Arthropoda > Arachnida > Ixodida > Ixodidae > Rhipicephalus > Rhipicephalus microplus. The sequence continues at coordinate 25,466,717 of NC_134700.1, read as the reverse complement.
AATAACGCCGGCCTTGATAAGACGCCCCGGCGTACAAATCCCGTTCACGCACGTCGTTCCGACGCTCATCTTGCTGGCGCTTTCGGCAGAAACGAGATATGTGGCCGCGATAGCCACAGTAGTAGCAAACAGGGCGAGACGAGCGCCACGGTGGAGAATAGAAGACATTCGGGGCACCTGTAGATAGCGCGGTCAGGTGGGCCGGAGGGTCAGGGGGTACGGAATGGTAGTTGACCGGGGGAGCGCCAGCAACTGACGCGTAGGATGGACGCGGCAATGTCGCGTGGGCGTCGCTGGGAGGCACGGCAGCAACTTCAGGGTACGTGGGTATGGGGCGTGAAGCATGTGACTGTACGGGCGCAACGCCGGTCAGCGTTGTAAGTTCCCCCCTGATGATGTCACGTAAGGGCATTGCCGAAGGCTGTGTAGGTCGTGGTGTAGGAGGTGTGAAGCCCATGGACCGCAATTCTTTGCGTATAATGTCCCGGATGAGGTCGCGCAGGTGGCCATCTGACGTGGAGTGGTGGTCACCAATGTCTGGTTGGAGGCGAACGGAGTCCAGCGCATCAAGGCGTTGGCATGTCGTCACGACATCAGCGATGGTAGCTGGGTTTTGCACAGCGAGTGCATTAAAGGCAACAGGCCCAATGCCTTTCAATATGTGGCGCACTTTGTCCGATTCCGGCATGGATTGATTGACACGCCGGCACAGTGCGAGGACATCCTCGATGCATGAAGTGTACGATTCAGCGGGATGTTGTCGGCGAGTATCAAGTGTCCTCTTCGCGACGGCGGATCGAATGTCCGGGGTCCCAAAAACGTGTCGCAGCTGCTGCTGGAAAGCAGCCCAGTCGGGTAAGTCAATGACGTGGTTAAAATACCATGTCTTTGCGACTCCGGTCAGATAAAATGTGACGTAACGCAGTCTGGCGGCCTCGTCCCACCGATTAGCGACACTTACGCGGTCGTAGCCGTCGAGCCAGTCTTCTACTACTTTTTTACGACGACCAGCGAAGAGCGGGGGTTCCCGCTGATGTCCGTGTATGTAAATAGGAGGGGCAGCTTGCGTCGGTGCATGGTTGATGACATGAGCGCCGGTAGGCTCGGTCTGGGACATGCTGCCTGACAGTGGGCGCAATCGGCGGCCTGAACGAAGCTCCAGCGGGTAGAGCGGGCTGCGGGAGGTAAGAGGACCGAAAATCCACCTCCACCACGTATGAAGTCTTGGTAGTCTTGGTTGCGACAGCGTTTAATTGAGGAAATACCTCGAAAAACGAACGGGCAGAGCCAGTACACCGACGATGACGATGATAATGACCCAGAGTGGCAATGAGGACAAAGAGACAAGCGGATGATGGTGATTGTGATCATGCAGGGATGAAGACGATGCAAGTAACAAATGCATCGTCCTCATCCCTGCATGATCACAATATATATATTCTCGTCCGACTACATTTGGCTTCAACTAGTTTTGAGACCTCATACTGTCGAATGGGTAAAATATACAGTGCACATTTGTAGAGACACACTATATTCAGTTTTCGACAACTGCAAACTATTGGCGCAGGGCTACCCAAGATTTCTTTTTTAGGGGGTTGGGTGTGCAGCAGAACGCCTAACTTTGGCAATTGTTGGTCGCTGTGAATGCGTGTAAATGTTTTAGCATACCCTGGAAAGTTAAACTACGAAAACATTTCGTGGTGTAGGGGGTTCAGATTGAATTCCTGTCCCCTCTTTACTTATGATTTTCTGGTTCTGTGTGTGTGTGTGTGTGTGACACAGTATTTGTTTTTTTAATCTCACAGCTTTCTGAGCACAGCTGTCTTCCAATAAATCGGCTCAGTTATTCTGAATATTGTAGACGCCTAACTAACGAAGAAAGAGTGAAGAGAGAAGAAATCGGTTTGATTCCCCCCTTCTGAATTATTTTCGATATCTCACAAGGGCTTTTATGGAGCTTAAATTCAGTAGAATGGCGTGTCATACTTAAAGGGCAATGTAATCATGTGCTAGACATGAATTATGAGCAAGTAAAAAGAAATCTGCATCAAGAAAGCGCGACGGAGGAGCCGAAGCGCACAGCAGTTCCTACACGCGGTGCGCGGCTCTCTCAGTACTATTTGACGGCAGCGCCGCCGCTGTGGGCAACGCGGAAGAGATCAGGCTACAGTGGCTAAAATAGAAAAGTGTGATGAACGCGCCGGCTAGCACGTAATGCTTTGGGAGGAAACCGCCAGATGACGCTGGCACACGTTTGCACGTCACCCAAGGCGGCGATGCGCTGCGCAGATCTTGACGGCAGTCAACCACGCGCGCGGGCGATGTGAAATATTTAAAATTTTTTATTGCTCGTGGATGACCTCAAAGGGCGACCGAGAAAATATGTTATTTAAATTCTGGAAAACAGGATCTGATCTTCTGGAAACAGGATCTGAAATATCGTCAGGTAGACAGGATGCCGAAAATGAGCGCGTGACGCCAATGTAACATTTTATCGATGTGAAGTGGTAAAAGAGTGGAACGATGAACTCAATTGTGAGCCGTTGCTTGCAACACTTTCCATGGCAAACCATCATTTTCTCAAGCCCTAATCTATAAATAAAGCCCCATCAATCAAAATGTCATACTCAGAGGCGAGAACGGCGAGCGGTATCTGAATGAAATCCTTTATTTTCTGCACACAAGTGATACAACACATTTCCAAAAAATGGCTCACTATCTGTTTACAACAATGCACTCTTAATAATTTGTTGCACGTCCTTTTTATCCTCAAGAAAAAAAGTTTTATAGGTCACAAGTGCCCCACAGAACATAGGGCTGCAAGTCTAGACATGAGTGGCGATGTGGGCTTGTTGGTGAAACATTTGAAAGAAATTTATTTAGCGCGAGGCGAAAAAACGAACACATGAAAGAATAGACTGAGAAGACAGAAGCGCTCTGCCTTTTCAGTCTATTCTTTCATGTGTTCGTTTTTTCGCCTCGCGCTACATAAATTTCTTTCAAATGCAAGTCTAGGGGATGCGCCTGAGCTTCAGGTACTTCCTCTTTTCACGGGAAGATGCTAGCTTTTTGTGGAGTACCTTTGTGTAAAAACACAAAGGGGTGAGCAGAAAAAAATTGTTTACTTGATTGATGAGGCTCGGACCATTTTGTGTGCAGCCCAGTGTAACATCTTTTTTTTTTTCAAGCAGAAAACAAGCTGTTCCAGGTTGTCACTGTGAAGCTCGTTGCAGCTAAAGCACTTTGAAAAAGTGATTTCAAAGGCGTCTACAAGTACGAAGAGCTTCTCCGTAGGTCTAACCCATAGGCGTCCACACGAGGGGGGCAAATCGTGCTGGCCAACCGGGAGGGGGCCGCTAAATCTGTTCTATACATTGAATAGGCAGTGAGACACTCTTTTAGTCATCTAGAAGGAGAAGGCGTAAAAGCTGCCTCATACAATGATTTATTAGAAATGAGGCGCCTTGCAATGAATCTTTGCCCCCCCCCCCTTTCCCTGAACAGCAAGCATGCCCATGGGTGTACCACATTTTTTGCGGACAGTTTCGCCCATTGACAGTGTGCTCGAAGTGCCGCGAGATGTGCCTCTCGCCGAAGTGCAGCTCGCACGCAGCCAAGTTTTCTTGTAGCAGCTTGTCAGCGCGCGGGATCGCTCTCCGCTACTGCGCTAACAGAGCTTCGTCCTTAGGAACGCCGAACAACTCATGCTTATTTTTAGCTGACTTGTATAGCCTGTAGTGAACCGCGGGACAAAGCTATAATTTTGTTTTCGCGCCATGAGAGTGCATACAGAATAATTGGTGTCATAGTGCCAGTGCAATTTTTAAAAAAACTAGGACGAACGCGGCCGACAAAACTCTCGGAAACGTGCAAACGACGTATAAACGATTGCGCGCGCCACCACGCGGCTCCTTTTCGGAGGCTTCAGTGCGCTCCGTAGGCGCCGCTTGCCGCTCATCACGCCTTCCTATTCTAGCCTCTGTAATCAGGCGGCGAGGCGGGGTCACGCCCAACATTAATGGATCCTGCCAGTAGGTAGGTGGGTGGATGGATGGATGGATGGATGGATGGATGGATGGATGGATGGATGGATGGATGGATGGATGGATGGATGGATGGATGGATGGATGGATGGATGGATGGATGGATGGATGGATGGGTGGGTGGGTGGGTGGGCGGATGGATGGATGGATGGATGGATGGATGGATGGATGGATGGATGGATGGATGGATGGATGGATGGATGGATGGATGGATGGATGGATGGATGGATAAGTGGATGGGTGGATGGGTGGGTGGGTGGATGGATGGATGGATGGATGGATGGATGGATGGATGGATGGATGGATGGATGGATGGATGGATGGATGGATGGATGGATGGATGGATGGATGGATGGATGGATGGATGGATGGATGGATGGATGGATGGATATGGCTGTACCCTTAAGATCAGGTGGTGGCTAGACCCACCAAGCCGTAATACCTAATGAACCAAAAACTAGATTTATTTTTCCCTTAAAAAGGGAGGTTGAGAATTCGTACTTTGCAGTGATAGGTTCAATTTTCAATCGTGCCTTGAATTTAGCCACCAATCAGATAACCTCCTTCTAGTTATTTCTACCCACTTAAAGTCTATTTTGCCCTCCCTGTCCCTAAACACCAGTGCTTTGAAAAACTCTGCGCCATCATCCTGAACTATAAGATAAAGCGCTTTACAGATGATCAAATGTTCGGCAGTTTCCTCCTGCTCTCCACATGCACTGCATACCGTGTCTACTCCTTCGTATTTGACCCGATAAGTCTTGGTTCTCAATACTCCCCTCCTGGCCCCAAACAGTAGAGAACTACCCCGAGTATTATCATAGGTTCTTTCCTTGGCAATTTCCTGCTTAAAAGTTCGATGTATCTGTAGTGCGGACTTCTTAATCGTGCCAATTCTCCACATATCGGTCTCAGCTTCCTTCACCTTCTTCTTAACCGATAATTCTTTTTAGTTAGGCCCCATGCTGTTTTCCAAGTATTTACCAGTCAATTTAATGGTTCGATTCCTCCATTTTAAATCGACATTCTTCATGCACGAGTAGCCGAATACCTTCCTAGCACAACGCTCCTCCCCTATTTCTCTCAATCGCTTCTCAAATGTTATCTTGCTGATAGCTTCCCTGCCCTCAAATGATGTCCATCCCATGTCAACTTGTACTCCCTGATTTGATGTATTCCCGTTAGCTCCTAAGGCAAGCCTACCTATTCCCCGTTGCTAAATTTCTAATCTTGCTGGAACTTCTGATCACAGGCACAAGAGCGCATTGCCGAACTTCAGACCAGGAACCATGACCCCTTTTCATATTCCTCTCACAACATCATACCTATTGTAATTCCACAGTTCCCTGTTTTTCATTACCGCTGCATTCCTGTTACCTTTAGTCGACACGTAAATTTCGTGTTCCCTTAGGTACTAGGCCCCATTGCTTATCCATACGCCCAGATATTTGTATTTATCTGTTATTTGTAGCGTGACCTCCTGTATTCAAAACTCACTACCTTCATTGTCATTAAAAGTCATGACTGCTGATTTTTCCTTACTGAATCTGAAATCTAACCTATCTCCCTCATTACCGCAGATGTCCACGAATCTCTGCAAATCTTCCTTGTTGTCGGCCATTAGCACTATATCATCTCCCTACATCAATGCTGGTAGTGCCTGTTCAATGAGTTTTCCTTGTTTGACGCAAGAGAGGTTGAAGCCCAGTCCACTTCTCTCTGTTTGGCCTCTAATCCTTGTGGGTACATCATGAATAATTAGGGTGACATAGGACACCTCTGCCTAAGCCCCCGTTTTACAACTGCAGGGTTGGATACCTGTTTTTTTTTCATTTTATAACTACCTTGTTACCATTATAGATATCTTTTAAAAGATTAGTGACTCATTCTTCCACGCCTAGTGTGTCCAGTATTCCCCACAATTCCTCTTGAACCACGCTATCGTACGCTGCCTTGATATCTGAAAATGCTAGCCACAGGGGCCTGTGTTCTTTTTCTGCTATTTCGATGTGCTGTGTCAGTGAGAACATATTGTCTTCCAACCTCTCGTTTTTCCGAAACCCATTCTGATGTTCCCCTTGCACCCCCTCATCCTCTATCCATGCCTACAGTCTTTCCTTTATAATCTGCCTCGCCAGCCTGTAGACCACTGATGTCACTGTTATAGGACGGTAGTTGTTTATGTCAGCTTTGTCCCCCCTTTGTTTTATAGATCGCGCTCATCCTGCTAAGTTCCATCCAGCGGGGACTTCACCATTGATTATTATTTTGCTCACTGCCTCTCTCAAAGCCTGCTTAGACTTCAAAGCTAATGTCTTTATCAACCTAATTGGAATGCTATCTGGGCCTGTTGATGTACTACTGGAACCCTCTCCTCAGCACTTTCCCACTCTCGTTGTGAAAATGGAGCCATTGCGCCTCTTGATTTATCCTTGTCTATTGTGGTGCATAAAGCACTTCTTTGTTGAAATTTTTCTGTCACCCTTGTTCTTATATATTCAATAGGTTTGTCCCCTTCAAGCCTGGCACCTTGAGCTGTGGTTTGAAACCTCTGCTCTAAGCTCGTCTCATTTCTTAGGGAGTTTAGATGGTTCAAAGAATTTCGCCGCTCCCTTTCTCGCTTTTTATGTACTTCTGCCACCCACTGAGCCCCCTTTCTTCTAATCTTTTCGTTGATCAGGAGGGATGCTTCCCTTCTACAGGTCAAAAGATGTCACATTTTCTTTCAACATTATCTGGCGGTTCACCCCGTTGCTTAGCATGTTTGTGTTTTCTAGAGGCTTCCTGCCGGTTTGCTATGGCTCTCTTATCTTCCTCATCCCACCAACTCTTGGGTTTGCGTCTTCTTTCCCGGGGTGACTTGTCACGTGCCTTAGCAAGCTCTAGCTCAAACAGTCTAATTAGATTCGTGTATGTCCACACTATTTTATTATCCTCAGAGATTACTTTCTCAATTTGTTTAGTGGCTCTTTCAATTTGCCTTTCTGAATAAAAACTGTCCTGTAGTTGCTCATCACGTCTCCTTCCCACTTTCACTGCTCTTCCAAAACTTAGCTTGATACGTTTGTGATCACTACCGAGACTTCTTGAGCCACCTTCATCTAAGTACATTCCCTTGAGCTTATCATACATCCTAAGTGGGCAAAACAGCGGTGACACCAGAACGTTGCCTAATCCCTGCTTGTTCTTCACGCAGCTCCTCGGCTTTTTCCATGGCTTCTTCTGCGACGGCGCTGCCTCATCGTCCATGGTGCCTTTTTTGCGACACGTGGAACCTGCCGATAGAGTGCCTCCTGACTGCCCCGTCACTCGTCTCGGTGATGGCCATGGCGAGTTCTGCGGCTTTTCGAACGGCCTGCCACGTGCTGAGCTATTTATTGAGGCCATTGTTGTTCAGCCAATTACCGGTCACCTGCGGACAGCGACGTCTACATGGGAGACTCTAAAGGACATCCCGTCAGCACATTCCTTCAGTGGCCAGAACAGCAGTGACACCGGAACGATGCCTAATCACTGCGTGTTCTTCGTGCAGGTATCGTACATCCAGCATGCCTATAGTTATCGATCAGATGACCGTTTTTTGTTACTGCTGTTCTGCCCGAGCAGTCTTGTTGATTTCTGTTTTCGTATGTTGCATTGCTACGATGACCTTCTCTTGAGTGGGGACGTTGAGCTTAACCCTGGGCCTAGGGGGGTGCCTTCAACAAATACATCAAAGGCACAGGGGCTAATGCCAATAATACGAGTGTCAATCACTGCTCAGACAGTCCCACTCCAGAAACGGCTAATCTCCTCGCGCAATTGTTGGCTGGTCAAAAGCAAATTGCTAGTGACATTGCAGATATAAAGGAGTCTTTTAAATCTCGCTTTGATGCCCTTGAAGCGCGCTTATCTTCACTGGAATCTTCTACAGCTGCTGTTGACTGCGATGCAGTGTACGACAAGCTTAAATCTGAAATGTCTGTCTTAGGCAATCAGTCTGTAAACTCACTTCGAAATCCGCCGATTTAGAAAACCGTTCGCGTTGGAACAACATCCTTTTGCATGTTTTACCAGAAACTCACGACGCAAATACTGACTCTTTATTGCATACTGTTTCGCAAATACTAACAGAGCATCTTAAACTAACATGTCCAGATATTGAGCGCTGTCACCGTGTGGGCCGACCACGGGATGGGAGACCGCGTCCTGTTATACTGAAAATTTTTGACTTCAGGGAAAAAATGCGGGTTATGAAAAACGTCACGAAACTGAAAGGTTCTGGTATTCATATCACTGAGGACTTAAAACCAAACGTTCGCGCCTTACGTAAGAAACTGTGGGACGCAACGGGAAGTTTTCGTGATAAGGAATGCAGAGTTAAACTTCGCTACGATCATGCTTATATTGATGATGTACGCTACATGTGGGACACTGATACAGACACGCTAAAGCGCGTTACCAACAAAGTTGCTAAAAACACTTCTACTTCTACGGCCGGAGCAAGTTCTTGTTGACTGCAGCCATGTAACAGCAGTATAAGTTTTTTGTGTTTGAATGCAAGAAGCATTGTGAACAAGTTTATACCTTTACTCGCTCTTGTATCATCATATTCACCCCATGCAATTGCGTTAACAGAGACTTGATTACACAGCGACGTGTACGATCCCGAATTTACACCCCCAGGCTATGTAGCAATACGGAACGACCAATCTTGTGGTGAAGGAGGTGGTGTCGCTCTTCTTCTTCGTTCGGACGTAAAATTTTCTGTGCTCCCTGATACGCCTAATGTCGAAGTTACTTGGTGTAAGCAGTGTTTAAAAGGGCTGTCTATGATGGTTGTTGTGAGCTGTAGAGCACCTCGTTCTCCAATAAAAACTTTAGAAAAGCTTAGCTTGTTCATACACGAACAGGACTTCGGCACCTCGGAGATTGTGTTCGTGGGGGATTTCAGTGCTCCGGGTATTGATTGGCGAACTCTGTGTTGCACCGGCCATGATCTGGCCATTTGTAGGGAACTTTTATCTCTTTCATTATCCCTTGGTCTTACTCAAATCGAGCAAACACCTACCCGAAACACATCTGTCCTTGATCTGGTCTTCTTAAGTTCTTATCTAGTTGAAACTGGTTTTCAGTACGAAGTAATCGATGGCATTTCTGACCACAAAGCTGTGTTCGTTTCAATTTCCTCCCCAATGACTAAAGTACAGCCCAATATTACTCATTCCCCTGACTTTTTTCGTGCTGATGACGCGTCAATAACCAACACCCTTGCATTTAATTTTGATTCTTTTCATGCGCTTGGTGTTCGCGAAGACCAAAACGTTTATAAACTGGTTGAAGAATTTGGGCGCATCGTTGACCTTCTTATTAATAACTTTGCCCCCCTCAAGTCTAAAAAAAAGAAATACAAAAGTCCCTTGAATGAATCGCACTCTACTGCATACATCACGTCGCTTTCGTCGTTTGCGGCGCCAAAAAAAAAAGACGCAAGATCCTGACAGTATCGTTCGATTTAATAATACCATGCTGCAACTACGTACCGAATTGCAAAAAGCTAAAGACTTTTATTTTCAAGTTGAGCTTCCAAGATTGCTTCAATCTAACCCACGCAAATTTCGGACTTCCATATCGCCAACTAAAACTGATACCATATCGTTTATGCTAGACGGTAAGGCTATTTCAGACCCACTTGAAATAGCTAACACTTTCAAGGTCTACTTCCAGTCTGTATTCACGCATGACAACAGTTCTCTCCTAGTATTCAGAAGCCCTAATCCTGAGCTCGCTATTGATGATGTGTGGATTAACGAGAACGGCATCCTTAACCTGATACTTAAGTTAGACACAAAAAAGTGCACCGGTCCGGACGACATTCCAAACAGCTTTCTCGTACGATACTCTCTGTGGTGTGCACGTTATTTGTCAATCATTTTTTGAAATTCGTATTTTCAAGCACTGTCCCCCAGTCCTGGAAACTAGCCAAAATCTTGCCCTTGCATAAGTCTAGTAACAAGCAACCCCTGTCCAACTACAGACCGATATCACTTACTTCAAATTCCGGTAAACTGCTTCAGCATGCATTCACAATCATATAACGGAATATCTTGAGTCAATTAACCTACTCTCGAACATTCAACATGGCTTTCGTCGTGGTTTCAGCACACTAACACAACTGGTCGAATTCGCGCATGCCATATCCCGCAATCTTGACATTGGCAATCAGATTGACGCGTTATTCGTAGACTTTTCCAAGGCCTTCGACACCGTTTACACAATAAGCTGCTAAGTAAAATTGATGCTATTTTAAACAACCCTCGATTAACCAACTGGATAGCTAGCGTTCTGAAATCTCGATCTCAATATGTGTCATTCCACTCCACTTCGTCCTCAACTGTCGATGTAACTTCGGGTGTTGCACAGGGATCCGTTCTAGGACCTTTAATATTTTTAATATTTATAAATGACCTTCCGAACAATTTGAAGTCTCAGGTCCGTCTTTTTGCCGACGACTGCGTCTTATATCAAGTAATTTCTTCTCCTAGCGATCATGCCTTAATTCAGGATTCCTTCACCAGCTTTTGCACATGGTGCAGGCTTTGGCAGATGCGCATTAACTTTCAGAAAACTGTAGTGGTATCATTCACTAACAGCCGTTCTCTGTTGCTGCAAGATTACACTTCCGAGAACGCAATAATTCCCCGGGCACAAGAGTATAAATACCTTGGGGTTATCTTATCACACAACTTACATTGGTCGCGGCAAATTGATTACATCACATCCAAAGCACTGAAAAAATTAGGTTACCTGCGTTGTACGTTATCTAAATCTTCGAAATGCGCCAAGTTACTTTTGTATAAAACGCTCATACGCCCTATACTAGAATATGCTTCATGTGTCTGGAACCCGTATATCACATGCGACGTCAACAAAATTTAATCTGTTCAAAGGAAGGCGGTTCGTTTCATTTGCCATCGCTACGATCATAACTTTTCACCTTCATCAGCAATGACTTCCTTGAAACTCCCTCTCCTATCCACCAGACGGGATACCGATTCTTTGAAGCTAGTGCATTCATTTCTTCACTCATCTTGTCGACTATCTTCAGATGATTATATCTCATATGCTGATACTCTTTCAACTAGACGTTACCACAGCCTCAACTTAAACGCTTTCTTTACACACACGAACATTTTCAAGAACAGTTTTTTCCTAGAGTTATTGAAATGTGGAATGACTTATCCGGTAGTATTCGTGAATTATTGTTGTCGGAATTTGCAGACGCACTGCTATAATAAATTTTCTTTTATTCAACCTTGTAATCAGTGTAATTCGTTCATGTAAATGTACCCCACTCCTGGAAAAGCCCTGTATTGGGCTGCAGTATTTGAAAATAAATAAGTAATAAGAACACACCACACACACAGCTGCCCTCAGTACCGGCGCTACCGGCGGCCTTGGCTGCTGGAGTCGCAACCGCAAAAAAAAAGCGAAAATTCCAACTGAACGCGGAAATGACGTTTCTGGTAGCCGCACTCAACGAGCGCTGTAGCAGACGACATGGGCGTCTCCCTTCTCTCTCGCGCATTCTCCAGCATACGATTGTCAAACACGCGACCCGGTGAAAATAGTACAGTGTACTAGAAGGACAAGTGTGCTGTGCGCGGCGCGTTCCTATAAAAATGAGGGGGCCCTCGCAGCGATGAAACAGGTTGAGTACAGCCTGCAAGTGCTAGATGACGCTGCAAGCCACCGCAGAGGAGCGCGTCTGCCAACACATCTTGCACTGTGAGTTTGTGCTGTTAACGCGAGTTACTTCTAGCATTGAATAACTATGCTCCTCGCCAGATTGTGCTGTACGTGAGTGAACAAGTTACGGTGGTGTTCGCGCTTGTCTGCTGGAGAGAGAAAAAATGACTAGGAGACGGCGGAACAAGCGAGACAGCTTCTGCTTTGTGCCGAATTGTAACAGCGGCTACCACTCGTGTAAGGAGGCACACTCCTTATTTCGGGTGCCGTTGAAGCTTGATTGATTGATATTTGGAATTTAATGTCCCGAAATCACCATATGATTATGAGAGACGCCGTAGTGGAATGCTCCGGAAATTTCGACCACCTTGGGTTCTTTAACGTGCACAGCATTTACGCCTCTATCGGAAATGCAGCCCCAGAAACCGGGATTCAATCCCGTGACCTGCGGGTCAGCAGCCAAGTACCTTAGCCACTAGACCACCGTGGCGGGGCTGTTGAAGCTGACCGCTTCAACAGTTACAAAAAACACGTTACACAACTGCACTTTTCTTAAGTAGGCATGGTATATCAAGGGCCACTGACACGTGAACTATCACTATCATGCACTATCTACTGTGACGTGGTGAGTAATGAACAGCAGAGAATGTCAAAGCAATGTCAAAGAAAGATAATGAGAATGCATGAACGGTGTTTACATCAAGTAGATCACATGAATAGCAGTTTGAAAAGTACAGTTATATCTACAAACAAAACTATCAAACCCATACAGCAAACCACACGCACAAAAAAGACAAAAAAGTATAGCAGACAATGTTCAAATGGAACAAGATGCGTAACTAATAATTTCATGGGGCACAAACAGAATTGATGACACAAAGTCAAGAAATTCACTGCACCGGAAGGTGTAGTAAAGATCTGCGTGTACAGTGATTATGAACGTACTGTGATGAAACTAGAACTTAGTTCTGCGCCGAAAGAAACGTCAGTTAGCCTGGATCTTCATTTACACTGGATAAGATCGCGTTGAACTTGTGTATCAGAAATTACTCGCGCAGTTCCCTATCATAGTGTGAAGGGAAACCTGATTCCAGTATAGTAGCTCTTAGTTTATTGAATGTGTGACCAGGAATGTTAACGTGCTTAGACAAAGGCAGATTGGGTAGGCTTCTGGCATGTGACTTATGGTTATTAAAGCACAGTCTAAAAGGTGTTTCAGTATGTCCGATGTATTGGAGTTTGCACACAGAGTATTCAAGCATGTACACAATGTTGCTCATGTCGCAGTCAAAATTGCCTTTAATGAAAGTTTGATGCTGTACTCTTAACCAAAGTGGTCGTCGTCATATGGTTACAAACTTTGCAACGGGGTGTGTTGCATGGATGACAACCAGAAAAAGTGGTGGCGGTAATTCTTGATGAGGTTAGTATGTCACGGAAGTTCTTCGATCTGCGATATACCACACGTAGGGGATCAGGAAAGGTTTTTTAAGGTGATCACTGTGTATTAGTATGTTGTGATGCTTGTGAAGAATCCTGTTGATGTTTGGTGCTGATGCGGCGTGTGTTAAAACCAGGCTCGTGCTTGATGGTGCGGCCTGCTTTTTCCGAATAAAAAGTTCCTTACGGTCAATGTCCTCAGCCCGTTTAATGGCATTGTTAATAATTTGTGGTAGATATTTTTGTTTCTGTAGGGCCTCCCGAAGTTTGGTGCAGTTGTCTGTAAAATCTTAATTGTTCGAACATATTTTCTTAAAACGCAGTGCTTGGCCATATGGGATTGCCGTTTTTCAGTGCTTTGAATGTGAACTACTGAAATGTAGGTATGACTGCCTATCCGTAGGGTTTTCTAAAGAGTTTAGTCGTCACTTTGTTAGCACGTATAGTAACCGTGGCGTCAAGAAAATTTATTGCAGTGCTTGAGTATGATTCCGAAAAAGAGATGGTGGGATGAGCCTTGTTGAGGTCTGCACTGAACGACAGAAGTTCTGTCTCTCCGTGCTGCCAGATCAGAAAGACGCCGTCAATATAACGTTTATAATAAAACGGTTTGTGACTGCATGCGTCTAGTAACTTATCTTCGAGTTGGCCCATAAAGATATTTGCATAGCTTGGTCCCATTTTCGTACCCATAGAAGTGCCACTCACCTAGACATAATGCACACTGTCATATTCAAAATTGTTCAATGTCAGGATTAGTTCCAGTAACCGCGCTAGTGTCTTGCTGTCCACCGTTTTGTTGGAAACTTTTTCTTCATAAGCCTCCAATATTGCTTGAATGCCATTATTATGAGGGATGTTCGTATAGAGTGAGGCTACGTCTAGTGTCACAAGCAATGAACCAAGTGGCACGTCAAGGTCAATGATGTCGAGCAAGAAATGGTTTGTATCTTTCAGGTATGAATTGAAAGTGGGTGGGATATCCTTAATGAGAATATCAGCGAATCTAGACACTGTTTCAGTGACGGTGCCAATAGCAGAAACAATAGGGCGGCCAGGATTATTTACCTTGTGTATTTTTGGTAGGATATAAAATCACCCCGGAATGGGGCTAAGGGGGATTAAGGAGCGTATAGCTCTTTCGTTGATTTTGTCTTCTTTGACAAGGCTTTTATGGTATTGGAAACCATTTCCTAAAAAATCTCTGTCGGATCGTCATCAAGGCGCTTGTAGAAATGGGTATCATTCAGCTGTCTTTGAATCTCAGTAGTATGATCAGACTTATTCATTATTACTACAGCGCCACCTTTATCAGCTGGTTTGATAATTATGTTTTCACGATCTTCCAGCTTATGGAGAGCTTTTTTCTCAGAAATTGACAGATTATGTTTATATGACGTGGATTTCTTATAGGCCTCCAGAATGTCGCCTTGTACTGCTGAGATGTAGAGATCAAGAAACTTGTCCCGTTGTGTTGGAGGCGTCCAGTGCTCCCGGGATGGCATGTGCGAAGAAGATGGCCGTTCATGAAAGAATTCTCTTAAGCGTAGGTTTCGTGCAAAATTATTTAAATCCTTTGCCAGCTGGAAATCGTTGAAGCCACCAGTGGCAGGACAGAAGTTTAAACCCCGAGCAAGTACAGCTAATTCCGGTTCGGAAAAAATGACCTCAGAAACATTGACAATTTAGTAGACTTGTCTACTTCTGTATTATCAGAATCCGCCATTTCTTTTACAGCCGTCTCGGAAAGTATTTTGTCGCGGAGCAACTTCTTAGCCTTTTTTGAGTGGATTTCAGCGTATTTACTTTGTTCATATTCGTTGAGGGCCCTGATCTCTGAAGTACTCATCGGATGCGAGGCGCGTAGTTGTCGCTCAGTGTTAACTAATGCTTTGGAGGATTCTTTGTAATGGTCGATCACGACACGTGTTAGGTCTAAAGAAGCATTTGTTAAGATTGACTTCCATTTGTCGCTGTTATGGCCCGGCGTTTTGGAAGTTGCTCGTTTTAACGAAAGTCGAAGCCCCTAAGGTACCGTCGAAGCAGTTACATAGGTACCAAGTGTGGACGCGTGGAGAGCATGGCGGATTCGTTTTTCAATAACCTTCCTGACTTTACAAAAACTCGAATAGTTTGATAGATTGGGCGAGTCATTACTGATACACAAGTTCAACGCTATCTTACCCGGTATAAATCAAGATCCAAGCAAACTGACGTTTCCTTCGGCGCAGAACTAAGTTCTAGTTTCATCACAGTATGTTCATATTCACTGTACACGCAGCTCTTTACTACACCTTTTCAGTGCAGTGAATTTCTTGACTTTGTGTAATCAATTCTGTTTGTGCCCCATGAAATTCTTAGTTACGCATCTTGTTCTATTTGAACATTGTCTGCTATACTTTTTTATCATTTTTGTGCGTGTGATTTGCTGTATGGGTTTGATAGTTTTGTTTCTAGATATTACTGTACTTTTCTAACTGCTATTCATGTGATCTACTTGATGTAAACACCGTTCATGCATTCTCATTATCTTTCTTTGACATTGCTTTGACATTCTCTGCTGTTCATTACTCACTACGTCACAGTATATAGTGCATGATAGTGATAGTTCACGTGTCAGGGGCCCGTGATATACCATGCCTACTTAAGAAAAGCGCATTTTGTAACGTGTTTTCCCTGATGAAGACCGGTCCCCGGCTGAAACGTAGGAAAAATAAAAATTTTTCGTTTTGCCCGTCCTCCACTTCTTGGTACTTCTCCACTGGATTCAAGGACACCTTCTTTTTCAAATATATATATATATATATATATATATATATATATATATATATATATATATATATATATATATATATATATATATATATATATATATATATATATATATATATATATATATATATATATATATATATATAAGGGAAACAAGTGTATACTTAAGGGTTCGTTTTTCGTGTTTACACAATATAATGAGATTTAAAAGACAATAATGCCAAGGAAGGTATAGGGAAAGTTATTAGGCCAATTGTAATGTAAATGAGAAGAAAGAAAAGTGGGTGAAAAGATAACTTGCCGTGGGCAGGATCCGAACCTGCGACCTTCGAATAACGCGTTCGATGCTCTACCACTGAGCTACCACGACAGCTATCCCCCAGCCACTTTATTGGGTATCTATGTCAATGTAAACGTGGGAGTGTCAGTCAGCGCCATTAGTAGCCATGGCGGCGAGTGTGGCACACTCTTTATGAGCCTGTTTGGCGTCACGTAGCATGTGAACTTAATACTATCTGGCAGCTGACCAATAGTCCCTCGTAGACAACCTAAAGGCACCAAGTCTGCCAGTACGAGACCCTCGTTAATGAATAAGGGAAACAAGTGTATACTGAAGGGTTCGTTTTTCGTGTTTACACAATATAATGAGATTTAAAAGACAATAATGCCAAGGAAGGTATAGGGGAAGTTATTAGGCCAATTGTAATGTAAATGAGAAGAAAGAAAAGTGGGTGAAAAGATAACTTGCCGTGGGCAGGAGCCGAACCTGCGTCCTTCGAATAACGCGTTCTGTGCTCTACCACTGAGCTACCACGACAGCTATCACCCCAGCCACTTTATTGGGTATCTATGTCAATTTAAACGTGGGAGTGTCAGTCAGCGCCATTAGTAGCTATGGCGGCGGGTGTGGCACACTCTTTATGAGCCTGTTTGACGTCACGTAGCACGTGAACTTATTACTATCTGGCAGCTGACCTATAGTCCCTCGTATACAACCTAAAGGCACCAAGTCTGCCAGTACGAGACACTCGTTAATGAATAAGGGAACCAAGTGTATACTTAAAGGCTCGTTTTTCGTGTTTACACAATATAATGAGATTTAACAGACATTAATGCCAAGGAAGGTATAGGGGGAGTTATTAGGCCAATTGATATGTAAATGAGAAGAAAGAAAAGTGGGTGAAAAGAAAACCAGTCGTGGGCAGGAATCGAACCTACGACCTTCGAATAACGCGTTTGATGCTCTAACCACTGAGCCACCACAGCGGCCCTCCCTCCATCCACTTTTTTGGGTTTACATGTGAATTTAGAAGTAGGAGTGACAGTCAGCGCCATCTATAAGCCAAACGGCGAGTGTGAAAACACTCTTATGCGCATGTTTGGCACCACGTAGCACGTGAACTTATTATGAGCGGGCAGCTGATTAATTGTCCCTCTTATACAACCTAAACACACCAAGTCTGCCAGTACGAGACCCTCGTTGAATGAAATAAGGGAAAGAAGTGTATACCTAAGGGCTCGTTTTTCCGTGTTTTAACACAATAATAATGAGATCTAACAGACAATAATGCCAAGGAATGTACGGGGAAAGTTATTAGAACCAATGGAATGTAAATAATAAGAAAAAAAAGTTGATGAAACAATAACCAGCTGTGGGCAGGAATCGAACCTATGACCTTCGAATAACGCGTTCGATGCTCTAACCACTGAGCTACCACAGCGGCCCTCCCTATATATATTATATATATTCGGAAATTTATTCAGGCAGTCATGGTCTGGGATGAAGGGGCTAAAGACAGATGCAACTGCCTGACAAAGGCCCCCCTACCCATACATTGCTCAGGGGTGGAAAGCCACGGTACATGCGCAAATACAGGTAACAAGAAAAGGCAAAAAAACAAAACAAAAAGAACAGGCGCACAGGCGATCAAAACACAATAGGTAGAATAGTTACCTTCGGTACACACTAATGATGCGTGACATGAAAATGTTTATACAAGCCCTGATGATGATCAATGTTACAAAACAATATAGAACAAAATAGGAAAAAATCAAAAAACAGCAAATGCACAATATAAAGAGAAGATTAGGAGCTAAACAAGAGGTAATCTTTAACTTTTTTCCGTAGGCTGTATGTCGAACAGTTGTCCTGGATCATAATGGTGATTTCTCGATTATTATTCAGAAAATGTTGCATTAAATAGGCTAGTATCTGAGTACCATATTTAGTTCGGAACATAGGTATTCTGAGTCTATTTTGCCTTAGGTGATATTGTGAATGTACAGATAACGATGATGAGGGCAGGATTTGGGGGTCATGCAAAATTTGCCTGTGTGTATGCATAGCACACATAGGCCATATACATACATACATACATATATATATATATATATATATATATATATATATATATATATATATATATATATATATATATATATATATATATATATATATATATATATATATATGGGATATGGCACAACGGGAGCGTTGTCAACGAGGATAAATATATTTATTTCCCAACAGTTTCGGGAGGGGTCCTTCCTTCATCAGGGGATGAGTTATACAAAGATGAACTTCCAAACTTCGTTGCTGCCACGTCCCTCTCGTCTTGGAAGATGTTTGCGAGAGTGAGAGAGAACAAAAAAGAAATAAAGAAAGGAAAAAGAAAAAAGATAAGAAGAAAACGAAAAGAATAAAAGGGAAAAAAGGTAAAAAAAGAGGAAGAACCACTGTCAACACTGAGAACAAAACCAAATGTCCGTGTACGTCCACATCCGGTACTAATCCCGTGCTGGTCAGTTCTCGGCGTGTGTCGGGCCACCCAAGATTGTCGCCGCGGTGGCGGGAGGGGTCCGTGACGGCGTGCGTAAGGAAAGGGTTTCCCCTTAATGGGTCGGTCGGCTCTCTTTCATCTTCGTCCGTTTCCCCTCAATGGTCATCAAGTGGTAGGCGAACAGAACCACTTTGTATGTGCATGTGAAAAAAAGAAAAAAAGGGGAAAAAACAAGAAAGGACAGTGTACACGTACGTGTACACTGTCCTTTCTTGTTTTTTTTTCCTTTTTTTTCATTTCATTTCCAGTAGCTTAGCTTCAATATCAGTGCGCAAGCTAGCTCTTTTTGACCTGTGAGCTTCCTTGATGGTCTTCAATGTGTCTTCCACAAAAACGGGCACGGCATTTGGTTCCCCGAAGGCAGAACGGAATCGTACCTGCTTTTAAACCCGGGCACGTAACAGCGTGGCATGGTTCATACACTTTCCAGCACGTCCACAAGCGACTGCGGGTACTCGAGCAAACGTTATCAAACACTCTGCAGCAGGCTGTTCACAACGGTCGTCCAGCCGTCCGTGTCGGTTTCGGCTTTTCGCAACTTCCTGGGCTGGATGGATGGATGAATAAATAGATGGATGGATGTGGCTGTACCCTTTAGATCGGGCGGCGGCTAACGCCACCTAGTTGTACTACTAATTGAACTAACCACTAGTTTTATCGTTTTTTTTCTTTTAAATATTGACGTTTAGGACAGGTACTTTGCAGTGAAGGGTCTTGACTTTGGCCACCAATCACATAACCTTCTTCTAGTTATTTATACCCGCTTAAAGTCTCTTTTGCCCTCCCTGTCCCTAAACACCAGTGCTTTGAAAAACTCTGCGCCATCATCCTGAGCTATAATATAAAGCCCTTTACAGAACATTATCAAGTGTTCGGCAGTTTTCTCCTGCTCTCCAAACGCACTGCATACCGTGTCTACCCCTTCGTATTTGGCCCGATAAGTCTTGGTTCGCAATACTCCCGTCCTGGCCCCAAACAGTAGAGAACTACCCCGGGTATTATCATAGATCCTTTCCTTGGCAATTTCCTGCTTAAAAGTTCGATTGATCTCTAGTGCAGATTTCTTAAACGTGCCAAATCTCCACATATCGGTCTCAGCTCCCTTCACCTTCTTCTTAACCGATAATTTTTGGTTTGGCCCCCTGCTGTTTTCCAAGTATTTACCAGTCAATTTTCTGGTTCGCTTCCTCCATTTTGTATCGACATTCTTCATGTACAAGTAGCTGAATACCTTCTTAGCCCGACAATCCTCCCCCATTTCTCTCAATAGCTTCTCAAATTTTATCTTCCTGCTAGCTTCCCTGCCCTCAAATGATGTCCATCCCATATCACCTTGTACTCCGTGCTTTGGTGTATTTCTGTAAGCTCCTAAGGCAAGCCTATCTATTCCACGTTGCTTAATTTCTAATCTTAACTGAAATTCTGATCCCATGCACAAGACAGCAATGCCGAACGTCAGACCAGAAACCATGACCTTTTCCATATTCCTCTTACAACTTCATACCTATTGTATTTCCACAGTGCCCTGTTTTTCATCACCGCTGCATTCCTGCTACCTTTAGTCGTCACGTATGATTCGTGTTCCCTTAGGTACTCGGCCCAACTCCTTATCCATACCCCCAGATATTTGTATTTATCTGTTATCTCTAGCGTGACCTCCTGTATTCTAAGCTCACTACCTTCATTGTCATTAAAAATCACGACTGCTGATTTTCCCTTACTGAATCTGAAATCTGACCAATCTCCCTCATTTCCGCAAATATCCATCAATCACTGCAAATCTTCCTTGTTGTCAGCCATTAGCACTATATCTTTCGCCTACATCAATGCTGGTAACGCCTGTTCAAAGAGTTTTCCTTGTTTGATGCAAGAGAGGTTGAAGCCCAGTCCACTTCCCTCTAATTTGGCCTCTAATACTTGTAGGTACATCATGAATAACAAGGGTGACATAGGACACCTCTGCCTAAGCCCGCGTTTTACAACTGCAGGGTTGGATACCTGGTTTTCCCACTTTATAACTACCTTGTTACCTTTATAGATATCCCTTAAAAGATTAGTGACTCCATCTGCCACACCTAGTGTGTCCAGTATTCCCCACCATTCCTCTTGAACCACGCTGTCGTACGCTCCCTTGATATCCAAAATGCTAGCCACAGAGGCCTGTGTTCTTTTTCTGCTATTTCGATGCACTGTGTCAATGAGAACAGATTGTCTTTCAACCTCCTGTGTTTCCGAAACCCATTCTGCAGTTCCCCCAGCACCCCCTCATCCTCTATTCATGCCTGCAGTCTTTCCTTTATAATCTGCATCACCAGCCTGTAGACCACTTAAGTCACTGTTATAGGACGGTAGTTGTTTATGCCATCTTTGTCCCCCTTTTCTTCCTAATTTGTGCTTCATCCTGCTAAGTTTCCATCCATCAGGGAATTCACCATCGATTATTGTTCTGCTCACTGCCTCTCTCAAAGTCTGTTTAGACTTCGGACCCAATGTCTTTATCAGCATAATTGGAATACCATCTGGGCCTGTTGATGTACTACTTGGAACCCTCTTCTCAGCACTTTCCCACTCTCGTTGTGAAAATGGAGCCATTGCGCCTCTTGATTTATCCTTGTCCATTGTGGTGCATTAACACTTCTTTGTTGAAATTTTTTGTCACCCTTGTTCTTATATATTCAATAGGTTTCCCCCCTTCTAGCCTGGCACATTGAGCTGTGGTTTTAAGCCTCTGTTCTAGGCTCGTCTCATTTCTTAGGGAGTTTAGATGGTTCAAAAATTTCGCCGCTGCCTTTATAGCTTTTTATGTACTTCTGCCAGCCACTGAGCCCCCTTTCTTCTAATCTTTTCGTTGATCAGGAGGGATGCTTCCCTTCTACAGGTTAGAAAGATGCCACATTTTCTTTCAACATTACCTGGCGGTTCACCCCGTTGCTTAGCATGTCTGTGTTTCCTAGAGGCTGCCTGCCGTTTTGCTATGGCTCTCTAAACTCCCTCCTCCCACCAACTCTTGGGCTTGCGTCTTCTTTCCAGGGGTGACTTGTCACGTGCCTTAGCACCACTTCCACTGCTCTTCCAAAACTTAGCTTGATACGTTTGTGATCACTACCCGGACTTTTGGAGCCACCTTCATCTACGTGCATTCCGCTGAGCTTATCATACATCCTATGTGATATCAGTGCGTAATCTATCGTCGACTGGAGCCTTCCTACCTCCCATGTTATTTGCCCTTCACACTTCTCGGTACTGTTGCAAATGATCAAATCAAGCCTTTCACGCATATCCATGATCATTTTGCCTGTCGGGTCAGTATACCATTCTATATCTTCTATGTGCGCATTCATATCTGCTAGTATAATTATCTCGCACTCTCCTCCTAACTCCTCAGTGTCATTTGATGTACACTCTACCATCGCCTGGTTTTCCTCTCTGGCCTTTGCTCCCATCCACAAGTACACGAAACCAAGGAGTGTCGCTCGCCCTGCCACTTTCTTTTTTAGCCATAAATGTTCCTTGCACTCCTGCTTGACCCTTTGCCAGTCTGTACTTTTATGAATGAGTGCCCCAATACCACCCCCCTCCCCTTTCTGCTGCCGTCTGGTTTATTATAATATTCCCACGCGTAGCCCGCATTTTTAGGAGGTTGTTCCATGTCCCTGAGATGTGTTTCTACAAAACCACATGCCATCGGCCTCACCTCCCATAGCTGTTCTTCTATCTCTTTCCACTTCAGCCTGTTCCTCCCACCCTGCATGTTAATATACCCCAAGTCTGAATTGGCTCGGCGCTCGTGGCTACTTCTGTTTCTGCTCCGGACTCTACCTATCTTAGATACTGGTGCACCTTTGGAATCGTATCTGTCCATACCCCCTGTCAAAGAGTCTCCCTGGTTGTTTTCGTCGTTACTAGGTATCCCGCGCCGGTGCTTGCAGCGCCCCAAGCGGCATCTGCGCGCTTTGGGGACCGGTTTCAGCAGCCGCTTTTCACACCGCCCCATTGTAGCCACCCTACTACAGTGGCTAGAATATTCTAGCCACTGTAACCCTACCTAGGCAATGCCCACAACGTTGCCAGCGAGTGTTTTCGCTCTGCGCATGCGCCAGTATTCGTCCGTACCTAGGAAAAGTTTTTTGGGGGGATTTTTTTGATCTAGGGATTTTCGATGGTAGCGTCGTTGGCGTCGTTACGTCGCAGCCGAGCTTTTCGGAATGCCGCCACGCTGGTAGGTGTTCTGTGGCCACGCCGCTTCGCCGCTCGTTGAGGCCTGATGGGTGTTCTCTGGAAGTACTTGCATACCTTTCGCCGTGCTTTGTCCCCATAATTCGTGCAGCTTTCGTGTCGACAACGTGGTACACGAACCGGTGCCCATAGCGATTTCAACATACGACTGCTCGATAGACAGCCGTCGCAGGCTGCAATGCGCTGCCTTGCCACAACAGGTAAGCAGATGTCTCTTTTATTGGGAGTTGTACTCTGCCCTGCTAGTCGCCGTGTCATATGTAACAGTGAGAAATGCCTGCTTATATCAGATAGCTATGCCGCCGAGATTTGAGAACACTTTCGCAGAGGCTTCCCATCTAGATAAGCACAAAAGTGCTAAATTCTCTGAGTCAACCTCCCATTACCCTGATATGCTGGAATGGTGAAATGAAATTGTTTCGCGTTGATCATTTGGGAGTGACAGAATAACGCTGGTATAGTTGTAACGGCATCGCATGCTCAGGTAAAAACATACATACGCACGCTTTTGTGGAACTTCGATTAGTTTCTGTAGAAAAAAAATCATTGCTTCAAGCGCGTTAGAAGATACTGCACCAACACCTTTTGTCTCCGTAGCAAACGCACAAGGCAGTGAGGCCTAACTTGTGAATGTCAGTTTGGTCAATTTGTATTTGTTTTGTTATGCGTGCTTCTATGCAGCGCATGTTTACAGCGGTGAAGCCGAACGTGTGAACTTCATTTCGGTCAATTTGTGTTTGACTTTACCACGTGCTTTCCGCAGCACACGCGCATGGCAGTGAAGCCGAACTTGTTTATTCACATCATCGTTTGTTTTTCTTGCAGGCATAGAGATAAGTGTTCCTAGTTCAAAATGGTGCGTATTTTGCTTTACGTTAATTGAACGACCAATTTTTTTCTTGAATTATGTGGAGGCATTTATTATTGACTTGCCACCAAAATCCCAAACTATCATATTACGAAAGACCACAACATCTTTTGCTACTCTCTACACACTGCTGTATCAGGAAATTGACATTGAGGCTGCCCCTCTTGCGAATACTTACTGGGTGACAGAAATGCCATGGGATGAATCTGTAAACAACTATTCAGTCAAGCTGACATCCTCAAAGCCCAGAGATTTGGATCACGCATTGACCCAAATTCACTGACACACTCACTGCTACGCTCCCCAGTGTACCGATGCAAGTGCCCCTGGAGCTTAGTGGTGCCAACACTTACTCATATTCTGTACAAGTGCCCTTCATGTCCCAGTGAGGTGAACTCAATACAGACCAACAAAATACCACACCGGTCGTTAAAAATGCAACTCTCTGAAAAGGCCTTAAAGGCCTTTTGGTAATGTCCTTGGACCAGGCCCAGTAAGTTGGTAGTCGATGAAGCCCTAAGAGCCTTTTGCTCTGAAGAACGCTTCACCTATATAAACGTTCCCTCTATTCTTGCTACAGCCCAACATACGCAAGCTTGTTTGGACAATTCGCTTAGCTAACATCTGTATCATCCCCTCCGGGTCCTTTTACACCAAAGCCTACCAGAGACACTAGGAAGCTTTTGTTTCTCAATGTTTGTTTACGTTCAGCTAGAATCTAATTTTTCAATATAATCTACTGAGCAAGCTACTTTAATAAATTGAAAATATAGTATCTGAATCGATTTAACAAAACTGCAACCAAAAAGCAAATAGAACGGCGACTACAATGTAGTCTTTCATTATTAAAGCGGCAAATCGGGCTTGTCAATACATTATTTTGGTGCACTGCAGCACACTTTAATCCACTGAAACATGTCTTACAAAAAAGCGACAGTTTGACTAGTTGGTGGCTTATGCTTGAACAAAATTACCGACAGACAGGTGGAAGATGAAATTACATGGTGCTGAACTCACAACTAAAATTTATTATAACGAACACCCACATATATCAGGCAGAGGTCCTAGTCACATGGCACACCGTGGCGACTGCACAGCATTCGTACCTTTTTGAAATTGTGTGCTGTTTTACAGCAAAAGATGTTATGAGATCAAAACTGGGGTCACGTGCCGCACCACAGTTGCCCACCACTGCCAGTGTCCGTAATCAATATCACGGGTTAAGAAGAAGAAACATAGTACCAATGACACAGTGGGGCTCGAACACGGGTCCGCTGTGTGCCTGCCCAGTATTCTACCACTGAGCCGCGCCGGTGCTTGAGACTTGTTCGCAAATTTTCTTCAGGCAGGCTTGATGTCGGAAAAGCAATCACATTAATATGAGTAATAAAATGTTTTAAAACAGCAAAAGAACAACCAGTCATCGCACAATGCAAATAGCGTAACGAGTGGGTCATCCAATGCTCTTACCCAATACAAAATCTTGTTCTTGATCACCTATTAACTGTGGCACATACCCACTTCAGGCAAAATTCATTGTCGTCAGCCCCTGCATGAACAATTGGCACAAAATTCTTTGCAGTTGTTTAGCAAATACCACGCTTCTCAGAAGAATTATGAAAAATAGCATAGCAAATGCCAGCCTACTAGCCAGAAATTATTATTATTAATACCGTAGTGCATTCCCAGCAAGTGTGCTTGCAGCAGTCACCCAATGCGTGTTTAAAAAGGCCCTGAAAGGCCACTCTTCTAGCTTTCGCTGTGACTGTGCTGTGCCTTTCATGGAGGCCTGGCGTTTTTCTTACATCCAAGCATGCCTTACAGTCGAAATCATGCTTGTCTAGACTCCAAGAAGTTTATCCAGCTGCCCTTTTTTTGCAAAGGTATGCAGAGTGTGATGCCCCAGTTATAGCGCACACAGTCATGTGGCAAGATGCGAAAATTAGAATTTATCAGAGTTCCAAGAACTGGAATCGATTTTACTGATGCAAAAAAAGGAGATGAAGCTATGAAACTTACTAGACAGAGCAGTAAGATTTAGAGCTGGGCTAGTTTGTGACTGATTATTATGTTGTATCGTTACGTAGCACACTTTTGACGTGGACAAAGGGAACAAGAATGTCGTGCCTTTCTTGTCCCCTTTGTCCACATGAAAAGTGCGCCACTTGACCATATGGTATGATTAGACTACTCTGTCTCATCATTGTGGAAATTTTGAGCATAATTTCAAATAGGATATGAGGCACACTTGACTTCAAATGGACCTTGAAACGGTTTTTGAAATCTTGTAAGAAATTCGGCTACATGATCATTAAATCAGTTGAACCACTAATGAAGCCACATACTGTATATCAAGGCAGCTACAACCAATTACAGTTATACTCTCCTTCTTGACACTGCTTTGCCTCCTGAACTTATCAAAGAACCAGCCATTGCTGGGGACTGCAGGGCGCTCGACGGGTCAGGCTCCTCTCGATGCGCCATCGAGCAAGAGATTGATTGATATGTCGAGTTTAGCGTTCCGATACCACCATATCATTGAGAGACGCCGTTGTGGAGGGCTCCGGAAATTTCGACCACCTGGGGTTTTTTAACGTGAGCCTAAATCTGAGCAAACCAGCCAACAGCATTTTTGTCTCCATCAAAAATGCAGCCCCCGCAGGGGGGATTCGATCTTGCTACCTGCGGGTCAGCAGCTGAGTACCTTAACCACCAGACCACCACGGCGGGGTCTGTCGTGCAAGAGAGACCAACACATACAGCGATTAAAATCTGCTCCGCCACACCACTACCCGTTCTAACTTTGTTCTCTTGAGTTGCTACAATATCCAAAGGCAGGTGAACAAACAGTGCCTGAGAACAATCGGCGTTAACTTGTGCTATGTAATTGTGTCTTGAAGAGTGATGCTACCACTGCACTAGCGTGGATCCTGCAGGTGTTGAGTGGATAGCGAGAGCCCGACACTCACTACAGCTGAGCTGAAATGACTCTGCTTGCCAGATGCCTTACACAATGTTGAAGCACTACGGAATACCACTTGCTAAATTTTTGGCACATAATTCAGCTAGGCCAATCAGTGGTATCCAGAAAAGCAAATTTGGCGATGAGCACTCTCAAACATCTTTGGTTAACAAGGAGCACGTTGGAAAACAGTCGGATGACACTTTCCACCAACTATAGGTTCCAAGACTACTGTTACAAGCAAATCACAGTTATTCCTAGACCAGCAGCAGTCACTCATACTTTGTATCATAGACTGCTGCACCTAATCTCCAAACGCGTTTTCATTCTGTATGTTTTACAACTTCGCCATTGTCTTCCTAGCTGACAGTCACACGGCGAATATGAAGTGTTATGTCGTAATGACCTTGCAAGCAGACTACAGCCACTTGAAAATATTTGCCTTTTATAGATTTCCCCGAACTCTTCTCACTTTAAGTACGCACAACTTACTATCAGTACGTTGAAGTAAACATTTATAGTGACTACATTTCATTCAGGTAGCCGAGTTGTTCAGGTAGGTGACTTGGCGAGGTAGCTTTAATGTAGCTGTAATGGACATCTTACAAACAAGTGTTAGCAACTCTTATGCCGTAACAAGTGTTTGTCTGATGATCATCTTACTGAATTGAAAATTCTCTACCGCAATGTGCCAGCAACATTAGTTGAGATACAATTTTGGCATCAGTGATTACTTCAAAAAACCCACCAAAATTTTACGAAATTGGCACAAAATCACGGTGGAGCACTATGTTACAGTAAAAGCTCTTTAATTCGAACTCAAAGGAGACTAAATTTTTTCGAATTAGCGGTCAGTCACTATAATGAACAGACATCATGTCGCTCGGTGCGGCAAGAATCCATAAAAAGCACCTTTGGACTCATTCCCGCTAATTAGCGTATACTGCTCATTTGTGGCAGGTCATGTCATAAATTTAGATTCATGATCTAACAGTGAACAGAATTTAGTTAGTCAGTGACATGTCACATACAAGCAGAGACACATTCGTGTGAGCAGTGGGCCAAAGTAACAAAATATGCAAGGCTATTTGTGTTCCAAAACACATTCATTTACATGGCAGAGTTAATGCAGTCAAAATTTAGTTTCTTTATTAGTTTACTTAGAATAAAATTGAATTGTGTCCGAAGGAACACGGCTAAAGGCAAACATTGTCACACTGGGTCGTGCCACCCATACAGCAGTAGCAGCGAACTAGATTTACAACGATAAAAGCATAGATGAAAATCAATTACTACACTTGTTTTATACAGATGGAAGTCTTGAGTAAGTTAGGTGCCGATTCTAGGCCAATTTCTGCAAAGGTAGCCGAAAGCAAGGGCTTTCCAGTTTGAATTAGCCATTGTTTGTCGATACCGATGCATTCGAACTATTGGAAGTTTTCCCCTATTCAAATACTCGAGCTGTAGAAGGACCAGGGCGTCAGTTTGAATTAGCTGTAAGTTTGAATTAACAGAGTTTGAAATAATGAAATTTTACGGTACTATGTGCCAGGTCGAACTGCAGTGACATAGCTTGCTGAGAGACTAAAATGATGTCAGTCATGCAGCATCAGGTAAAGTCCTCTGCTGAACTTTGTTTGCAGCTGCTGGCTGCGCACCTGTTCTGCAATATCCCTCAGGAAAAAAAACTATCTTCACCACTATTTGAATGACTGTTTTTTTCTTGCAATGTTTAAAACACAACTGGTGTAAGCAGCGAGCAGGACCTAGAAATCATCCCAAGAACACAGAAAAAAATCTAATAATTGGTTTGAGATTCTTCTGTGTGTGGGAGAATGGAACACAAAAGATTCTGGCTCTGAAACTTCGCTTTCAAGGGACCTCTGAGTGGCACAATCTATGCACAGGCTTTGTTGAGAAAACAGATGCATTTTCTCACTTCACTATTCTGTTTAACACTAAATTGGCTGGCTATGAACATCTGCAGCCACGCCACTATGGAGCATCTATTGTCTTCCAGTGAAACCCTATTACACTAAGTACTATGTATAGACATTGTAACTGAACAACCACATGCACGAACATTGTTAAAGATTCACTAACACCTGTGGATAACAAGCTGTTGCCCACTTTCAGCATGTACTATGTGTACCAAAGTGTGCTGCTATTGTGAAATATGATGCAAAACATAATTTAATTTATGGCCTTAGGAGAGAGTTTCGCAATGCTTATTCTGATTACGGACTGAAATTTTTTAGCAGTTTCTATTTGTTCTTTGAAGCCTTGCTCCCTTGGCTTAGTGAATATGCTTGGTCAATATGAATTTTAGAAGCTTGGCGTGCAGTCGGAATATTTTTAAATATAAAAACCAAAGCAAATTTCCACATTGTAATTTTTATTAACATTTCAGGAATAACATGGTTAGCCGACTAAAGTATGTGCCACTTCTGAATGGAAAAACATGTTCAAGAATAGTTGCAAAATGTACAAGGACGATATTGGCATTCTCCTTGTACCATCAGCTGTTGCAACATCTGCGACCTGCAAAGCTGAACGCACTGTAATGTAAACAAGGCCTTGTGCATGCACTGGTACAAGTCTGTTCAGCTGTGCAATAGAGGACAAAAAACAATTTTATTTAGTCGTTACGCACCAACAACAGAAATGAAGGCCAACGATCAGCCCCACCAGTGTAAGAAGGTTCCTAGGAGCCTGCATATTGGCATTCAGTCCTTTTTACTTGATCGTAATTGCTTATTCTTTTGCTCTATTTTTGTGCCCATTTACCTGACAGCCAATCGTAACCTAAAATGAGTGTAATACGTTGGTGTTTTAGCACTAACAAAAAAGAATGAATTAGGTTGGGAACTAGTGAGGCCAGCACTCGTAGCGTCTCCACGGGTCTGTGCACGCAAAACGAAAAATGGCCTAGTTGGTACCTTGTTTGTGTACTAGTATTAGTTGCCCCTTTCAAGGTTTCACTGTGACAGTCTGCTGTGTATTCCACGAAGGAATACTCTTTCGCAAACTAGTTGGTTCATACTTGAAAAATTGAATTGCTGCACAAACTTGAAGGAAAACAAGGGAAACAGGAAAGAGCGCAGACTACCAACTGTTTATTGTCGTTTCTTGAAGCCAATATATACGCATGCTACGCTGCGCTTCCACGATGCGCACAGAATGAGCGATGCCGCAAACGAAGCCGACCCAAAACAAATCAAATCAAAATTGACTGCCACCACAATGACAAAGTGAAAATGGCAAAATACAAAAGTGATACCCACCACAATCTAAACTGCGTATTTCCAAGGTGTGCGCTCATCTTTTTTGACATTTATCTTTCATTATTTATTGCACCAAGCATCAACAAAGGCGTGAAAAAAATGAAAACGTACTCTAGAGACTTTTGTTTAAAAAACACTAAAATACCGCTTAGCACCAAATAAAACAAACATTACAATTTTATATTCACTCCAAGCAGTTCCAATTGAGCAACCCGAAGAAGAAGTACGCCGAGAGAGTCAAAAACTATATTAACATAAAAACTTTACAAAAAATTACGTAGCGTCACATGGGAAATAAAACAAGAACACTAAAAAACAAATCAAAAGAAGAGAAATGGAAAAGAACACAATGCAAGGCGTTAGCCACAACATTACACATGGCCATGTAGGAAGACCATTTTCCAGTCTGAAAGTGAAATCAAAGGCATGCTTATGCACTTGTCATTATATTGCCTGATAAAGTACGCTTCGATAATCTCCCTTTCGGTCTTTGCACGTACCATAGCCATGACTGACGCATTCTATACCGGGGGGTGCAACCGCATGTCATACAGTGGAAATCTAAATGACCACCATTTTTTCCTTTTACGGCCAGACTGTGCTCACGCAAGCGTTCGTTGAGGCGACGCCCCGTCTGCTCTATGTACACCCTCGCACACGACAAAGTACGTTTTCATTTTTTCGCGCCTTTGTTGATGCATGGTGCAATAAATAATAGATAAATTTAAAAAAAGACAAGCGCACACCTTGGGAATACGCTGTTTAGATTGTGGTCGGTATCACTTTTGTATTTTGCCATTTTTCACTTTTGCCATTGTGGTAGCAGTCAATTTTGATCTGATTTGTTTTGGGTCGGCTTTGTTTGCGGCATCTTTGGTTTTGTGCGCATCGTGGAAGCACAGCGTAGCATGCGTATATATTGGCTTCAAGAAACGACAATAAACAGTTGGTAGTCTGCGCTCTTTCCCGTCTCCCTTGTTTTTCTTCAAGTTTTCCACGGAGGCTTTGCGATTTTTGTTACAGTGGAGCAGAGCTCTTTCAGCGGAATGTTCTCCCGTGAGGTGTTCGTAAAAACTCTATAGATATGCACTCAAAAAAGCAAATATGTGCCAAGCAGCTCCCAGCATAGCATAGCTTCGCATAGTGTATAGTATAGCAAAGGGTGGGAAAGGGAAACGAGGATGAGTAATGATCTTAGGAGGAGTAGGGAGCATAAAGTATTGCATAGTCTATCACAGTATAAGGGGCCAGAAGTTACAACTCGCCCCCTAATGGATGCGTCTCGCTTGCGTACTAGGTAGAACAGTGTTCACACACACTTCATAAATTTGACTATCAGTGCTTTTTAAAAAGTCACAGTTTTGGCAAAAGGGCGAAGCAGTGAATGCGATAGCAACATATTCAAATGTTTTACGAAGCAAGGATAGCATATTTAGGAGAAACATTAATTGCAGCAACTATGCATTTATTAAGTAACCAAGTTTCCTGCGGCGTGGTCACAGTAGATGACCACAAGGCTCGTGCGTAGTAACGGCAATGAAGAGAAGCGCCTCCAGTGGGCAGCGCATGCTTGTACTAAAGGCTATACGTCGTGTGTCGCCGCTGATGGCAGTTTAATATGTGTAGAGCGCATGTATATGTGGACGGCCATTCCAGGTACTCTTTTGGCATCGTTTTTTCGTGTTGATAGTGCAGCTCGTAGAAGCTCTCGCCTGCTGAGCGGGCAATAGCCAGGTGCTGTTCGTTGCCGCGATAGCGTGACAACCATATGTCTCCCTTCCCTATTTGATCACAAAACGAGCGCGTGCACAGACTACTCAGTGGTGTTCACTTCGCAGAAAAATGACGCTAGCGCATCTTTCCCTGTGTGTATGTATATATATACACATACATACATATACGTGAATGATGGCAGCAGGGACGGCAAAAAGTAGCCGAGACTGTCCATATAATTGCCGTCGCAATAACACATCACTCGGAAGCTGTGATAGTCATTTCTGTGAATACTGTCAAACAGGAGTTTTACCAATTAAATATTAATCGTGGATGAAATAGCACCGCGTTTGGCACTATCTTTTTATCGAAATTTTACATTGAGTGAACATTTCGCCGAATTGCTACAAGCTAATGCTATCCCAAACAAGCTGCTTGCATGAAGTGCCGTAAATCCCTGAAAAGTATGCTCGTACACTGGTTCGCCTCAATTAAGGCATGGTGTGGCTGCAGCATAAATAAGCATGTATAACTGCATACACACATAGCTGTTTTCGCATAGAAATTGTCGAAGCTTTTCGAAAATAATTTTCTTGAAAAATTTGAGAAATTGGCACTTTTTTGTACCCACCTTTGGGAAGATTATATTTTTTTCTAATTTGTTTATTGACATTCTTTATTAATATATTACTCAAAGGGTATTGCATTCTACATGAATCTGTCTCCTTAGTAAACGACATCTCACAGATTTTTTTATTCCGGTAGATTCACGTTTTGGGGCTGAGACATACGTAATATGCTGTGCCTTCTTTTTTAATTTAATTTTCATCGCTCGCTCTCCACTCAAACAAATGTGCCAGTATTATCTATAGCATCAAAACGTGCATCGACTAAAACATACCACACAGACTTTTGTGGCTGTTTTGAGTAGTAGGTAAAAACGAGGTAAAACGAGGTAATACGAGGTAAAAACGTGGCATGTTGTTTCATGCAAAGACAAAGTAAATAGGCAACAATGTTTATTGAACTAGTTTTCTAAAGGACGATAGTAGAGGAGGACCTGCATGAGTTTAATCTCAGTGAAGAACATTGAAGAAAGTAGTCGCAGAGCACTTTAGAAGTAAGTTGTATAAGCTGAAATTGAAAAGTCCACGATCAATATCAACATTTCTTGCATGAACTTTACAAAAGGGACTGAGTTGATTTATATGTGAAGTTTAGCATCTCAAAACCACCATATAATTATGAGAGACGTCGTAGTGGAGGGCTCCCGAAATTTTGACCACCTGGATTTTTTTACTGTGCACCTAAATCTGAGCACATGGACATAGACTATTTTCGCCCCCATCGGAAGTGCAGCCGCCGCAGCCGGGATTCGATCCTGCCACCTAACAGTCAGCAGCCACAGCAGTTTGCAGTCACCTTAGTCAATTGACGACCATGGCGGGGCAGCCCGCTCCGCTCTCCAGGCATTGTCTTCACCCAATTCAATTCTGAGCCACACCTTTAAGAAGGTCACACAACTTTATCAACTCTGGCTGTCACATATACCCAAAACCCAATAGGGCCCTGTGACGTAGTGTCAGTTTTGGGCCCAGGACCACTCAGCAAGCAACTGAATCGAAACACGAGCGCACAGACGCACCCACAAGAATATATTTACAGAAAACGTAACTATGTACGAGTAACACTTAAAGTAGTAGAAACACGCAGTCTATAGCTGTACTCAATGTCTCTCTAAATTGGAAAAGTCTCCCCGTGTTTTGATGTGGCTTGCGGGTCGCCGGCGTGATCGCTCGTGGGCTGTGCGCTGTCTGGCTCGTTGCCGTCCTCAACGTGCGTCAGACCACGCCATGACAAGGCCTTCTGCCGCAGCAGCCACATTCGGTTGCTGATTGGAAGCTCCGCAGCAGCTCTCCGCCACCACGCTCGTCTCAGCAGCGCACCGGGTTGCGCCAGCCACCGGGAACGGCAGCAGGAATATCAGGCCCGCAGCAACCAAAACCCACAGCCACTTTGGACGGCACCCAGCACCAGAGAAGCTCGCCTGATCCCTGGGTCAGTCACCCAGCCGGAGTACACGCCTCGTTCACAGGATGTCCAGCTGTCCGGAACGGCAGCCAGAACAGCAGTGGATCACCTGGTCCCTGGGCCAGTCGCCCAGCCGGAGTCCAGGAACGGTAGAGCGCCTAGATGCCGTTGTCTAGTTCCCCAGACCGGACGTCCAGCCGAAAACTGACTCCTTGCACGCGCTGCCTCGAACCACCGCACGCACCACGCACACACTTCGTTTTCCTCTTCGCCCCCGCACGGCGAACACTGAATTCTTTTTTTCCGCGCCTCTGTATCATGACAACCCCCTGTTTAAGAAAGTTGTTTACAACTTTTATGACGTGAGGAAGAGGTGGACAAAATGTCACAAAGTTCTAGATAATTCACTAAATGACCAGTTGTACGTCCACAGCACTCCAGAAGTTTACATAACATAGTGCAATACATTCCCATTACACGCAGCTCAGGTAATCCGCTCCGACATTATCCGACCCTTTGATGTAAGAGACTAAAAATGAGTACTCTTGTAAGAGTAGGCTCCATCGCAAAACTCGATTGTTCAGGTGTTTAGCGGATTGCAAGTATTGCAAAGGCTGGTGGTCGGATTGTATGACAAATTGTTTGCCGTACAAATACAAATTGAATTTTTTCACCGCCCAGACAAGTGCCAATCATTCCCGTTCGATGGAGGAATACCGGGTTTCTCGAGGCATTAGGTTGCGGCTCGCGTAGGCAACTGGATGCTGAACCTGGTCCTATCCTGCCTGGAGCAGTACGGCACCAAGGCTAGTGGTCGAGGCGTCGGTGCAGAGAACGAATTCCTTTGTCATGTTGGGTGCTTGTAGAATGGGAGTATCTCCAAGCTTCTTCTTCAAAATAGTGAAAGCTTCTTCCTGAGAAGGTCCCCACGCCATGGTATTGCTTTGCCCTTTCCGTGTGAGGTCGATCAAAGGCCTGGTGATCTCAGCGTAGCTAGCGATAAATTTCCTGTAATAGCCCGTTAGACCCAGGAAAGACTGCAGCGCTTTCTTTGTCTTTGGCCTTGTAGTTGCGAGTATCTTATCAAGGGTTTTCAGGAGAGGTTCAACTTTACCGTCTCCAATTCGATGGCCAAGAAAACAGATGGTTTGCTCTCCTATCTCACACTTACTTGGCTTGATGGTTAAACTGGCGCATTGTATTTGGTCAAATACACGTCGTAGAGTGACCAAATGTTAAGGCCACGTGTTTGTAGCAATGAATACATCGTCAAAATAGTGACAAACATTTTCTAGATCACCTAGAACAGCTCGCATGAGGCGTGCAAAAACAGCCGGAACTGTCTTTATGCCAAAGGGCATGAACAAAAAATGGTATAGTTCAGATATACGGAAAAAGGCTGCTTTTTCCCGGCTGTCCACAGCTATGGGCACTTGCCAGGAGCCCTTGGTGAAGTCAAATTTTAAGAAGAATTTGCATTGACCAGCAAGGGCAAGAACCACGTCTATACGCGGTATTGGTTCACCGTCCGCCGTCAAGATCTTATTTTGCTCTCTGAAGTCGATGCATAAACGAATCGTGTTGTCAGGTGTTTTGACAACTACGATGGGAGCATGGTATGGTGACTGCGACATTTCAATTATGCCCAACTTCAGCAATTCTTGGACTTCTTTCTCGACGCTTTCCCGTAGAACTAGTGGGATGGGATACTGCGGAACATGTAGAGGTTTATCGGATGTCAAGCGTAGTGTGCAATTTACTAGTTCAGTCTTTCCTGGAAGGTTCGAAAAGATTATCTCAAACTCTTTGAATAAATCAAGCACATCAGAACGCTGTTCAATGCTCAGATTCTCCGATAATTTCACATCATCCGCAGTCTGTGTGCGAAATAAGCTAGGGCAAGGAATCTCATGTGAGCTTTCTTCGCTTCACATTTCCTCGTTCGCTTTCGGTGGCCCTTCAACTTCGGTTATGACCGACACCTGCTGCACTGGTAAAAGTTCGCGTTCCTCGTACTTTTTGAGCAAATTGATGTGGAATTTTTTTCTTTTTTTACTTATCGCGAGAACGTAGTCGACCTCATTCTTGCGCTCAACGACTTCAAATGGACCTTTCCATTACATGAGCAGTTTGTTGGTATCTGTTGGCAAAAGAAGTAACACTTTATCCCCGACGTTTAGCTTTCGAGGACGGCTTTTATGGTCGTAGTAACTCTTTTGTTTTGCGCGTGCTCTTTCCAATTCATCATGCACAAGTTTGCATGCCTCTTTCAGGCGGTTTCGAAGGTCGACGAAGTAGGTATAGGTAGTGCGAATTTCACCGTCGATGTCTTCATTGCTCCACAGCTCCTTCAGCACCGTCAGTGGTCCTCGCACGTGACGACCGTAAATTAGCTGAAAAGGCGAGAAGCCCAAGCTCGCTTGCGGCACCTCTCTGTAACCGAAAAGGAGTGGGGCGAGGTACCTGTCCCAGGATCGTGGTTTTTCCTGGCACATACTCTTGAGCATCATCTTCAATTCAAATCAATTCAATTCAATTTTATTTCATCCCAAGGATGAGGGCAGGCTCGGGAGAAAAGTGACGTTTTATCACTTGAGGAGAACCCGAGCCTCCCTATTACATGGCAAGCAACGAGGGCATGGGTGAAGAAACATAGGCCATGAGATGTTTGGCGCAGTACAAGTCGGAAGATGCACGTACAGTAATGCTATGTACAGAGACTAATATGCGTAAGTAGTTTCTTTCGGCACAAATTCCGAAGTACAATGCAAAGTATGACAGAATACAAAATACTATATACATGACAACAACGCTATGCATAGAAATTGCGTGTACACACATACACATAAATATACACACATATATGTAGATACATATGCATACACACACACACACACACACACACATATATATATATATATATATATATATATATATATATATAGAGAGAGAGAGAGAGAGAGAGAGAGAGAGACAGTTCCATGAATGCCTGGACCACCATTTTCTCGATTTTCACGACAAAAGCACTTCCCTAATGTCACGTGCACTGCATTTCTCATGAATTATTTTTGCCTCCAGTAATTTATTTAATAACAAAGGAACACTAAAACACAACATTTGTCGCCCAAAATTTGTTCTGCAGAATGGAAGGTTCCAGTGTTGTTGGTGACGAGTAGGGTACGGAATAGCATGCGTTTCTAGTACAAAGATATCTAAAAAGGCACGATTGTTATGAAAAAGAGATTGCTTATACCTTATTGCCACGGAATACTCGTAAAGTTTGTGAATTGGGACAATATTATAGCGCTGAAACAGTTCATCGGTGTGTGCATAGCAGTCGACATTTGCTATAAACCTGATCGCTTTTTTTTTGTAGTCTGTATATATTACTTATGTTGGTTGCTGTCTTACTTGCCCATACCAAAAGACAATAATTTACATGCGACAAAAACAATCTGTTATAAGGTGTTAGTTTAACAGAAACTGGAAGAAAATAACGCATTCGTGCAAGTATGCTCACACATTTTGATAGGTTGGAAATTAGAATAATAATCTGAGGATCCCACGACATTGTGCAATTAAAAAGTACTCCTAAAGTTTTAACGGTTTCTACAATTTCAACAGCCGCGCTACCTATACGTAATCTATTGTCTAAGAAAATCTGTCTCCGCGAATGAAAAACTACAGCTTTTGTTTTTGTTGCATTAATGAATAATGAAGTTCGTTCACTCCATGTGTTTAAGCTTTCTAACGTAGTGTTTATAAGTGTGGTCATGGCAGTCATGTCGTTACCTGTAAAGAAAATGCTGGGGTCATCGGCGTATAATATGTATTTAGGTTTGTCACTGACCTTGGCAATGTCATTTATGTATAGGTTAAAAAGCAGCGGTCCTAGAATGCTACCTTCCGGAACCCCTGTGGTGATTGCCTGGAGA
Organism: Rhipicephalus microplus; assembly: GCF_043290135.1. Taxonomy (NCBI): domain Eukaryota; kingdom Metazoa; phylum Arthropoda; class Arachnida; order Ixodida; family Ixodidae; genus Rhipicephalus; species Rhipicephalus microplus. The sequence goes on along the minus strand of NC_134700.1, from coordinate 25,428,865 downwards.
GAAGAAAATGAATCCTTAATTTTTACACATTGTGAGCGGTACTAAAAGTAAGATTTCAAGAGGGAAAGTGGAATGCCGCGAACACCATATATTTCTAATTTTTCATATAAAGTATGATGACAGAGGCGGTCGAAAGCCTTAGAAAAATCTATGAAAACACCAATGCAAATTTCTTTACTCTCAAACGGTCTAAGGATTATTTCTTTCTGAGCTAGTAAAGCAGTCTCCGTCGACCTGCCCTTCATAAAACCATGTTGAGATTGAGATATTATGTTAAACTTCATACAAAAATTCATGAGTATTTTAAATATAATTTTCTCCAAGCCTTTTGAAAATATGGGTAATATAGAAATTGGCCTATAGTTCGTAAGATCAGTCTTGTCTCCTTTTTTATATAACACGCTGACAACGGACGTTGGCATTTGTCTTGGGAAACAGCCTGTTGACAGGGACAAATTATAAATGTGAGAGAGCACGGGAGCTATGATATCGATTGCATGCTTGATCGGGTGCCACGAACTGTTCGACACCGCTAAACAAGCGCTGCCAGTCTACGCTGCGCGCGCCTTCTATCTTATCTCCCTCTTCCCCTTCCTTTACCTTTCGTTCTTATAAAAACCCAAGCCGGACAATAAACGCTCGCTTTTTGCCCTGGCCGCTCTGTTCGTGCATTTAGGGGCGCGGCCCAGCCGCGGGGCCGGTCATAACAGTGGCGACGAGTATTTCAACAAAGAACGAGACCCAGCTGCTTCCTGAAGGCGGGCAAGCAGCCACCTCATCGACAGGCATGAGTCACCGCCTCCCGGAATTCAACGACGACACAGATAAGTGGCAAGCGTACCTCGTGAAGCTTGAGGCATATTTTGAAGCGAACGAAGTCACGGACGATGCCAGGAAAAGAGCCCTGTTGGTAGCCGCACTTGGGTCGCGAACGATTGATGTGCTATGCGGTAGAGTGGCACCGCAGAAGCCAAACGCACTCGGTTACGATGCGGTAGTGAAAGTTCTAAGCGAGTATTATGACCCACGACCAAACGAAATTTCAGAAAGCTTCAAGTTTTTCCACCGAAACCAGCAGGAAGGAGTGTCTGTTCACGCATTCATTGTGGAACTACGGCGCCTAGAACATAACTGCAACTTCTCGTCCATGCTGGATAGGATGTTAAGGGACCGTATTGTGTGCGGGGTACGTTCAAGAAATTTGCAAAAGCAGCTGCTCGCGAAACCTGCGTTGACATTTCAAGAAGCAGAGGCACTTGCGTTGGCGGCAGAAAGGGCAGAGTTAGAAGCAGAGAACATAAATCGAGAAACGCCCCCGGTAACAGTGTCGGCAATGAAGGAGCAACGCTGGGTGCCGCGAGGCCAGAAGAAAAACGAAGACGGAAAGCCATGCGAGTGCTGCGGAAAGCGTAATCATAAGCGCGCGACCTGTTCAATGCGTGGGAGGCACTGTTACAAATGTGGAAAACAAGGGCACTTGGCATGCATGTGCCAAAGGATCGACAACGCGTTGAATGTAACACCCCAAGCCAACGACAGTGATAGCAGCGCGTCGCAACTTTGGTCCGTAACTTCGAAGAATTCATTGGTGCCACCGATTCAGGAAACGTTCACGTGGAACGGCGTAAAGCTGAAGATGGACGTTGATACCGGCTCGCCCGTATGCGTCATTCCTAGAGCAACCTACAAAGCCCACCGTCATCAATGGCCGAAGTTGGAGGAGCCGAAGATAAAGCTGGCGTGCTATTTGGGGAAGCTACCCGTACTCGGAGTACTGTCAATGCGTGTATGCCACAAATCAGCGGAGGTTGATAGCAACCTAATCGTCTTGGACTGCGAAGGTCCACTCCTGTGCGGTCGTGATTTGCTGCAGAAACTACCAGAGCAGGGCGCAGCAGTACTCCACGTAGCTGCGCCACCACTCGGGTCGAGCCCGGAGTCTCCGCCCGCGCCTGCTGTGTTGGACCGCTACTCCGACCTGTGCACGGAGGGCATAGGACTCATGAAAGGCCCACCGGTGCGCCTTCACATCAAGCCTGGAGTGACGCCAAAGTTCTTCGAGGCAAGAAAGGTATTCTACACTCTGTTGGATAAAGTTTCAGAGGCATTAGATCGACTCGTGGCAGCTGGCATTATATCGCCAGTGACGCACTCGGAATGGGCTACGCCCATTGTTCCAGTCTTAAAGAAAGACGGCACAGTTCGCATTTGCGGTGACTTCAAGGTTACTTTGAACTTAGTATGCGAGCTGGAAAAATACCCGCTGCCTCTTATCGAGGATATTTTTGCGCAATTAGGTGGGGGGGGGGGGGGGGAGTGGTTCAGCATTTTGGATTTGCGCGACGCCTACAACCAGATCCCGCTAGACGAAGAGTCTCGCAAATTGGCCGTGATAAACACCCACAAGGGCCTCTTTTGCTTCAACCGCCTCCCGTTTGGGATTGCTTCGGCACCGGCGATATTTCAAAGGCGGATTGAATCAATCCTATACAGGGCTTGCCTGGGGTGCAAGCGTACCTAGATGACGTGTTGATAGCGGAAGAGGGTGACAGCCAAAACCGCAGTCTGATGGCTGTGCTCGAGCGCTTCCGTGAACATGGCATTAAGCTTCGTGCTGATAAGTGCCGCGTTAGCGAGCCCTCTGTTACATATCTAGGTCACCGTATTGACGCGAACGGACTGCATCCCATCGAAAAGAACGTGGATGCTATCAGGCTAGCCCCCTCTCCACAGAACGTCTGCGAGCTACGCTCATTTTTGGGCATGGTAACCTTTTATAACAAGTTTATGCCCGACTTATCTACCATTCTAGCACCGTTGTACAAACTGCTGAAAAAGGGCGCAAAGTAGACGTGGAGCACCAAATAAAAGAAAGCCTTTGTCCAGGTGAAAAATGTGTTGTGCGCGGCACCCATACTCACTCATTTTGACCCGAACCGTGAGCTCTTCTTGGAGTGTGATGCGTCCCCATACGAAGCTGGTGCTGCACTTTTTCATCACACCGAAAACGAGAAGCGACCCGTAGGCTTTCGATCGAGAACGCTGACAACTGCCGAAACAAAGTACTCTCAGATCGAGCGCGAGGCGTTAGCCTTGATATTTGGTGTTACTAGGTTTAGGGACTACCTGTTGGAGCGAAAATTCACTCTGGTTACGGATCACCAGCCGTTGCTGGGCCTGTTAAGGCACGACCGTCAGACCCCCGTCATGGCGGCAGCCAGAATACAAAGATGGGCGCTACTACGTGGTGCATACAAGTATAAACTGCAGTACAAGCCGGGGAAATTTATACTCAACGCGGATGCATTAAGCCGTTTACCCCAATCTCTTGAGCAGGAGCTGCAAGACGACGAGGATGCGGCCGAGTACGTCCTCGTCGTGGACCAGTGGGACGAGCCGGCGGTGCCCATGAAAGAGCTTCAAGCCCTCACGCAGTCAGACGGCGTACTGTCAAGTGTGTGCAGATACGTCATCAAAGGTTGGCCACAACGCACTGCGGAGGAAGGCACAGAGATGCGGGAGTATCACAAAAGGCGGAACGAGCTATCCGTGCAGCATAACTTGCTTCACTGGGGTCATCGTGTTGTGGTTCTGGCGGAAGCCAGGAAGAAGCTACTGAAGTTGTTACATGGAGCTCATCAAGGAGTTTCTGCAATGAAGGCAGTTGCACGGTCACAATTTTGGTGGCCGGGCTTGGACCACGATATTGAGCGCTTAGCCGCTGTGTGTCAGCACTGCGTACGGGCGTTGCCCATGCCACCCGCGCAAGCACCCATTCGCTGGACAGAGACGCAGGAAAGATGGTCGCGATTGCATGTCGACTTCGCGGGTCCGATCCAGAACAAGATGCTTCTTGTCGTCGTGGACTCTCACAGTAAATGGATTGAGGCCATTCCCCTGGCTCACGCGACCTCGCGCAACACAGTCGATGCCCTGCGAACGCTGTTCAGTAGATTCGGTCTGCCACACAGAGTAGTGTCTGATAATGGCACGCCATTCACCGGATGGGAGTTCAAGGAGTTCTTGCAACAGAACGGGGTAGTTCACGTGCGGGCACCCCCTACCATCCACAGAGTAATGGACTCGCCGAACGTGCGGTGTGAACCATCAAAGACGGACTAAAGAAGTGTGGGGACGCAGACTTGTCAAGGGCGCTGGCTAGAACACTGTGCCGCTATAGAAACACGCCACTTCCGTCCGGGCTCTCACCATCAGAAATGTTGTTGGGTTACCACCTCCGCACCCGATTAGAGATGTTTTTTCCTCCCAGGAGCCGAGCAACAGGGGATGTCCACTCTGCTGACAGCGCCGAGTGGAACTTCGCACCGGGAGATCCTGTGTACCTTCGCAATTACGGTCGTGGTGACAAGTGGACACCTGGGAAGGTCCGGTCAACCTCTGGTGCACGCATCGTGTCTGTCGACACGGAGCACGGGCTTGTTCACCGGCACATGGACCAGCTCAGGCGGAGAAGCATCGAAGAACCACCGAGTCCAGAGGCTCTTACTAGCCCTCAGATAAGCCCGGACCCTCCAGTACAAGACTGCGATGCTCCAGCAGCTACTGGCCCCGGTCTTCCGGGCCACCCGCCCCCAGAGCTAAGACGTTCCACACGTATCAAGAAGCAAGTGGAGCGTTATGGATTCTAAGGAAGAAGGAACGCCACGAACTGTTCACCACCGCTAAACAAGCGCTGCCAGTCTACGCTGCGCGCGCCTTCTATCTTATCTCCCTCTTCCCCTTCCCTTACCTTTCGTTCTTATAAAAACCCAAGCCGGACAATAAAAGCTCGCTTTTTGCCCTGGCCACTCTGTTCGTGCATTTCGGGGCGCGGCCCAGCCACGGGGCCGGTTATAACATCGGGGAAATCTTAATACCATCTATGTCACGAGCGCTGCTCTGTCTTAGCGTGGAAAAAATTGAAACTATTTCTTGATCATCGGTTGGTCGAAGAAAGATGTTCTTTGTATTGTTATTGCGTCAGTTATAGCTGTCTGCGCTGTTTGCGTCGGCTGTGCAACGTTTGTGAGAAAATGAATAAATCTTTCCGCGAGCTCTAAATCTGTAACCGCTCGACCATCTATATTTATTTCAGTAACCCCAGGAGAGATCGGTGTCCTGTGACGCAAAGCGCTAAGTTTCTTCCACAGTTCTGCACTCCCTTTGCAGTTGTCTGCATGGAATTGTTGATTTAAGTAATTTCTTTTTTCTTTCTTCATAAAGGCGTTCGCCTTATTGCGGTATTCTTTAAATGCGGTTAAGTCTGACACATTTTTAGTTTTTAAAGCCTTCTGAATAACTTTGATTTCTTTTCGATCATTTTTAAACACTCGTGATTGACCCATGGTTTGCGACTTCTATGGCACTTCTGTAGAACTTTTTTTAAAGTGTATAAATTAGACTTTTTAAAATATAATCAAGAATGTTTCATAGGCTAAATCTGCAGTTTCTGAGTAGTATACCGCACTCCTGTCTGTTCGGGAAAGGCCTGTGCTGAATGCTGTTAAAGTGTGAGGTGTGATATTTTGAGCTGTTTTAGTGGGCAGTGTTTGGGACTTCTTGATTGCACTCTCCATAACGAAGTAGAATGCAAAGTGGTCACTGATGTCACAACATATTACACCAGTCTCTGCGTTATCTTTGTTTACGTTAGTAATAAATAGATCGATTAACGTTTCTGAGGTAGGTGTGATACGTGTGGGAGTTCCCGTTACTATATCGTAGCCACTCGACTTGACTGTAGACACAAATCTAATTGCGACAGCAGACGACTCCAGTATGTTGATATTAAGGTCACCGCCAAGAATAAGTTTTAAATTATCGTCATTTACATAATTTAATGATTCTTCAAGGCTACTAATAAATGTATTCACAGATGAATCGGGTTGTCTGTACATGACAGCATATACGTAATTACGTGTAGTCAAAGTTAAGCACTCAATGTCAGCACTGACATAAGAAAATTATGGTATTATCTGAGCGTCTATGCAGTTTTTCACTAGAACCATGAGGCCACCGCCTTTCTTCTTTGTTTGGTTAAGAAAGAAAGTATTATAACCATCTCGCTTGTAAATCTCGTCGTCTGAAGTATACCAAGTTTTCGTAATCATTATTACGCCGAAAGAAAAAGAAAACGTATCTAGAAAAATAGATAGATCACCTTCCTTGTTTCGTGCTGAACGAATGTTTAGATGAAGGCAGCACAGACTATCGCTACACCGATTTCCTACAAGATTATTGACGTCACAAGGTGATACCGCCACGGCGAAACAGAAGCTGCACCGCGATTCCGAATAGCGTTTTTAGGCAATTTTTTTCAATGTCGCTTGCGTCACGAAAGTGCAATACATGTAAGCCTTCATCCTTTCGTGCGAGAATACGCCCATCATTCGTCCACACGAACCTCCAGTTCGCTGCTTTCTTTTTAGCTATTGCCGCTCTAAGAAGCTGCTTTAGATCTGGGCATAAGTGTTCATTGATGAACACAGGTGTGTTAGAGGCGTGACCGAGGTCCTGTGTTGAGATGCGCGTCTTCTTTGCTTTCTGTAGCACCAAATCACGTTTTGAACGGCTGCGGAATTGGACTATTATGTTCAGTATTGAACTGGCCTTCTTAGCTGGTACACGGTGACATTTTTCAACATCATCTTTAGTTACAGGTACATTCAGCAGTCCCCCGATCCTGTGAAGGGCATTTCCAAGATCTTCCTCAGCAAGTTTGGGTATTCCCTTAATCCCAAGATTGCATTTGCGGGAGTATTGCTCAGATGCAGTTACCCTCTGCTCTTGTTGAGACATTTGTTTCTTGAAAGCTTCGCACTCGGTTCTCAACTTCTCATTAGCGCTTCTGAGTGACTTGTTATCCCCCTCAAGATCCGCATTCTCTTTCTTTATTTTCTCCACTACGTCGTTCAAAAAGCTCACACTGTTTTTCAAGTCTCTTATTTCCTTTCTTAGCTCTCTTTCGATTGACGATTTAAATTCAATCATCTCCTTTGTCATTTCTTCTCGCAACTTAGTTAATTCACTCATGAATACATCAATACTTCACACAAGAAATGTATCACCATTTTGGCAGCAGAAAGGCAGCAAAAAGAATAATCTTTGTTTAGTATGTAAAAAAAATGAATGCAAGCCTGAAATAATCGAACACAGGCATGTGAGGGACAAGCTTTCGCTGCCCCCGCTGCTGCCAAGTGAAGTGCAGGCCTCCGCTGTGACTGATTTTAAAGACGGTTCCCCTGGTGTTGCTCCACGGCGGTAGCTTTTTTGCTTCGTCAGGGCTTGCCTCCCGAAACATGTGACGCAGTCAGCGATGCGTGGCAGCACAGCATGTGACGGTGTGCCGACGATGATTAGCCGTTGAGTTGTCAACTGAAATAATCGAACACAGGCGTGTGAGGAACAAGCTTTCGCTGTCCCCGCTGCTGCCAAGTGACCAAGTTTCATTAAACTTCTCAACGAGCTCATTCGCCATGGCATGGTAGGGGCTCGTTCCAAGAAACTTGATGGCAAGAAAACGGCCCACCTCTCCCATGAGTTCCGCTGTAAAACGTCTTCCTTGGTCGGTAACGATTTCCTTCAGTAAGCCGACTCGAGAGAAAATCTCAATCAGTCTTTCAGCTACATGCACAGCATCAACTGCAGGGAGTGCAATAGCATCCGCATATCGGGTGGCAAAGTCGATAAGAGTTAAAATGTAACGGTTGCCACGGTTCGACTTCGGTGAGAACGGACCGATTAAATTGACCGCAACACGCTCAAAAGGCATACGAATGACAGGCATGTTTCCTAGAGGCGCAACACCAATTTTGTCTTTTGGTGTCATTCGCTGACACTTATCGCAGGACTTGACGAACCGTTTCACGTCACATGCAGATCCGGCCAGTAAAAATCTGCTAAAATGCGATCTGTCATGCGCCGAATGCCTTAGTGCCCTGCCATCAGACTTTCATGGCCGACTTCAAGGATATGCTTCCAGGAGATCTTCGGCAAGACGAGCTGGCTAAACGTCTTGCCTGTCGGAAGGTAGTGTTGTCAGTAAAGAAGTCCTCCTTTTTCAAGAAACGTGTAACTGTGGCCTTTCGGTGACTTGAAATCTTTATCGACTTTAGCAAACACGGCTTTCAATGTTTTGTCGTTCTGTTGCTCTTATGAGAACTGGTCTTTTGTTACGTCACACCATTTTATTATTGGCACGGACAATGGTGTTATTTTGTCCTCGTGAGGTTTAACCGTAGCGGAAACATAGTGAGGACACTCCTCAGCTTTCATGCTGCAGTTTCGCGTTGCATTGTCGCTCTTGTCGACTGTAGGAGGTTTCCACTTATGATCCGGCTTGTGAGGATCTCTGACACCTCGTGGGTTACCAATCACCAAATCATAAAGCGGCTTGTCTATACAAAGTGCGGTTATCCCTCCCTTAAAGTATGGAGTGTTTATGGAAATCTTGGCCTCTGGTACTTCTATGGTCGAAACATCAATGAGTAAGACTCTGCTACTCTTCCCGGTCAACCGTTGTTATGACACTAGGTTTCTTCAGATAATTGCAGTATTACTGCCCGTATCTCGAAGAACCCTGACTGGTTTACCCAAGACTTCGCCTTCAACAACTGGCATTCCTTGTACCAGAAATACTGGTATCCTTTCATCCACACTTGCATTAGGAGGATCACGTTTCTTTCCTTTTTTTTCCCTCCGCCAGTGTTGTCATTCGAGGGGAAACCACAACGATTCTCGTTCACTGCACATGCGGAACTTTTTCTCTTCTGTGCCTTCGTGCTCCACCACTCGTCGCTCTTGTGGCCAATTTTCCCACATACTCTACACTTTGTCGCTTCTTTAGCTGGGTTCCGACATTCATGTGCTTGATGTCCCAGACGGTTGCATAGCATGCATCTTGTCGGTGGTTTCTTGGGAGCATTAACAAGACTCTTGAATTCTTTGGAGTCGTCTGTACCGTTTCCCCCTTTCCCAGGTTTGACAGATTATGCACTTCCATGAAGCGATCAGTAGCGTCAGCTAGCTGTTAAAGTAACTTGCACTCGCGTTCTTTCAAAAATATTGTTGGTTTTATATGGCAACAGCGGAGAAACTGTTCAGCGAGCACGAGGTCTCGAAGGCCATCGAATGTTCTGGGCACATATATCTGTCTCCCGGTTTCTCCATCTTCTGGTCGTGCCTTGCGAAATTTTTCTTGGTGCCCTTGCGCAGTGAATCGAAACCTCTGCAACAAGGCTTTCTTTACTTTCTCATAGTATAGAGAATCTGTGGCAGTCATTCGGCCAAATACTGTCAACGCTGCGCCACTCAAACACATGCTCACAGCTAATGCCCATTTCTCTTGTGGCCAGCCTTGTCCTGTTGCCACGTGTTCGAATCTTTGCAAGTATGCGTGCAAATCATCACGTCGCTCATTGAACAGCGGAAGCAATTTCTGTGGATTCAGTACTGCAGAGGAGCTACTCGGCTGAGCCATAGAATCAGAGTCAGCTGCTGCATCTACCCTCGGAGTTCCTTCTTGAAGCTTTAGCTTCAGCTCAAGGATTCGCTTCGCTCTCTCATCTGCTTCCTTGCTCGCCTCTCTCTCATCAGCACGTTCATCTCTTTGCCTCGCCTGTTCTGCGTCAACCCACTCATGCAATTCTGCGCCACTCAATCCTAGTTGTGCCACAACAGCAGCTAATCTTTCTGTGTCCAGCATCAAAACAAGTTTTGTGAATGTGCCCTCGAGAGACGATAACTTCCTTCGACGTTACTACGAGCGGTATCCTGGCAGGCTCCCCAGATTGTGACGTGGTGTCAGTTTTGGGCCCAGGACCACTCAGCAAGGAACTGAATCGAACCACGAGCGCACAGACACACCTACGAGAATATATTTACAAAGAACGTAACTATGCACGAGTAAGGCTTAAAGTAGTAGACAAACGCAGTCTATAGCTGTACTCAATGTCTCTCTAAATTAAAAAAGTCTCGCCGTGTTTTTATGTGGCTTGCGGGTCGCCGGCGCCGATCGCTCGTAAGCTGTGCGCCGTCTGGCTCATTGCCGTCCTCAACGTGCGTCAGACCACGCCATGACACGGCCTTCTGCCACAGCAGCCGCAGTCGGTAGCTGATTGGTAGCTCCGCAGCAGCTCTCTGCCACCACGCTCGTCTCAGCAGCGCACCGGGGTCCTGCCAGCCACCCGGAACGGCAGCAGGAACATCAGGCCCGCAGCAACCAAAACACACAGCCACTCTGGACGGCAGCCAGCACAGCGGAACCTCGCCTGGTCCCTGGACCAGTCACCCAGCGGGAGTACAGGCCTCGTTCACAGGATGTCCAGCTGTCCGGAACGGCCGCCAGAACAGCAGTGGATCGCCTGGTCTCTGGGCCAGTCACCCAGCCGGAGTCCAGGAACGGTAGAGCGCCTAGATGCCGTTGTCTAGTTTCCCGGACCGGATGTCCAGCCGAGAACTGACTCCTTGCACGCGCTGCCTCGAACCACCGCACGCACCACGCGCACACTTCGTTTTCCTCTTCGCCCCCGCACGGCGAACAATGAATTCTTTCTCTTTCCGCGCCTCTGTGTCATGACAGGCCCTCTGGAAGGCAGAGGCATGAATCGTCCTTTCTTGTAAAAGGAAACTGTTTTGTGCCAAGGAATAGTATACACTTTGATCCCATTTGCATGAGGAAGTGCCAGCACTTTGAAAAAAATTTGACGTTTTTCTCATGGTATGGTTGTGCCAAAGCTCCAAACTTAACCCCTTTTACCCTACCCATCTCAAAAAGACGGGCACGCAGGCTTGCTTGACTGCTCCAACCCGACTGCCTAGTTGGCCGAGGCCATCGCATACGTCATTGGAAAGAGGGAGCCCACCTAGTGCTTGTATGGTATGCTTGCAGTTCTTTGAAGGGCCCCCAAATCTCCTCTAATATTTTTTTCAAACACTCAAATAAACACGCGCATTGTATGCAGAATGTAATCACGATCAACGATGCCACACGTGATGGCACTATGAGTCGTCGGTGTGCCCCAAATTCCAAAAAAAATATTCCGTGCCTTTCCAGCCTCCTTGTGCTGCACAGCTCATTCTGATGCACATCGCATTCATGCCCTCGCTGTTCGTTGTGTTTCCTGCGTGTGCCACCTCCCCGCGGCAAACATTTTTCGAGGTACGCACAGACCGCACGTACACCTGCATGCCACGCGAGAGTGGAGTGGGTGATGAATCTTTTTGAAAAGACAGAAATGTAAGAAAATGGGGTGTAGAGTGCACGATAACTACCTGTCATGTGATTACACCTCAACCGATACACTCGCGAGGGAATCGAAGGGACAGAGAATGAAGAAAAGTAAGGAGAGAGGAAAAAAATTGAGAGACCCTTAAGCTTTGCCTTTAAGAATTGAACGCCATAGTGAAATCCGAACCCCAGTGTGCCCTTCAACCGCTAAGTGCATAATTATCAAAGTGTTTTGTTACACACGCACACAAGTGTGACGTATCTATGGTAATGGTACAGGTTTTCGATCTATTTAAAAGCACTTACATAACAACTTCATTAAAATATTGTACAGTGATATAGTCACATGGTGCTGTATTATGAACAGCGCGTAGGCGTAACGCTTGTATTCGTAAATGGTCCCATTCTGTCAGACGTCTCGCGTTATCTGGCAATTGTTCAACTTGTTCTTCTAGAGACCTGTTCCAGCCAACCGCAACAAGCATCGCCTTATGGTCAGCGAAATAACAACTGCAGTACTTCACTTCTTTAACCGTATTGTGAAAATGAAAAGCTAAATCTATGCAAGTGTTGCGGTTTGTTGAAATGGCATTTCTTTGAAGGGGCATAAAGTCTCACAATGGCTCACAGATGGCAGCATTTGCTGTTTGCTTGATCAACTCCTCTCGAAAGGCATATGTTTTCCGCTAGATGGACGTAGTTGTCCATTGTTAGAGCTGTTTGAAAGTTTCTGTGTGTTTTTAGCTGCGATGACTGTACTATCTCGGTCTTTTTAGAAGTAGCTTGTGGCCTCCCAAATATGCTTACAACTCGCCGAATGGGCTCGTTTTCGTCATGACACCTGTCGAACAAAACGCGTTACGGAGACTCCTTCTACTATATGTCATTTAGGTAGTGTTTTTTCCGAAGTAGCTGCAAGTAACATCGTGGTTCTGTGGCAGGACGCCTTCTTGTCACACGAACGGGTTCGATCCTTAATAGGATCAAAAATTTATTCTTTATTTTATTTGCTCCTTTCTCGATATTTCGCTCACAACCAATGGTGCCGACGGTGTAATTTGTGACACGAGCTCTCCAACGCCATCGCGTTATTACGAGGTAACAAATAGTGTGTGCGTGTGAAGGGAGGAGGGTTAAATCAAGGTGGTCTAAAAAAACGTGACGGGCGGAAAAGCACCTAGAGGGGCGCCCAGCTATAGGGCAAAGTGGCTTTGAGAGAGGATACCAGCGAAGGGAAGAGCGAAAGCAGTGTTTTGTTAATCTAAATACCTGTTGACACAATCGTGAGATCGTGCCTTCTTGAGACAGTGTTTTCCCACGTTTTGGAACACCCTCGCGAGTCAGTGGAACATGCATGTCTCACCTTTTTCTGTGATCTGGCATGAATTTGACAAAATTCTAGATCTGTGTCATTCTGAAAGGCAGAGGGAACCACGCTTGGGCAGAACAGATGGCAATGATTTTGTGGTAGTTTATGTAAATATATCAAAGCCGGTTTTTATATCAGTGTCAGAACTATAGGAGAATCTATGTAAAGTTAAATTAACAAGATGTAAGATAAGCTTGGTTGGGTGATAAATCCTGAAAATGTATGGCACACAAAAACAATCGGAAATGTGACGGGACAATCCGCTGTCTTTCTTAGTCCACGTCTTTGTCGTGTGCCACACACTTTTCACAATGAAAGTCAAAAGCTTGTTTTTTTATTTGAAAGTGGCGAATTGCTTTTGGTTGTTCATCACTTCTAGGAACAAATCGTTCCCCAATCACTTTATTTCTGTGGTCTTGAATTTCAAATGTACTGTCTTTGGGAGCGAGAGTGATGCCTCAATATTTGTAAGGTGGCACCCGCGTTTTTGCGTATTTATCCCCATCCCCCCTTTTTTTGCAGGCTCTCTTTGAAAGTACGATGAGGAAGCAATATGCTAAGTCAGCATTCACAATGCATATGTTACATGAGGCCTCCAAGGGATCTGGCCAAAGGAAGACCTGCGGAGTCTGTGCTCTCCATTGGCGCTGTAAGCTCCATAGCAAAGTCGACATTCTCTGAACATCCGAGTGCTTGAAACTGAAGCAGCAGAAGGCTCCAAGAAAAGATCTATGTGAGTCAGGTTTAGAGGAGCTGCAAATAACAGAAGAAAAAAATAAAATAAAAGGTGTAGCCACAGTGTTTATGTACTTTCATTTTACTATGACAGTATATATCTAAATGAACCTTCTGGAACTTGGTGAATCGGTGGCTATGCAGAAAGCTGTGGAAATAAGAAAGCAGCATTTTCTTTGTATGTCCTTCTAAACAAGTGCAAGCATGCAATTTTAATTCAACTGCATCACCAATGTGCATGAGCTAAACATAAATTATTATACTCTTAATGCCAGTGTACAAGGGAGAGTGGTTAATACATTTACATTATGAAACGTTACGCTGGACAGCTTGAAAATATTCATGGTCTGGGTTGTTGGCAACTGAGCTGAGCGTGTGGTTCTATGCAGATGCTCTCTTTGGCAGGGACGAATTGAAGAAAAGGTTTGTGTGACAACTTGGCACTTGTCTTTGATGTTGCTATCTATTCCCATTAAGGTGTACCAAGCAGCGTGACACCCCAACTTACACATTTTTCTACGTTTACACTCCTTCAAACTACATGGTCATCGACCTCCATGCTTCTTTGACACAGTTACTAGCAACTACGATGGCGTTTGACGCTATTGTATATGTTGTAGAATTTAAAAAATTTTGCAGAATGGGTGCAGTATTGGCACTTTGCTTTCACTACAATGCATATTGTGACGGAAAGGTGCACACCAGTGGGAGGAATGAGAAAGCACCATTCCTTTTCAAGCATTCAGCTGAAGTTCAATACGATCTGTGCAGTATTAAGGAAAGTATTTTAAGGGCTTGCTTGTTTTGTTGTTAGACACAATAATAATGATAACACACAGTAAGGGCAAGGAAAGCGTAAAATATATTATCTGTAGTGATTATATGTCACAGGAAGTTCTTTTTGCCCACTTCACATTTATATGATAATTGCTACAAATAACACCCTTGGATGTTGTTCGGCATTAGCGTCTGTTAGTTCTAATTCATGCAGTATTGTATTCATAATAGTTTTACCCACTATGGCAACATCGAATCGCTCTTTAAGACAGCAAAAAAAATTCTTGCAACGATAATGAAGAAGGTCGAATACTGCAGTAAAGTAATTGCCCACAATATTTCCCAACTGGTTTCCATATCGTGTCATTGTGAATAAACGAGCATGCCGCCGTATTCGCCGCCTGTTGAGCTGTGCATGTATACGCGCAAATTTATGAACCTGCAAAATAAAGAAAATAGACTGTGTGTTTCAACTACCACGTTCACGTGTGCTCGAGATGGTCAGCTACATTTGCTGTCCACACAGAGTTGTGCTAATAGTGGCAAAAACAGAAGCTGGTGTGCTTATAAGTGCACCGAGAATACACCGACGGCTGACGCCAGCACAGTATCGACAGCAGCCGGTGGGAGGCCAGCTCTCTTTTGCCGCTGTGGCAAGATCCTCAATGGCTTCGAGCGGCGCAGAAAACATATAAACAATGCATTTTATGCAACTTCATTTTAAAACAGCAAAAATACGACCCACACAGAACACTGGACAACACGAGACTGTGTTCTCTGTGTTTAGTCTTTGCGCAGTTTCAAAAAGAACCCAAACCAACTAGCCCAATTCTCGCTTTTGCTGCAGAAGTTTATGCAACCAAGGGTCGCTCCAATGAGGGCATATTAAGCGATTTTTTTCTGTGCGCAGAAAAGGGCAGAAAAGGGGGGGGGGAGCTAAGGCAATGTTTGACCCTGCGCGTGAACGACTGCGATATGGTTTTAAAAATTTAGTCACAAAGTTGCACTAGTTGGCAGGAATCGATCGAGACGTGAGGACATGTGTCGAAGAGGTACGTAGTTTGTTTCTCTGAGGTTCGTCTTTACGCAGCTGTTCTTTCACATAAAGAACCAGACCTTGGTCGCTAATTCAACGTGCAAGTGGCCAAGCGCCCTTCATAAAATGCAATGACTGCGGTAGCCGCGAAAGCAACAGATATTCGCTTCAACATGCTGACCGCGGTGCAAGTTCATGCAGGATGCAGCGGCGTTTGCTTACCTTCTGACGACCAGTAGGCGAAGTGTCGCACATCAAATATTGACGCTCGATGTTCCGGATGGTGCAAAATATGATAGCCACGAATGTATCCATATACATTTCACAATATACTGTAAAACAGCGCTGAAGGTTCGACGTTCAACACGCGCCTCGCAGCCAAAAAAGTAAACAGGAAGTCGCTATGACTCCTATTGCAGGATGCAGGTGGCGCTTCGTGCAATCAAGAGCCGAAACCAAAATCGCAATTTTATAAGCATCTTTGATTGATCTGTCATTCGCGGGCGCCAACCGTATATGCACAAAACAAACTTTTCTATATGGGAAGAATTTATTAATGAAAAAACATTTGGCTAAGCTCAAGACGTTTGAATAAGAGATCTTAGTCTCAAACTTTTTCACCCTAGCTAAAGATTTGTAACAATTTGGTCTGTAGAAACAGGCCTTAAATAAATAAATAAATGTAAGATGGTTGGAATATGCGACCTCATGCTGCCTGTTGGGCAGTGGGTATTCGGCGCGAAGTTCAGAAGTTTGCTCTTGAACCTTTTTATCCATTCCATTATTCAACTGGTGATTGCAAATACAGATAAAAGACTCCATTGAGATAATTTTTCCACTCTTGAAAGATTGTGGCAATTAAAACATTACAAGCTACCACGCTCAGCAAATAGCTCTAGCTTTTTGTGCCGTATCACAGAGAGTGGATTACAAAGTTTTATTGAGAAAAATGCAACGTAGTAAAAATAATGAGCCACTGTCCCCATGGTAAGGCCCTCGTCGACCTCTTCCTCTATTTGAACACGCTGGATAGATCTTAACGTTGATTGTGCTATTCCTAGTTTTTTACGCAGTTGTCAACAAAAAATGCTGCAGTTCAGCGAGCATTAACTTTGTATGTTAAATAAAGTTTGAAGTTTAGATCACGACAGTATCCCGTGGTGCACTCGAAAAAAAAAGTGAGAGTCGCAGACTATTTCAAACAAAATGTTTATGATATTTCATCTCCTAAACAAAATGAACCAGTTCTGGTTATGTATTTATTGTCAATAAGGCTTCTATTCTGCATGCGAAAACTTTATAAACACTGTTTCAACTGGTCAGTGCATCCTTTTTGTTCTGTAGTTCAAATAAACTTTAAGCTAATAATTGCACCAGGTTAAAGGTGAAGTAATCTATTAGAGACAGTCACGACTTCAGTAACAAATACTGCTTCATTTTCGCACAATAAACACAGTTCACACAATTAGACTAAACCACTTAGAACACCTAGCCTCAAAGGATTCTTACACAATAGAATGGAGTGCACGTACGTGCTGGGTGTCTGTGCTTGTGCAATTTGGAGAACT
Organism: Rhipicephalus microplus; assembly: GCF_043290135.1. Classification (NCBI taxonomy): domain Eukaryota; kingdom Metazoa; phylum Arthropoda; class Arachnida; order Ixodida; family Ixodidae; genus Rhipicephalus; species Rhipicephalus microplus. Next base: position 25,412,153 of record NC_134700.1, on the reverse strand, counting down.
TGCATCATGGGTACCTGCACAAATAAAGGCTATCTTTTCACACACTAAAATGTAGGTAAAAACCTTATTGTGTTCATTCTCATAAATATGATCACAAGAACTGTTCATTAGTTTGATGTAGGGTTGAAAGGTAGCAGGGTCTGTGCAGGTTTCAATAGCCCAAATACAAGAGACTTTCAAGGCGCTACTGAAGGTTTCTTATGGGTATAAGGCACCGTCTCAAGTAAAACTCTTTTTGCAATAGCCACGCTTCCAAACCAACATGGTTTGGAAACATGATTATTTACAAATTAAGAATAAAAAATAGTATTTGGCTCACACACAGCACATTATTAAATCTTTGGCTGCATAAAAACGGTGGATACTGTTTGAGCTAGAAGATGTGTGATTTCACCTCGTGAGCTACTTTTATGACAGAGTTTGATATGAAAGAGTAAAAAAATAACAGAACTGGTTGAGGTGAAGTCAAATCACCCAGAGAAAAGTTTCAAGTGGACCAGGTGAAGAGATGAAACTAATAGCAGGAGACAAACAAGGTTAAACACTGGGTGGGAGCCATCACAGGAGCAAGGCATGTGCTCTCAAAGTAACCTGACAAACGTTTACGTATACACAACGGCTGCTCTAGTCCATATCAGAAATGATATGCTAAATATTGAAGATTTCTCTGGGAAGAACAACAAATGTAGGAAGTTAAAGGGCCATGCAAAACTATTGTGCAATTTCAACTCTTTTCAAAGGCCCTAGGCATTTGTACACACCCTGAGGTAACCACAAGCAGGTTTCAGTCATTGATATATAGTCGCGACGTCAAGAGAGAGGTCGTACTCGAAGACGCTGAGAAAACAGCAGCGGGTCGGTCTTTTTGTTAACCACGTGAGAGAGAGTTCCTCATCTTTCTCGTTGTTGCGTTCTGCATAAAAGCGTGCAGATGCGCGTATGCGCTGTCGCCTTCGTCTTTTTCGCGGGACGCATGTGACATTTGGCTCCCTCCAAAAATGGCATCGTCCCGATGCGCAGCCAAGGCACTCTACTTATAAAAACGCACATATGCACCGGCACGCACAGGACAAACAAGAGTTAGCTGGACAAGTAGGGTTTCATCCGGATGACATGCACGATTTCGGGTGAGCAGTTTCGGCGACTGGAACTGCAATCGCCGTCGGGAATAACTTCGTAGTTGATGTCGTTCAATCGTCGGGTGACTCGATATGGGCCGAAGTATCGTCGTAATAGCTTTTCTGAAAGTCCGCGTCGACGTATTGGGATCCAGACCCATACCTTGTCGCCTGGTTTGTAGGTTAGCCATTTATGTCGTAGGTCGTACCGTTTCGCATCTTTGTGTTGCTGGTGACAAATACGCACGCGGGCTAGCTGTCGGGCTTCTTCGGCACGCTGACCAAATTCTTCGGCGTCAGCGTGAGTGTCGTCACACTCTTGCGGCAGCATAGCGTCCAACGTTGTAGTGACTTCGCGCCCGTGTATTAAACTAAACGGCGTCATTCCGGTAGTTTCCTGCCGGGCAGTATTATAGGCTAAGGTCACATAAGGCAAGATTTCGTCCCAGTTCTTGTGTTCTGTGTCGACATACATGCAGAGCATGTCTGCAAGGGTCTTATTAAGCCGCTCTGTTAGTCCGTTCGTTTGTGGGTGGTACGCCGTTGTTCTCCGGTGAGCTGTACCACTGAGCCTGAGAACCGACTCCAAAAGTTCTGCGACGAACGCAGTTCCTCTATCCGTGATGAGAACTGTTGGAGCACCATGCCGAAGGACGACGTTTTCTATGAAGAAATGAGCCGCTTCTGCTGCTGTGGCCCTCGGCATGGCTTTAGTTTCTGCGTAGCGAGACAAGTAATCAGTGGCGACAATGATCCATCTGTTCCCTGTGGTAGAAGTTGGGAATGGGCCCAGGAAATCCATTCCAATTTGGGCGAATGGCTTTGCTGGCACTTGAACGGAATGTAATAAGCCTGCCGGCCTGCCGGGTGGTGCTTTGCGTCTTTGACAGTCGGCACATGTTTGGACGTGATGTTTCGCAGCAGCAGGTAGGTTAGGCCAGTAGTAACTGTTTTGCAGACGGGACAATGTTCGAGTGTAACCGAGATGACCAGAGGTGACTTCATCATGGCAGGCTTCCAGAATTTCTTTTCGCAGTGATGCAGAGACGACGAGCAAGTATGGGCTGCCGGTGGGAGAAAACTTTTTCTTGTATAGGACGTCGTTCCTTAAACAAAAAGATGGCACTCCTCTCGCAAAAATTCGCGGCACGTCTTCCCGTCGTCCTTCTAAGAAATCGATAAGCGAAAGCAGGTCAGGGTCACGGCGCTGCTCTTGTGAGATAGTGGCCGCGTTGATGACTCCCAAGAATGCGGCGTCCATAGACTCGTCATTAATAGCGGCAAGCTCAACGGGTGACCGCAAGAGACAGTCTGCGTCGGTGTGCTTCTTCCATGATTTATAAATAATGGTCATATCAAACTCCTGAAGCCGAAGGCTCCAGCGTGCTAAACGGCCGGATGGGTCTTTCAAGTTAGTGAGCCAGCAAAGCGAGTGGTGATCACTGACGACCTTGAATGAGCGGCCGTACAGATACGGTCGAAATTTGAGAACCGCCCAAACCACGGCGAGGCACTCTTTCTCGGTAGTCGAGTAGTTCTCTTCCGTGCGAGAGAGAGCTCTGCTGGCATAGGCTATCACTTTCTCGGAGTTATCTTGCCATTGTATCAGTACGGCGCCCAGGCCTACATTGCTTGCGTCGGTGTGAAGTGCTGTTGGCGCTTCCTGGTCAAAGTGCGCCAGAACCGGAGGTGTTTGGAGGCGTTGGCGTAATTCGTTGAACGCTGTTTGTTCCTTTTCGCTCCAAAGAAAGGGGACATCCTCTCGTGTGAGCCGCGTCAGAGGCGCCGCAATAGACGAAAAGTTGGCGATGAATCGTCGGTAATAAGCGCAGAGGCCTAAGAAGCGTCTCACTGCTCTTTTGTCATGCGGTGCGGAAAACTTTGCGACAGCGTTGATTTTGCCCGGGTCAGGTCGAACACCTTCGTGGCTGACCGACGACAAAGACGAAGACGAAGGCGACAATATGATATGTTTAAAAACAGCCACATAAATGTATTTTGTATCAATCTACATAATGATGTTCATGCAATCTGCAAGGAGACTTAATGTGGTAAAGGTTAATAATGGTGCTCTTTGCTGCCTATAAGTCAATAAGAGGGCTAGCGCACCGTACGAGTCAAAGTTAAACCAAAGGCCTAGGCAGAATAAAGAATATGAAGTTTTTGTGAGGTTTTCCCAGGTATAAATGAGTAAAAAGCTGTGATTTCCTTCTTAGTTTACAGAGATCAGTTTTTATTCACTCTAATGATATAGCCCTATAGCATTAGTTGATGAGACTAGACACTACACATACATTGCACATACATGCATACATAAAGCATCGAACTCAGCGGTCAGTAGGGTTCTTACATAGCAGATGGCACAACAAAAGAGGGTGGATGACGTGGGTCACGCACGAATTTTCTAAGCAGCAGCACTGGCCACCTCAGCAGATTTTGTAGTCTCTACACTTTAAAAAAATCGCAACCCAACATTTGCGAAGGACCTGCTTGCCCATCAGTGTTTTACCCTACAAGTGTACACCTCTCTTCAAAAACACATAACAGAAGAGGAAGTCATAAACAGGAGTAAAATTCAAACTGAAGTTTATCCCATTAAAATAAAGTATGTGTCATTATCTCTACGTGCTATCTGAATTCCTGCTCCTACTGCAGAGGAAGTCTTACACTCCATTACATTAGCTGGGGCTGCTCAAAGCATCCCCCCCACTAGACACACACAGAAATAATCCTGACACACACGTTCGAGCAGAGGGAGGCGCAAGTGTTGATCGGGCGGCTAAAGCCAGTGGGGCCCTTGACTAAGTCTCCCCCCCTCCATAAGTCGCTCATACTGCAATCAAGCTTATCTGTTCTGTACAGTTTTCTCACACGTAATTGGTCAACCCACTTCTCGTCAGGTGGTCTACTCATATTTAGACATGGCACTTCTATCTAGTTCCAGGTTGATGCTTGTGACCATGAGAAGTTAATATATTATTAACTTTTCCTGTCACTTTGACGTCTGAGCACTCTTACAGTGGGCTATATTAAAAGTACATTTAATGTGAATACAGTGTTTTCTTTTTGAAACCCTTTGGCAGTTCAGGTGCCTTCATCTCTCTTTGTCAGACAAGCCCTCTTGGATGCCTACATCTAGTCGGCCCTAAGACTGTACACCAACTTGGAAGCATATACTGGCTTGATAGAATATTTGAAACAATAAAAATGAAAAAATGTAAGACTTGACGTATTGTTGGTCACAGTTCCTTTTAAACCACATGACAGAATGCTGGTTTTGCAGTAAATGAGTAGAGAGACCAGTGCATTGTTGAAATTTGCTATACTTTTTATTGCCTCATCCATGAATCTTGTTTGCACTACAGAAAAAATTGCAGCGTGGAGGGTCAAGGTCATGCTTATTATCTTCCGATAGGGTGCTGTGGTGTACTTAAAAATAAAAAAAGAGGGAGAAAATTTTGAGAGCACAGTACAATTGTAACGTTCAATGAAACTGCAAGATACAAAAACAAAAATTAGGAGAATGCTCTATTAGGGCATCTTTATTCTAAGATAAAGTAGGCATAATAGCAACACATACAGATTTCTTTAGCTATGAAAATTTCCCCAGAGTAGTTTGTACTCACTCCTTCCTCTCACCTTACATAACAACAAGCTCGCCACGGGGGCACACAGACTTTATCACGTATGTTCTTTCATTGTATTACTGTGAATGTCCTTTAGTCATCAACTACACCACTCATGTGAACAAGTGATAATGAGCACACCCTTTTTATAAACAAAAAAAATGTGACTAGTAAATGCAGAACAATAATTTTGACCTCGGAAGCTCTTTGCAGATGCCGATCACAGAAGGGCGTATGAGAGTTAAAGGTGTTTGTTTTACCAAACATGCACTCAAAAGAGATGATTATGCACCTTCATAACATAAATGGGGAGACTCAAAGACTGGCGATGGTTTTGGTCTTTGAATGTACTCGTGAAATAATAAAAGTTTTGATGCGCTACAGTTTAGAAAGACATAATTGGCGACAATGAGTGCTGAATTTTTTACAATCTTTATTGGGAAATAGTACGTATATTATTACCGTTCTGGAAAGACTAAGGACTTAGTTTACCCCCCACAGGTAAGAGTCACAATGCAATGCGCACATCATCGGTGAAGTAACTTTGTCAGCCGTCGTAACCTGTGCTCCTTCCCTTGGACCGAAGTTTGCTGCGGCACTCAGGTAGTTAAGGCCAGCACAGTGTTCTTTTCTATGTAAGATTTTGCATGAAGCCTCTGCCGATGATAGTGCACATTGTCTTTCAGAAGGTGTACACATTCTTAACAGCTGCAAGAACTTTAAACCCGACCCAACCATTTGAGGAGCGGCTTCTCTTCTACGCGACCACTCTATCCACATTCTCCTGGCCGATAAGGAAGGTGGTTTACGGTTTTACTGTGCAAAAATATTTAAGTAATGTCAAGAAAAGCGATTTCTGCAGTCGATTCTCACTCCAATGTTTCATTGAGTAAACAGCAGTCTAATGAAAAAAGACTGTGTGACAAGCTTAGCCTTACAAATTTGGTTAAGGCAATCGATAAGAGCAAAAACAACTTTTAAATTTCTTTCTCAGTGCAAAAATGCACAAGGTAAACGTACCTTTTTGGACCATTGTCAATGAATCTTAATCAGCGTAATCTCAAGCTTTTAGTAATAAATTAGCTTTTTATTGTGACTAAATCTAACCAGGTTTTGGTCGTCTTTAATACTTTCACTGACAAGTGCTATCAGGCTCTATCGATTGCCGTCAAAGATCTTTTTATACCCTGCCTCATAACCCAATCCTTGAGTGCATTGAGCATTCTACTGAGAAACACGGTTTCATTGCTTTCCAAAACCCCGTAGGGATTTCTACTAGCGGATTTTCAGAAATTCCAAGCTTTTACCAGCAATCTATGTATGAAATGTTTGAAGGGATTCCACACCTACAGAAGCAAGGCGTATGCACTAATTCCTGCATTGCTCGGTTCTTAGAGACCCACTTCTTGCTCAATTCAATTATGAACTCAATGGCTCGATCACCGATAAAAATGTTCTTAGCATATTCCAATATGTATCTCATGGTTACCTAACTGTTTTAAATCGTGACCTGCGTGACTTAGAACTAGAAAGCAAAATGCTACTTGAAGTGTTTTCTAATGTGATGAGCCCATTTAGCCTAACCCATGAACTCCCAGTAAATGGCCAAATTAGATGTTTACATGTCCAATTTTGCTTTGTAGATGTTAGCATCTGCTGGTGCTACGAACCATGCTCTAACATACCACTACTGCCTTTGAAATCCGCCTTATTAAACGAGCTATTGCCACATTGTGCCTCAGACACTCTGGGCAAACCTTGACGCTGTGGGCAAACCTTTCCCACAGCGTCAAGCTGAAAGGCTGAGCGGTGCTGGTCATCTCAAGCTACTCCTCATTTCAGTAGCAGACAGCCTGCTTAAGAAGGTACGCCACCACCCGCAAAGCTGAGAAGCCATTGCACCACACAGGCAGAAGATACAGATGTTAGCAAAGCAAGTTGTCAAAACAAGATTGCATATGTTGGTCTGTAGCAAGAATGGAGGGAACATTTATATAGCGGAAGCGTTCTTCAGAGCGAAGGGTTCTTAGGGCTTCATTGACTACCCGCTAATCGGGGCCTAGTCCAAGGCAACCACTAGGCTCTTCAAAACCTTCTTAGAAAGTTGCGATTCTAACGACCGATGTGGTATTGTGTTGGTCTATATTGAGTTCAATTCACTGGGACATGAAGTACACTCGTACAGAATATGTGTAAGTTTTGGCACCACTAAGCTCTAGGGGCACTTGTTTCGGTGCACTGTGGAGCGTAAAAGTGAGTGTGTCAGTGAATTTGGGTCAATGCGTGATCCCAATCTCTGGGCTTTGAGAATGTCAGCTCGACTGAATAGTAGCTTACAGATCCATCCCATGTCGCTTCTGTCGCCCAGTACGTATTCGCATGAGGGGCAGCCTCCATGTCGATTTCCTGGTACAGCAGTGTGTAGAGAGCACCAAAGGTGACGTGTTCTTCTGTAATGTGACAGTTTAAGATTTTGGTGGCAAGTCAGTGACAAATGCCTCCACATAATTCAAGAAAATTTTAAGTCGTTCCATCAACGTAAAAGAAAACACGCACTGTTTTTAACTTGGAATGCTCACTTCTATGCCTGCAAGAAAAGCAAACAATGCAATGCATTAACAAGTTCGGTTTCACTGCTAATCACGTGCGCTGCGGAGAAGCACGAGGTAAAGTTAATTGAAAAATGATCTAACTGGCATTCACACGTTCGGCTTCACAGCCGTGCACGTGCACTGCGAAGAAGCACACAGTAATGACGAATAGAAATTTATTAAACTTAAATTCGCAATTTCGGCCTCACTGCCTTTGCACGTGCGCTACGCAGAACAAAGGTGTTTGTTCTTTTAACGCGCTTGAAGTAATGATTTTAGTTTTCTATGGAACTAAGCGCAGTACAGTTCCACAAAAACATGCGTATGTATATTTCAACCTAATCATTTGGGGCTATATACAATTACACCAGCGTTATTCTCCAATGCTAAATGGCCGACGCGAAACACAGTTTAATTTCACCATTCTCGCATATCAGCGTGATGAGAGAATGACTCGGAGCAAGTTACACAATTTTTCACAATGCTATAACAGGTGCCAAAGAATTCAGCAATTTAATGCTTATTTACTTTGGAAGCCTCTGGGAAAGTGTTCTCAAATCCCGGCAGCATAGCTCTTTGTTATGTCACGCTGTTTCATATGAAAGGTATTTCTCACCATTACATATTGGATAGCGATCAACCACGCAGAGGACAACTAAACAATTGACTGCTTACCTTTTGTGGCAAGGCAGCGCACTGCAGCACGCTACGTCTGTCGATCGAGCAAGTAGTACAGTCACCCCGGTGTTGACGAAATGGCTACGGGACAGTGATTTGCGTGCTACGTTGTCTACTAGAGAGCTGTACGATTTGCGGAGACAAAGCACGGTGTAAGAAAAACTTCGCTCGAGCAAGGCCAGAGAACAGCAGGGCGCGAGCTTGAGACAGCAACACGCCAGCGCCAACGAATCTGGGGACAAATGCACGGAATATTGTCTTTCTCGGTTGTACCTAAGCAACACGACGCAAAGGTCCCTGGATTTCTCGCGCATGCGCAAGACGAGGGCTACTCCTTAGTGGGCAACATTGTGCATCAATTTTTTGCTGGCAACATTGTGGGCATTGCCTAGGTTTGAAGGTCTCGTCTCTTCTACAGGTTTTCCCGCTGAATTTAATCCAAGCGCCAGCCAAATCAATCTAGGCGCCAGACAATTTATTCCAGCCGCCACTCAAGTTAATCCAGGTGTCCTTCATTTTAATCCAAGTGCCACGAAAATTATTCCAACCGCCAGCCGATTTAATTCAGACGCCAGCAAACTTAATCCTGATGACATCGTGGCTTCAAAACGACCCAGAATTTTCAGAAATGCGTGGAGTGAATAGCTTTGGAGTGAATTTAAGAGTGAAAAACCATGAACGAGTCATTAGTGACACAGTGTGACTCGCACTACTTCATCACGCTTATCCCCCGCGTAAGCATTATTCACACCTTCGACATGCATATCAAAGGAAACGCCGTCGACACATTAATAACTTGATACCTATTAACCAGGCCAATGATCTCATCACGAGTGACTCAGGTGACGTCCTCACGCATACCACCCCCGCACGCATTGTCTTAACCTTCCGTCATGCATAACAAATGAAACGTCTTTGAAAGGGCAGGAGCTTGATACCTAAAACTCAGCCAAGCCACCGAATCACCAGTGACTCAGGAGACGTCAACACCCATATCACCCGCGCACGTAATCTAATCACCTGCCGACATGCATACCAAACGAAACGTCTTTGAGAGAGCAATAACTGTTACCTATGACTCGGCCAACTGACTTGACCACTAGTGACTCAGGTGACGTCATCACACCTATCACCCACGCACGCAATGTCTAACTTGCCATCAGGTATATCAAACGAAACGTCTTTGAGAGAGTAATAACTCGAACGCGGTCACTCGGCCTAGTGACGTCATCACTAATGACTTGCGTGACGTCATCTCACCTAAGACTCACGCAAGCACTCTCTAATGTGCCTTCATGCATATCTAACAAAACGTCTTTGAGAGGGTGAAAACTTGAACGCTGTCACTGGGCCTTGTGATGTCCTCACTAGTGACTCATGTGACGTCATCATGCCTATCACACACGCACGCGGTGTCCTAACCTGTCTTCACGCATACCAAACGAAACGTCTTTGAGAGAGTATTAACTCGAACGCTGTCACTCGGCCTACTGACGTGATCACTAGTGACTCGCGTGACGTCATCACGCCTGACACCCACGCAAGCACTCTGCAAGCTGCCTTTATGCATATCAAACAAAACGTCTTTGAGAGGGTAATAACTTGACAGCTGTCACTTGGCCTAGTGACGTGATCACTAGTGACTCGCGTGACGTCATCACACCTGACACCAGCGCAAGCACTCTGTAACCTGCCTTCATGCATATCAAACGAAACGACTTTGAGAGAATAATAACTCGAATGCTCTCACTATGCCTAGCGATGTGATTCCTAGTGACTCACGTGACGTCATCACGCCTATCACACACGCACGCGCTGTCCTAACGTGTCTTCATGGATACCAAACGAAACGTCTGTGAGAGAGCAATAACGTCATACTTATGACTCGGCCAATCGTCTTGATCACTAGTGACTTTCGTGACGTCATCACGACTAACACTCACGCAAGCACTCTCTAAAGTACCTTCATGAATATCAAACGAAACGTCATTGAGAGAACATTAACTTGAATGCCGTTGCAGGCAGCGTCTGCGAGCAAAAAACTGACTGCTCGCGCTGCACAGCCGTTCACCGGCAAACCGGTATATGTAGGCACCAGATCACGCGTTTCGAATTCAGACAAAAGCGTCTTTATATGGCTTTCATTTGACTTGACGCTTTTCTTGACTAGAGTAGATGCGATGGAAGCAACAGTACCTTCAAGCAGCAGTGGTGTACAACCCAACATCAGCGTCCCACCACTCGTTGAGGGCAACGCTTCTCCTTCATTCAACAAATAGGAATAATAAAGACGAAATGACAATTAAGCATCTTCCAAACGATTCTCAATTACGCAACATTCAACCGATACCCTGACCACTCTGCGACGCATTTACTCCAGCTCGTCGTGTGGGAAGATGTAGGCGGATTTTTTGTTGCTTCTCGTGTTTCGAAGTATGCCTTGAAAATGCGGGCAGCCAGGCCGCACTACTGTGAACGGACAGGCGTTCTACACCAAACAGGCACGCTTATTCCAAGCACACTAACATACAAGAAACGGCGTGGCGTAGAATGTAGAAAGAAAGGCACGAGTCAGGCACAGCATTCAGTGGCGCATCAGCAAATGGTCACTTGCAAATAACAATAGTATGTATCTCAAGTATGGGGACTGCCCTCTATCACTGCGGATTTGTTTCACAGGATAACCAGATGAAATATTGGTTGAGGCAAAGGAGTGGTAGACAAATCTTTGTGTAGCAAGTTTTGGAGCAGGCAGACCATGCGTCTTATGCTCGATTACCGATATACAGTGTTATGACTGGAGGCTTGATTATATGCAAATGCCTGTTTCATTTCTTGCGTTCCTATCGTGTCATTTTCACACATAAGCACAAGTTAGAGGGCAAAGTGAGCTTTTATGGTGCTTTTATAGTGCCTATATATGCCTATTTTGGACATTGCGGCCTCAATTCGTATAAGTGCCTGTAAATGCCTGTTTTCAGACTCGATGCCTATATAAACGCTATTAAACCTCAAATTTTGCTTTCAAGTACCGCTGGAGCCCGCTAATAATGTTACCTGGCAAAATTTAGATTTCGGCACACTGGGGGTGCAAACTACGCTTAATTTCACAAGTTACTTTTAGAACTGTCAATTCTAGAAGGCCTTTTAGCCAAAAGGAAGGTCGATTAGCCGCTACACATGTATACCATTCATGTCGCGTCATCTGCTCAGCCTCTCTCCAGCGTCTGCTCAGATGCGTAGGGAGCCGGAGGTGCTTCTGTGCAGTAGGGAGCCTTCATGTGCGCGCGTCTCCGTGTTTTAGGGTGGTGACAACTCCGATCGTGGTTGCTTACAACTGGCTAAAACGGCCCCCATACTTGACGGGCCGCCATGTTGGTTCTGAGTGGTCGCTCATTTACATTGACAGCAGCGTGGGTTTCAACGAGAAGAGGGTTTTTTTTTGTATAGCAAGTGCTGAAGGCTGAAGGGTTGTTTTCTGAAGTTAGCCGTGGTTTGGTAGAACAGGAAAGACATGTTCTTGACTCGAGCTAGTATAAAATACTGTTAAAACAGTTCATTTCTCCCACTTGGTAGACCCACCACATTGGCAGAGTGGGGTATTTTAGGGAACCTATATTTGCAAGGGGGAGAACCTCGATGTCACTATGAATGGACTTCACTGTCTGCGCGCCATTCATGAGGCATATTCACCTTAGCACTGCAAATACCTCAAAGGCCTCTTAGTGCAACGCTCGAAACCATGCTGTTTATATGATGGAACTCGTAACGACCGGGAAGGCAAAACAAACAACCGGGTAGCTCGCGATGTTCTCTGTAAACCGAATAGCTCAGCTAGCCTGCTTCTCATACCCTAAACATTGCGTTTCTCCGTAATATAATTTCCTATAGCAAGTTTAGTTCCTGCGAACGAAGCTGTACAAGGAATGCTTAAAAACCTTATAAGCTGCAAACATTGCCCGAAAAAGTAGGGCATTCAACTACATTACACCACCCTCCCCCTATGCCCACAAGCCTGTATATTATGAGGCTAGAAGAAAATCAAAGGGGAACAACGAGGGACAAATCGAGTTTTTCCAGGTCAGATTTTATTGCAAACAGCATCCAAACGGCATCTGGCCTTGTGTCTTCAAACCATCCTGCCTCCTTTGCTGGAAGCTTGTGTTCTCGCAGACGGCCTAGAGTAAAGCAATAAGACAAAAAGTCATACGCGGCTCCGACCACATATATGGAGTTCATACACATTTTCTCCACAAGTAATAAATAAAAGCACAGTTTACAATATCAAATCATCTGTGTGTCAGGTTATGAAACAAAAGGACGACACAAATAACGATGCACCACATAGGGCATTTTGAGTTATGGGCTGACAACCGACTTGCTTAGTGCACATATACAGCTCCGTTCAAGACCGACAGATAGACAGAAAGATGAACGGACACGAACAGTAAATCTGTCGCATTCTATGTCATTAAAGAGAAGTCCTGTTTGCAATTATTGAGCGAGTTTCGGTGTGGTTGCGCGTGTCATTGAAGCGAAAAACGAATACCCCATGGCAAGCCACGCAAAACGTTAGTTTCGTTGCAACTGTGCAAGACAAGCGCCTACAGGGAACGCATCCATCGGCTCGTCTGTCTACCTCTCCAAATGCCCTTCCTCAGCAACCGAGGTAAAATTGCAGGAATGCGAACAACTGCCAGAAAAGGAAGAAGCGAATGGGAGCTTCTGTAGGTGGTTTGCGGGTCGGGCGTTTTCCGCGACGAACGCAGCGACGGCTTCGGAAACCGACAAAGTGCAGATAGTGAATGCATGCAGGACCACACATACGACTAGTCATATCATTCGATTGAGGAACTGCGCTTCGACTAGAAGGATAAACAAGCATACTCAACCATCTTCCGCTCGCACAGCGTAGCAGAACGAAGCCTAATTCATTATTATACTGTGCACGTTGTCGTGCTTACTTTTCTCAAACTGCTTTTCGTTGCATGGCTAAGTAAGCCATTTCACGAAATGCGCAGTGATATACTCAACCCACTCGTAATACAACAGATACTCACCTCACAAGCACAGCGAGAAGTAGTTGCCTCCAAGCAGTCTCACTTCACTTGTGTAGCCTAGCGTTTCCGTTGGCTAGAGCAAATCGGGAAGCGGGAAGGTCTCCAAATAATTTTGCAATGTGGCACGCAGCACCCTGGCATTTACACTTCAAAGTTCTTGTAGGTGCGCTTAGCGTGAGGATGGTGTTGTAGCGGAAGCTACGTCTATGGGGTAATCAAACGCAGCTAATACCGCAGCTTGCACACCCGCGCAACGTGCAGCTAGTGCAATGCGACGGAGCAGGAACGCCTGGCCGCAAGAACCAACATGGCGCCTGTTGCCACGGAAACTGGGACTGGCAACATTGTGTTTTAGCGGGTGGCGGCAAGTGGTGGGTCAAAGGCTGACACCACCCTAAAACACGGGGACGCGCGCACATGAAGGCCCCCTACTGTGCAAAGGCAGGAACATGAAGAGTGAATGTGAAACTGTTGAGAATCATTAGGGGAAGTGAAGCAGGTGAAAGAAGCAATATCTATGTAGTTTTTATTTTATTTGTCATTTACATGTGGTGCTTCACTAGGTCACCTGAGAATATTTACGTAGACAGTGGAAAATGTTGCAAGCCCAATGAAAAGCTTTGTATCATTAGAATGTTTTCATTTGATCATTAAAAGCTGCGAAAGCATGATCTGTGGAGGTGAGCTTGAAACCTTCGCCACTCACTCTATGTAGATTTCGCAAGTTCAATTTCTTCCCCGCTAATGGTATCAGAGTCACTCGGAGCTGGAACATCACACGACGTGCATGAGCACGTCATGCGCGCGTAAAATACACTCGCATGAGATGCCCATGTCAGCCCGTGCGCGCCTGCGGTGTTCTGCCGTCTCGATGTTTTTTTGTATTGTACTGCGAGTTTTCGTGGGATGGATCCCTATCTGCGCGCACGTTTGGAGAGGCTGGCTTGGATAACGTATCCTTACCCCGATACACAGCGTCACACAACTGCAACTTCTGTAAGGGACGATGCACCAAAACCACGCCCAGCGTTGTGAATGCTGGCACCGACACGATGCGTGAACTGCGAGAACACCAACGCATACAAAATGGAGGCAGCTTAGTCTCGCATCTCTCTCGATATCAAATTAAATAAATAAGGCGAATAGATTTCGTCTGTGTGTTCTAACATTTTTGTCAACCTTCATGCTTCTATTTAGGCAACCGTTTGCACAAATTACACACGTTGTCTCAAATAGTTCTCGCAGTGTCACGTACTACTTTGACATATGCAGGACCATTCTGTCACCTTCATCACGTTGGGGCACACGCCCATGAGATGAAGGTCAAGCCGTGTTCAGTTTGGCATATCACCTCTTTATGACGCACGTAGTACTGTAAATCTTGGTAAATGAGATCTTGAGCGTGTAGTGCATGCATTCCTTTTCGCTTCTCAAAACTCTTAAATTTGTATAACGACCCTTTAAGGTGTTCACAGACAGAAGAAAATGTGAGGCTGTGTGGTTACACCAAGTTAATACGCCGCGAAAAAAAATCCATCTGGCGCTTTGCGCTCTGGTTATTTGCGCATGTGTAGTCCTTCTCAGCTATGCCCCACAGAAAGAGACCCAGAAGCATGTTTATTCGACGGTGCACACTTAACTGACCATCGCAATCTGCGAACCGCAATCTGCGAACCGCGCGGAAAAACGCATGTCTATGCTAAACCATCAGGCGTTTGTACCATTATAAATGAAATCATTTTTGCTTGTTTTCATGTCGTAGAGACAGATCCCGCACCTATTTATTGGAAAATTTGAGTTTTTCCAAAGTTGATTGTGCCTATATTCACAATTTTGGAACTTAAAACATTGTTTTGGCCGCTATTTTTGGCGACTAAATCCCGGTTTTTAATGCTATAGAGCTGGTCTCTATAGTTAAGACTTACCTGACATGTTTTCGCAATGCCGAAGCAAAGATGATGCCCGGTTAAGACATCCACCGTACCTCAAGAAAAAATTGTTGTTCTAATAACGTCAAGCTTGTTAAATCAGTTATGTAATGGGCGATGAAAGAGAACCGGGGCAAGTCCGTGAAAAACAAAATTTATTATTATACAGGCAAAGCAGTTTTCATGAGCACGCACCCATTATTGTGCTGCTGAGCAGTGTTCTACATATCAAGGCAGTCGAGGGTAGCTTATACAAAAGTGTAATTGTGCCTATCATAAGCGACACCAGTGCACACGCTGGATGTGCTGCATAGAGCGCCCCGCGGCCTCAACCAGCAGAGCACGGCGATGTTCTTTCTTGGAGATCCCTTCCGGTGTCGTGAGGAGATCATCCCTCCGCTCGCTTAGGAATCCCTTTACACCTGCCTTGAGCTTTGAGAAGAGCTCCTCAATCGGATTGAAGAAAGGGCTGTATGGCGGTAGCCATGCACTTGACTGTGTGGTCGCTTGCCACGAGGACAGCCTGTTCGGCGCGGCGGTGTGCTGGTGCGTTATCAAGCAGGAACACTGCCTGTATTCCTGGTTCCTGCTGTGAAACTTTACTCGACACTTTTGCGAGAAAGTCGTTGAAGACAGCCCAGTGGACCTTGTCCGCAATTGTCCAATGGAGAGGGCCATTCGCTGACATGCAGATTATAACATATACATTCGCCCCCTTCGCACTAGTTGACAAACGGCATGATGAAGCACCTCGTTCCGCCCTTCTGAAACTGCGCGAGCACCATACGGTACAGTTGGTCTCGTCGATGTAGTATCGTGTTAGCGTAGTTCCCTCGCTATGAAGCCACTGGGCATATCGGCGCTGCAGCTGTTTCACGTCGGCTCAATTTCTATCTACTGGCCTCGGGGTCAGCAGCTTTACCGAATAACCATGGCCACCGAGAAGCCGATCAATCGTCGACGTGCTCACTTCAATGTTAGGCATATCATTCTTGAGAGCCCTCTTCATTTGTTCCACCGTGAAGGATGGACTTTCCTGTACGATTCGTTGCAGGGCGTCCACCACGTCCGGTCCAAGTTTCCTCGACGAACCACCACGTGTTTTAGCTGTGTCACGGTCACTAGCGGCAATAGAACACACGGTCTTTATATTGATTTTTAGTGTTTCGGAGAACACTTTAAAATCACCTCTGCGCCTGTGAACACTTTTTATCCGGCAACGATCTACAAGGAAAACGCGAGCGTACTTTTTCTTCGGTTCATCAGGTGCCTTCCGTGGCCTTCCGAAACGCCGAGAGTCTCGGTCTTCCATAGCACCAGTGGTCCAAGCGCAAACTTTCACTTATTCCCAGGTCTGCAAAAGCGCTCACCTAACGATGGCACGGGCGGAAACATGAAACTACGCCGGCTTGTCGCTCGCATCGCACCACGTCGTCCCGTCGTGTGCGTGAAACAGACTCGCCGAAAACAGCTGCGACACACTGTCGTCTGCTTCAGTTTTGCTTCTAGCAATTGCTTCGAACCACACATAACCGGCATTAGGGTATTCTAGCACGAATTAAAACGTATCTTCAATTCTTACACTCATTATTTCGTAGGATCATTGTAGAACGTCTGCCCGTCGCCTGCATGATTTGATTTATTGATTTGTGGGGTTTAACGTCCCAAAACCACCATTTGATTATAAGAGATGCTGCAGTGGAGGGCTCCGGAAATTTTGACCACCTGGGGTTCTTTAACGTGCACCCAAATCTGAGCACACGGGCCTACAACATTTCCGCCTCCATCGGAAATGCAGTCGCCAAAGCCGAGATTCGTTCGCGCGACATGCGGGTCAGCAGACGAGTACCTTAGCCACTAGACCACCATGGAGGGGCAGTCATCGCCTGCATGACAGTGAATCATATATATATATATATATATATATATATATATATATATATATATATATATATATATATATATATATATATATATATATATATATATATATATATAGTTCAATAAAATCAAGCACGTAGGAAAAATTGTTTTGTAAAGGACTGACGTTTCGGCCGCGGGACCGGCCTTCGTCGGAGTGATGTGAACATGCGACGGTAACGCAATATAAAAAGGCCAGTAACGTATCATAGCGCTGTTAATGGCTGACAAGCGGTTGTTAAAAACACGTGGGAAACAGTGCGCGTGATAAGACAAGAAAAAAAATGAGATTACAAGCGTGCGAAGACGAAACGAAAGAAAAATCATTAACAATGAGTAAAAAATTATGAAGCCACATAACATGTGTATCCCTGGCACAAACATCAATACACGTCATAGGTACAACTGCGAGCAAGTTATCGATAAACATAAACGCGGGTATAACATCTTGTCATGATCCGACAACAAAGCTGAAACACGGAACTAATCTATCTGCGTGAAAGCATAGCGGCAATAATAGCGGTGGTAGTCAAGGGTGTTTAGGAAGCTAAATGGGTAAAAATGAAAGTTTGTCAGCGCTTTCATTCATACCACAAGTGACGGCTTTAAACTTATAGATTAAATACGACTCTCGAAGTTCTCTTTCGTGGTGGGAACGGAAACCCGATTGAAGGATTGTAGCTGTAATACTATCAAATGAGTGGCCCAGAATGTGCACGTGTTTTGATAGCGGAAGGTTAGTAATGGCGGCAGCATGACATTTGTGGTTGTTAAAGCGATATCTGAAGGGCGTTTCGGTTTGTCCAATGTACTGTAATTTGCAGACGGAACATTCGAGCAAATAGATGCAATTGTAAGTGTCACACGCAAAATTTCCTTTAATTTTATAGGAGAAATCATAAGCAGTGCTTTTAGCAATTTGTGACGTCGTCATATGCGCGCAAACCTTGCATTGTGGTTTTTTGCAAGGTCGACAACCAACATTATCGGGAACCCTTGTTTTTGATGAAGTTAGGATGTCATGCAGATTGCGAGACCGTCTGAAGACTACCCGAGGTGGCAATGGAAAGATTACTTTAAAATGAGCACTCTGCGCTAGTATGTTGAAATGTTTTTTGAGAATTGAGGAAACGTTTGGCACCGATGCTGAGTGTGTTAGAACTAGATTACTTTGTGCCTGAACGGATGGTTGCTTTTTAGCGCTGAACAAATCCTTGCGATTCAGCGCATCGGCTCTTTTGACGGCATCCTCAACAATGCGGGGTGGGTATTCCTGCTGGATCAAAGATTCGCGGAGTTCTACGCAGTTTGCATAAAAGTCTGACTGCTCAGAGCGAATTCTCTTAAAGCGGAGCGCCTGACTGTACGGTTTACTGGTTTTCCTATGTTTAACATGTGAACTTTTGAAGTGAAGATAACGGTGCCTGTCTGTAGGTTTCTTGTAAAGCCTAGTGGTTAGTTTGTTGTCAGAGATGCAAACTGTGACGTCCAGAAAGTTAACGGTAGAACGAGAGTATTCATGCGAAAACGAAATAGATTGGTGAACAGTGTTGAAATCAGCTATAAAAGATAAAAGTTCATTTTCACTATGGGGCCAAAAAAAAATGTCATCTATAAATCGCTTATAATAAAGAGGCTTCAACGCGCGGTTTCTCATAAAATCATTTTCCAGAACGGACATGAAAAGGCTAGCGTAATTAGGTCCAATGCGAGTGCCCATTGATGTTCCACTTATTTGAAGGTAGTGGGAACCATCGAATTCAAAATTATTAAGCTGTAAGATTAATTTCAGTAAGGTAGCTAATGTATCACTTCCAATGGGCTTTTCATCAGATAATTCTTCGTACGCTTGAATTGCTGCCTGGATGCCATCGCTATGGGGTATATTGGTATACAGTGAAACCACATCTAATGTCACGAGCACGGAATTATCTGGTATCACGAGTTCATCAATGTCCAACAAAAAATGATTTGTGTCTTTGAGATAGGACGAGAATTTACATGGAAGGCTACTGATTATTACGTCAACGTAGCGGGAAAGTTGCTCCGTAACAGTGCCAATGCCCGAAACAATGGGGCGTCCAGGACAGTTTTCTTTATGTATTTTGGGCAGCAAGTAGAACCTGCCAGGGACGGGACTGAGCGGGACGAGGGAGCGTACTGCCTTGTCGCCTAATTGATTAGCTTTTACGAGATCATTGACGGTATCTTGGACAACTGCTTTAAACTCTTCAGTGGGATCATATTCTAGGTGCTTATAAAAAACCGGACTGTTAAGCTGTCTATGGGCTTCGCTTATATAATCCGTTTTATTCATTATAACAACGGCACCACCTTTGTCGGCTGGCTTTATCACGATATCACTGCGTTTAGCCAGTGATGAAATAGCTTTCCTTTCCACAAATGAAATGTTTGGTTTAAACGGCTTTTGCTTTTCGTAGGCTTTAAGCACGTCGCGTTGGACGGCTTCAATATACATATCTAGATATTTGTCACGTTGGGCCGGAGGGGTCCAACGGTTGTTGTTAAACACAACTGGCTGCCTGTCGCTAGTGGACGGATATTCATGGAAATATTCTCGTAGGCGCACGTTACGTGAAAAATTCTCTAAATCCTTAGCCAATTGAAAA
The DNA here is from genome assembly GCF_043290135.1 of Rhipicephalus microplus. Taxonomy (NCBI): domain Eukaryota; kingdom Metazoa; phylum Arthropoda; class Arachnida; order Ixodida; family Ixodidae; genus Rhipicephalus; species Rhipicephalus microplus. Next base: position 25,392,602 of record NC_134700.1, on the reverse strand, counting down.
TCGTCATATCCACCAGTTGCAGGACAAAAGGTGAGGCCCCGTGACAAGATGCGGAGTTCGTCCCTATTTAGACTTACATGCGAAAGGTTCACTACGTTGGCGGACGGCGGCGTACTATTATCCAGCTCAGGAAACGAGTTTGTCGGGACCGCCATTATTACCTGTTTTGGGAACAACGAGCGGTCTACGCTGTCACGGAGCAACTTTTTACATTTCTTGTCATAAATCTCACTTAGGTTCTTCACTTTATACCTTTCCAATTCGGCAATTTCTTGCATACTGAGGTCAGCACTCGCGTACAGTTGTCGTTCCGTGTTTAGAGAGTCTTTTACAGCATGCTGGTAATTGTTTTGAACAGTGCAGGTAAGATCCAAAGAGGCTTTTGTAAGGATTTCAGGCCATTGAGCGATATTTTTACCGGACAAATGACTTGTGGCTGCTTTTATAGAAATACAAAGTCCCCTGGGTGCAACACGAGCCGCTAAATATGCACTGAGGGTTGAAACATGCAGTTCGTTTCGGATGCGCTTTTCCACGGTTTTTCTCAACTTTAAGAAAGCATGGGAGGTATTCGCCTTTCTGGCACAAGGCTCACCTAGTCAGTTTGTCGCTTTGTTTTTCGGTCTCCAAGTCTTTCGGGGACTGGTCCGCGTAGTGCTTTGCGTTGCTGGTTGGGGCGGTCTAGGTCGTAGTCTGGTTCCTAGTGGACGCTGATCGGGTAGAGGGCCTGGTTGATTGGTTGGCGGGCTGGTTGGGGACACGGTAGCGGAAGCCAGCTGTTGCACTGAAGGGTTCAAGTCCGTTGTACCTTGCACGGGAGCAGGGAGGCTTAGGTGGTGGGTTGGTTGGTTCGATGACAGTCGAGTTCCTGGCGCAAGCGGCGCTGGTGGCGAAAGTTGTGATGCGGTTGCAGTTAGGGCAGGGAATTCACTGAGACTAGGACAGTTTGAGCCATTGAGCGGCTGGCTTGCTGACCGCTGAGAGCGCATTGGCTCTATCGGCAGGCAAGAAGCCGTGTCTTTCCAAAAAGAGGAAAACGCATTTGTACTTCCAAAACACAGTCTCTGGAGATGCGTAGCCATTAACGCGACGCCCTCGAAGCTGGGATGGATGCCATCAGCAGCGAGAACGCGAGCGGAAGGCAACCATTCAAATCCATGGTCGATGAAGTACACGAAACTGGACCGCCGGCAGAAGTTTTGCAGTAGGCTATTGAAAGTGCAGGCCTCGCGATTGCAGTGACGAACAAGTCCATCATTTCGCTGGCCATAATGACGATTCGTAGCTCTCGGCAAGACCAGGCTGGCGTACACACGAGTGATACCTGGTCGTTCCTTGGCTATGATGTGAAGCAGGTCACGGTAGTTTTCGAAGGTTACACGTCCGGTAGAAGAGGTCAAGTCGTTGGTACCCACATTGAGGATGAGGGTCGTAGTTGACGATGGGACAAAGTCTAAGAGCACACGCGCGTCAGTTATGCAGGCTCCAGACTGCCACACAAAAGCTGGAGTAGCGGTGCAGTTAGGGTCGAAGTGATGGAAAAGGTACTTGACTTGGGAGTCGCCCAATACCGTCGTATAAATTGGGGTTGACGGATACCTCCAGTTGATATTTTTCCTCGGGCTGTTACCGGGATCCATAGTAAATGAAAACAATGAAGTGCTAACATAGGACCCGGAAGTAAAAGTTCAAAAAAATCAAGCACGTAGGAAAAATTGTTTTGTAAAAGACTGACGTTTCGGCCGCGGGACCGGCCTTCGTCGGAGTGATGTGAACATGCGACGGTAACGCAATATAAAAAGGCCAGTAACGTATCATAGCGCTGTTAATGGCTGACAAGCGGTTGTTAAAAGCACGTGGGAAACAGTGCACGTGATAAGAAAAGAAAAAAATGAGATTACAAGCGTGCGAAGACGAAACGAATAAAAAATCATTAACAATGAGTAAAAAATTATGAAGCCACATAACGTGTGTATCACTGGCACAAACATCAATACACGTCATAGGTACAACTGCGAGCAAGTTATCGATAAACATAAACGCGGGTATAACATCTTGTCATGATCCGACAACAAAGCTGAAACACGGAACTAATCTATCTGCGTGAAAGCATAGCGGCAATAATAGCGGTGGTAGTCAAGGGTGTTTAGGAAGCTAAATGGGTAAAAATGAAAGTTTGCCAGCGCTTTCATTCATACCACAAGTGACGGCTTTAAACTTATAGATTGAATACGATTCTCGAAGTTCTCTTTCGTGGTGGGAACGGAAACCCGATTGAAGGATTGTAGCTGTAATACTATCAAATGAGTGGCCCGGAATGTGCACGTGTTTTGATAGCGGAAGGTTAGTAATGGTGGCAGCATGACATTTCTGGTTGTTAAAGCGATATCTGAAGGGCGTTTCGGTTTGTCCAATGTACTGTAATTTGCAGACGGAACATTCGAGAAAATAGATGCAATTGTAAGTGTCACACGTAAAATATCCTTTAATTTTATAGGAGAAATCAGAAGCAGTGCTTTTAGCAATGTGCGACGTCGTCATATGCGCGCAAACCTTGCATCGTGGTTTTTTGCAAGGTCGACAACCAACATTATCGGGAACCCTTGTTTTTGATGAAGTTAGGATGTCATGCAGATTGCGAGACCGTCTGAAGACTACCCGAGGTGGCAATGGAAAGATTACTTTAAAATGAGCACTCTGCGCTAGTATGTTGAAATGTTTTTTGAGAATTGAGGAAACGTTTGGCACCGATGCTGAGTGTGTTAGAACTAGATTACTTTGTGCCTGAACGGATGGTTGCTTTTTAGCGCTGAACAAATCCTTGCGATTCAGCGCATCGGCTCTTTTGACGGCATCCTCCACAATGCGGGGTGGGTATTCCTGCTGGATCAAAGATTCGCGGAGTTCTACGCAGTTTGCATAAAAGTCTGACTGCTCAGAGCAAATTCTCTTAAAGCGGAGCGCCTGACTGTACGGTATACTGGCTTTTCAATGTTTAACATGTGAACTTTTGAAGTGAAGATAACGGTGCCTGTCTGTAGGTTTCTTGTAAAGCCTAGTGGTTAGTTTGTTGTCAGAGATGCAAACTGTGACGTCCAGAAAGTTAACGGTAGAACGAGAGTATTCATGCGAAAACGAAATAGATTGGTGAACAGTGTTGAAATCAGCTATAAAAGATAAAAGTTCATTTTCACTATGGGGCCAAAAAAAAAATGTCATCTATAAATCGCTTATAATAAAGAGGCTTTAACGCGCGGTTTCTCATAAAATCATTTTCCAGAACAGACATGAAAAGGCTAGCGTAATTAGGTCCAATGCGAGTGCCCATTGATGTTCCACTTATTTGAAGGTAGTGGGAACCATCAAATTCAAAATTATTAAGCTGTAAGATTAATTTCAGTAAGGTAGCTAATGTATCACTTCCAATGGGCTTTTCATCAGATAATTCTTCGTACGCTTGAATTGCTGCCTGGATGCCATCGCTATGGGGTATATTGGTATACAGTGAAACCACATCTAATGTCACGAGCACGGAATTATCTGGTATCACGAGTTCATCAATGTCCAACAAAAAATGATTTGTGTCTTTGAGATAGGACGAGAATTTACATGGAAGGCTACTGATTATTACGTCAACGTAGCGGGAAAGTTGCTCCGTAACAGTGCCAATGCCCGAAACAATGGGGCGTCCAGGACAGTTTTCTTTATGTATTTTGGGCAGCAAGTAGAACCTGCCAGGGACGGGACTGAGCGGGACGAGGGAGCGTACTGCCTTGTCGCCTAATTGATTAGCTTTTACGAGATCATTGACGGTATCTTGGACAACTGCTTTAAACTCTTCAGTGGGATCATATTCTAGGTGCTTATAAAAAACCGGACTGTTAAGCTGTCTATGGGCTTCGCTTATATATATATCCGTTTTATTCATTATAACAACGGCACCACCTTTGTCGGCTGGCTTTATCACGATATCACTGCGTTTAGCCAGTGATAAAATAGCTTTCCTTTCCTCAAATGAAATGTTTGGTTTAAACGGCTTTTGCTTTTCGTAGGCTTTAAGCACGTCGCGTTGGACGGCTTCAATATACATATCTAGATATTTGTCACGTTGGGCCGCAGTGGTCCAACGGTTGTTGTTAAACACAACTGGCTGCCTGTCGCTAGTGGACGGATATTCATGGAAATATTCGCGTAGGCGCACGTTACGTGAAAAATTCTCAAAATGCTTAGCCAATTGAAAATCGTCATATCCACCAGTTGCAGGACAAAAGGTGAGGCCCCGTGACAAGATGCGGAGTTCGTCCCTATTTTGACTTGCATGCGAAAGGTTCACTACGTTGGTGGACGGCGGCGTGCTATTATCCAGCTCAGGAAACGAGTTTGTCGGGACCGCCATTATTACCTGTTTTGGGAACAACGAGCGGTCCACGCCGTCACGGAGCAACTTTTTACATTTCTTGTCATAAATCTAACTTAGCTTCTTCACTTTATACCTTTCCAATTCGGCAATTTCATGCCGAAACAGGCATGAAATTGCCTGTTTTGGCATGATTTCTGATTTCTGATTTCTGATGATAGCTGATTTCAACACTGTTCACCAATCTATTTCGTTTTCACATGAATACTCTCGTTCTACCGTTAACTTTCTGGACGTCACAGTTTGCATCTCTGACAACAAACTAACCACTAGGCTTTACAAGAAACCTACAGACAGGCACCGTTATCTTCACTTCAAAAGTTCACATGTTAAACATTGAAAAGCCAGTATACCGTACAGTCAGGCGCTCCGCTTTAAGAGAATTCGCTCTGAGCAGTCAGACTTTTATGCAAACTGCGTAGAACTCCGCGAATCTTTGATCCAGCAGGAATACCCACCCCGCATTGTTGAGGATGCCGTCAAAACAGCCGATGCGCTGAATCGCAAGGATTTGTTCAGCGCTAAAAAGCAACCATCCGTTCAGGCACAAAGTAATTTAGTTCTAACACACTCAGCATCGGTGCCAAGCGTTTCCTCAATTCTCAAAAAACATTTCAACATACTAGCGCGGAGTGCTCATTTTAAAGTAATCTTTCCATTGCCACCTCGGGTAGTCTTCAGACGGTCTCGCAATCTGCATGACATCCTAACTTCATCTAAAACAAGGGTTCCCGATAATGTTGGTTGTCGACCTCGCAAAAAACCACGATGCAAGGTTTGCGCGCATATGACGACGTCACACATTGCTAAAAGCACTGCTTCTGATTTCTCCTATAAAATTAAAGGAAATTTTACGTGTGACACTTAAAATTGCATCTATTTTCTCGAATGTTCCGTCTGCAAATTACAGTACATTGGACAAACCGAAACGCCCTTCAGATATCGCTTTAACAACCACAAATGTCATGCTGCCACCATTCCTAACCTTCCGCTATCAAAACACGTGCGCATTCCGGGCCACTCATTTGATAGTATTACAGCTACAATCCTTCAATCGTGTTTCCGTTCCCACCACGAAAGAGAACTTCGAGAATCGTATTTAATCTATAAGTTTAAAGCCGTCACTTGTGGTATGAATGAAAGCGCTGGCAAACTTTCATATTTACCCATTTAGCTTCCTAAACACCCTTGACTACCACCGCTATTATTGCCGCTATGCTTTTACGCAGATAAATTAGTTCCGTGTTTCAGCTTTGTTGTCGGATCATGACAAGATGTTATACCCGCGTTTATGTTTATCGATAACTTGCTCGCAGTTGTACCTATGACGTGTATTGATGTTTGTGCCAGTGATACACACGTTATGTGGCTTCATAATTTTTTACTCATTGTTAATGATTTTTTATTCGTTTCGTCTTCGCACGCTTGTAATCTCATTTTTTTTCTTTTCTTATCACGTGCACTGTTTCCCACGTGCTTTTAACAACCGCTTGTCAGTCATTAACAGCACTATGATACATTACTGGCCTTTTTATATTGCGTTACCGTCGCATGTTCACATCACTCCGACGAAGGCCGGTCCCGCGGCCGAAACGTCAGTCCTTTACAAAACAATTTTTCCTACGTGCTTGATTTTTTTGAACTTTTACTTCCGGGTCCTAAGTTAGCACTTCATTGTTTATTAATTATATATAAATATATATATATACATATATATATATATATATATATATATATATATATATATATATATATATATATATATATATATATATATATATATATATATATATATATATATATATATAAATATATATATATATATACATTTGCGTCGGTTTTCAGTGATTCACTGATATGCAGGCGACGGCTAAACAGTTCTAAAAGTAACTTGTGAAATGAAGCGTAGTTTGCAGCCCCAGTGTCTCGAAATATAAATTTGTCCGGGTAACATGAATAGCGGGCTCCAGCGGAACTTTAAAACAAAATTTGAAGTTAAATAGCGTTTATATAGGCATCGAGTTTGAAAACAGGCATTTACAGGCACTTATACGGATTGAGGCAGCAACGTGCGAAATAGGTATATATAGGCACTATAAACCACTATAAAAGCTTTCTTTGCCCTCTAATTTGTGCTCATGTGCGAAAATGACACGATAGGAACGCAAGAAACGAAACAGGCATTCGCATATAAGCCGGCCTCTAGTCCAACACTGTATATCCGCAATCAAGCATAAGACGCATAATGGAAAACTGGGCTAGTTGGTGAGCATTCATCGTGGTTAACAGCGCGAAACACCCGGACAGGAGCGATAGAAGGACACGGTACAGCGCTGTACCGTGTCCTTCTATCGCTCCTGTCCGGGTGTTTCGCGCTGTTAACCACGATAAGACGCATAGTCTGCCTGCTCCAAAACTTGCTACAAAAAGATTTGTCTACCACTCCTTCGGCTCAACTAATATTCCATCTGGTTATCTTGTGAAACAATTCCGTAGTAATTGAGGGCACTCCCCATACTTGAGATACATATTGTTCCTATTTGCAAGTGACCATTTCCTGATGCGCCATTGAATGCTGTGCCTGACTCGTGCCTTTTCTACATTCTACGCCACGCGGTTTCTTATACGTTAGTGTGCTCGGAATAAGCGTGCCTGCTTCTGCAGAACGCCTGTCCGTTCACAGTAGTGCGGCCTGGCTGCCCGCATTTTCGAGGCATACTTCGAAACTCGAGAAGCAATAAAAAAGCCACCTACATCTTCCCACACGACGAGCTGGAGTAAATGCGTCGCAGAGTGGTCAGGGTATCGGTTGAATGTTGCGTAATTGAGAATGGTTTGAAAGATGCTTAATTGTCATTTCGCTTTTATTATTCCTATTTATTTAATGAAGGAGACGCGTTGCCCTCAACGAGTGGTGGGACGCTGATGTTGGGTTGTACCCCACTGCTGCTTGAAGGTACTGTTGCTTCCATGACATCTACTCGAGTCAAGAAAAGCGTCAAATCAAACGAAAGTCATGTTAAGACGCCTTTGACTGAATTAGAAATGCGCGATCTGGTGCCTGCATATACCGGTTAGCCGGTGAACGGCTGTGCAGCGCGAGCAGTCAATTTTTTGCTCGCAGACGCTGCCTGCTACGGCCTTCAAGTTAATATGCTTTCAATGATGTTTCAATTGATATTAATGAAGGCACGTTAGAGAGTGCTCGCGTGAGTGTTAGTCGTGATGACGTAACGTAAGTCACTAGTGATGAAGTCGGTTGGCCGAGCCATGAGTATGACGTTATTGCTCTCTCACAGACGTTTCGTTTGATATACATAAAGGCAGGTTAAAACAGCGCGTGCATGTGTGATAGGCGTGATGACGTCACGCGAGTCACTAGTGATCAAGTTACTAGGCCGAGTGAAAGTGTTCAAGTTATTACTCTCTCAAAGACGTTTCGTTTGCTATGCATGAAGACAGGTTAGGACACCGCGTGCGCGTGTGATAGGCATGATGACGTTAAATGAGTCACTAGTGATCACGTCAAAAGGCTCAGAGACAGGGTTCAAGTTATTACCCTCTCAAGGACGTTTTGTTTGATATGCATGAAGGCAAAATAGAGAGTGTTTGCGTGAGTCTTAGGCGAGATGACGTCACGCTGGTCAATAGTGATGACGTCATTAGGCCGAGTGACAGCGTTTGAGTTATTACTCTCTCAAATACGTTTCGTTTGTTATGCATGAAGACAGGTTAGGACACCGCGTGCGTGTGTGATAGGCGTGATGACGTCACGTGAGTCACTAGTGAGACGTCACAAGGCTCAGTGACTGTGTTCAAGTTATTACCCTCTCAAAGACGTTTTGTTTGATATGCATGAAGGCACATTAGAGAGTGCTTGCGTGAGTCTTAGGCGAGATGACGTCACGCTAGTCACTAGTGATGGCGTCACTAGGCCTAGTGACAGCATTCAAGTTATTACTCTCTCAAATACGTTTCGTTTGATATATATGAAATCAGGTTAGACACTGCGTGCGTGGGTGTCAGGCGCGATGACGTCACAGGAGTCACTAGTGATCACGTCACTAGGCCGATTGACAGCGTTCAAGTTATTACCCCCTCAAAAACGTTTCGTTTGGTATACATGATGGCAGGTTAGACATTGCATGCGTGGGTGATAGGCGTGATGACGTCAGTTGAGTCACTAGTGATCTGGTCAGTTGGCCGAGTCACAGGTAACACGTTATTGCTCTCTCAAAGACGTTTCGCTTGGAATGCATGTCGGCAGGCTAGTAAATTACGTGCGCGGGTGGTATGGGTGATGACGTCCCCTGAGTCACTGGTGATTTGGTGGCTTGGCCTTGGCAGAGCTTTAGGTGTCAAGCTCCTGCACTTAAGAAGACGTTTAATTTGATATGCATGACGGAAGGTTAAGACAGTGCGTGCGTGGGTGGTATGCGTGAGGACGTCACCTGAGTCCCTCGTGATGAGATCATTGGCCTGGTTAATAGGTATCAATTTATTACAGTGTGGACGGCGTTTCCTTTGATATTCATGTCGAAGGTGTGTATAGTGCTTACGCGGGTGATAGGCATGATGAAGTCGCGCGAGTCAACTTGTTTCACTAGTGACTTATTCATGGTTTTTCCCTCTTAAATTCACTCCAAAGCTATTCACTCCACGCATTCCTGAAAATTGTGGGTCGTTTTGAAGTCACGATGTCATCAGGATTAAATTCGCTGGCGTCTGGGTTAAATAGGCTGTCAGTTGTATTAATTTCAGGAACACTTACATTAAGATGAACGGCACCTGGAATAATTTGAGTGGCGGCTGGACTAAATTGGCTGGCGCCTAGATTAATTTGGTTGCGCTTGGATTAAATTGAGCGGGAAAACCTGTAGTGATTCAGGTGACGTCATCACGCCTATCACTCAGGCACGCCACTTGTAACCTGCCATCATGTATACCAAACGAAACGTCTTTGAGAGTGTAATAACTCGACCGCTGTCAATCGGCCTAGTGACGTGATCACTAGTGACTCTTGTGACGTCATCGCGCCTGACACCCACGCACGCAGTGTCCAACCTGACTTCATATATATCAAACGAAACGTCTTTGAGAAGGTAATAACTTGATCGCTGTCACTGGGTCCAGTGAAGTCATCACTAGTGACTGACGTGACGTCATCTCGCCTAAGACTCATGGAAGCAATCTTTAATGTGCCTTCATGCATATCAAACAAAGCGTCTTTGAGACGGTAATAACTTGAATGCTGTCCCTAGGCCTAGTGATGTCATTACTAGTGACTAAAGCGACGTCATTACGCCTATCATACACGAACGCGGTGTACTAACGTGTCTTCATGCATATCAAACGAAACGCCTCTGAGAGAGTAATAACTCGGATGTTGTCACTAGGCCTAGTGACGACATCACTAGTGACAAGCGTGACGTCATCTCACCTAAGACTCACGCAAGCACTGTCTAAGGTGCCTTCATGCATATAAAACAAAACGTCTTTGAGAGGGTAATAACTTGAACGCTGTCACTAGGCATAGTGCCGTCATCACTGGTGACTCACGGGATGTCATCACGCCTATCACACGCATGCGGTGTCCTGACCTGTCTTCATTGCATATCAAACGAAACGTCTTTGAGAGAGTAATAACTCGAACATTGTCACTCAGCCTAGTGAAGTGATCACTAGTAACTCGCGTGACGTCATCACGCCTGACACCCACGCAAGCACTCTGTAACCTGCCTTCATGCAATGCAAACGAAACGTCTTTGAGAGAGTAATAACTAGAATGCTCTCACTAGGCCTAGCGATGTGATTACTAGTGACTCACGTGACGTCATCACGCCTATCACACACGCACGCGCTGTCCTAACATGTCTTCATGGATACCAAACGAAACGTCTGTGAGAGAGCAATAACGTCATACTTATGACTCGGCCAATCGTCTTGATCACTAGTGACTTTCGTGACGTCATCACGATAACACTCACGCAAGCACTCTCTAAAGTGCCTTCATGAATATCAAACGAAACGTCATTGAGAGAACATTAACTTGAAGGCCGTTGCAGGCAGCGTCTGCGAGCAAAAAATTGACTGCTCGCGCTGCACAGCCGTTCACCGGCTAACCGGTATATGAAGGCACCAGATCGCGCATTTCTAATTCAGTCAAAGGCGTCTTAACATGACTTTCGTTTGATTTGACGCTTTTCTTGACTCGAGTAGATGTCATGGAAGCAACAGTACCTTCAAGCAGCAGTGGGGTACAACCCAACATCAGCGTCCCACCACTCGTTGAGGGCAACGCGTCTCCTTCATTAAATAAATAGGAATAATAAAAGCGAAATGACAATTAAGCATCTTTCAAACCATTCTCAATTACGCAACATTCAACCGATACCCTGACCACTCTGCGACGCATTTACTCCAGCTCGTCGTGTGGGAAGATGTAGGCGGCTTTTTTGTTGCTTCTCGAGTTTCGAAGTATGCCTCGGAAATGCGGGCAGCCAGGCCGCACTACTGTAAACGGACAGGCGTTCTGCAGAAACAGGCCCGCTTATTTCAAGCACACTAACCTATAGGAAACGGCGTGGCGTAGAATGTAGAAAAGGCACGAGTCAGGCACAGCATTCAATGGCGCATCAGGAAATGCTCCCTTGCAAACAGGAACAGTATGTATCTCAAGTATGGGGACTGCCCTCAATTACTACGGAATTGTTTTACATGATAACCAGATTATATATTAGTTGAGCAGAAGGAGTGGTAGACAAATCTTTTTGTAGCAAGTTTTGGAACAGGCAGACCGTGCGTCTTACGCTTGATTACGGATATACAAAGTTATGACTAGATGCCGGATTATATGCAAATGCTTGTTTCGTTTCTCGCGTTTTTATCGTGTCATTTTGACACGTGAGCACAAATTAGAGGGAAAGAAGAGCTTTTATAGTGCTTTTGTAATGCCTATATATGCCTATTTCAGGCGTTGCTGCATCAATTCGTAAAAGTGTCTGTAAATGCCTGTTTTCAAAATCAATGCCTATATAAACGCCATTTAACCTCAAATTTTGCTTTCAGGTACCGCTGGAGACCGCTATCATGTTACCCGGCAAAATTTAGAGTTCGGGACACTGTGGAGTGCAAACTACACATAATTTCACAAGTTACTTTTAGATCTGTCAAGCCTAGAAGGCATGTTAGCCAAAAGGAAGGTCGATTAGCCTCTACACATGTATACCATCCATGTCGCGTCGTCTGCTCAGAATCCCTGCAGCGTCCGCTGAAATACGTAGGGAGCAGGAGGTGCTTCTGTGCAGCGGCAGGAACATGAAGAATGAATGCGAAACTGTAGAGAGTCATCAGGGGAAGTAAAGTGCAGATAAAAAAAGCAATATCTATGTAGTTTTTATTTTATTTGTCATTCATGTGGTGCTTCACAAGGTCACCTGAGAATATTTACGTAGACAGTGGAAAATGTTGCAAGCCCAATGAAAAGCTTTGTATCACTAGAATGTTTTCATTTGATCATTAAAAGCTGCGAAAGCATGATCTGTGGAGGTGAGCTTGAAACCTTCGCCACTCACTCTATGTAGACTTCGCAAGTCCAATTCCTTCCCTGCTAATGGTATCAGAGTCACTCGGAGCTGGAACATCACACGACGTGCATGAGCACGTCATGCGCGCGTAAACTACACTCGCATGAGATGCCCATGTCAGCCCGTGCGCGCCTGCGGTGTTCTGCCGTCTCGATGTTTTTTGTATTGTACTGCGAGTTTTCGTGGGATGGATCCCTATCTGCGCGCCCGTTTGGAGAGGCTGGCTTGGATAACGTATCCTTACCCCGATACACAGCGTCACACAACTGCAACTTTTGTAAGGGACGATGCACCAAAACCACGCCCAGCGTTGTGAATGCTGGCACCGACACGATGCGTGAACTGCGAGAACACCAACGCATACATAATGGAGGCAGCTTAGTCTCGCATCTCTCTCGATATTAAATTAAATAAATAGGGCGAATAGATTTCGTCTGTGTGTTCTAACATTTTTGTCAACCTTCATGCTTCTATTTAGGCAACCGTTCGCACAAATTACACACGTTGTCTCAAATAGTTCTCGCAGTGTCACGTACTACTTTGACATATGCAGGACCATTCTGTCACCTTCATCATGCTGGGGCACACGCCCATGAGATGAAGGTCAAGCCGTGTTCAGTTTAGCATATCACCTCTTTATGACGCACGTAGTACTGTAAATCTTGGTAAATGAGATCTTGAGCGTGTAGTGCATGCATTCCTTTTCGCTTCTCAAAACTCTTAAATTTGAGTAATGACCCTTTAGGTGTTCACAGAAAAAAGAAAAATAGAGCCTGTGTGGTTAGACCAAGTTAATACGCCGCAAAAAAAAATCCTTCTGGCACTTTGCGCTCTGGGTATTTGCACGTGTGTAGCCCTTCTCAGCTGTGCCTCACAGAAAGAGACCCAGAAGCTTGTTTATTCGACGGTGCACACTTAACCGACGATGCTGAACTAGAAATGGAGAGACCACATTCTGCGAACACCGCGTAAAATCACATGTCTATGCTAAACCATTACGCGTTTGTACCATTATAAACTAAAGCATTTTTGCTTGCTTTCATGTCGTAGAGACAGATCCCGCACTTGTTCATTCAAAAATTTGAGTTTTGTCAAACTTTTTTGTGCCTATATTCAGAATTTTGGGAGCCTAAAACAGTGTTTTGGCCGCTCATTTTTGGCGCCTAAATCCCGGTTTTTTAGTGCTATAGAGCCGGTCTCTCTCGTTACGACCTACCTGACATGTTTTCGCAATGCCGAAGCAAAGATGATGCCTGGTTAAAAAATCCACCGTACTTAAGAAAACATTTTTATAATAACATCGAGCTTGTTAAATCGGTCATGAAACGGGTGATGAAAGAGAACCGGGGCAAGTCCGTGAAAAACAAAACTTCATTTTATTTATTTCATTTATTCAAGCTTAAAAGCTCGAAGGCATTACATAAGGCGGGTCGTACATCCGGGTTGTAAGTTCCTAAGCAATGGAACAATATGAGGGTACACACTGATTACAATGAATGAGAAAATAAAGAACAGATCTCGGAAAATAACGCGCATAACAAAACATAAAAAATATAATAGGCAATAAATTAATTCTGGAAGTACCGTAAAACAACTATAAACGCAATGGTTAATGTGCTGTTAGTACATCATATTTTGATTTTAGAAAAGAGTTAGTTTTTCGCGAAATGTTGAGCGGTCCCTGCAAGGAACAATGTTATCTGGCAGTGCATTCCAGAGTGTTACGGCGTGAGGGAAAATTGAGCTGCTCATCGCCGTCGTCCGGCATTTTATGGTAATCAGAGGGTGCGTGTGAGACAGGCGGGAGGACCTTCTTAATGGGCGTTTTAGGAGATGGTGTCCCGACCTGCTAATGTAAAAGAATGTGTGAAGGAGGCAGATACGAGAGGTTATGCGATGTGAGGCGAGCGATGTGAGTGACAACGTTTGTTTTAGTGCGGTAACGCTGATATGCTTTGAATTTGGTGACGTAATGAAACGAGCTGCGCGATTTTGAACGGCTTCCAAATAATCGGTGAGATAAGCTTGTGAAGGATGCCAGATGGATGACGTATACTCGAGTTTTGGTCGCACGTATGTTAGACATGGGGTTTCTTTATGTCTGGAGATGCACATCACTGGTTACGTCGTAAGTAGCCTAATGTGCGGGAAGCTTCAGAACGAATGGTTTCAATGTGTTTCACCTATGATAGTGATCATGTCAGATGGCCTCTTAGGTACTTGTAAGTACGCGTGTGATCAATGGGAACCAAATTAATGCAATATGTTTTATGTGAGATGTTGTGTTTACGTGTGAAGGACATGACCTTGCATTTAGTGACGTTTAGGCGCATATGTCATTTTTCGCACCATGAAGTAATGGTGTCAAGGTCGTGTTGTAGGGTGATTGCGTCGCTAGGCGAGTGAAGGGGGTTATAAAGAACGCAGCCATCTGAAAATAGGCGCAGCTGTGATTCAATATTACTAGGAAGGTCATTCACGTATATAAGAAATATTAGAGGTGATAAGCGGGCGCCCTGGGGAACACCGGAAGTGATGCTGGTAAGGGCTGATTGGAAATTGTTAGCAGCAGTACACTTAACGCGCTGTTAAGAAATGCTCGAGCTATTTTATAAGGTTTGGGTGGATACCAAGAGCGGATAATAGGGGAACCATGGTCATCCAGAAGCCGATCAATCGTCGACGTGCTCACTTCAATGTTAGGCATATCATTCTTGAGAGCCCTCTTCATTTGTTCCACCGTGAAGGATGGACTTTCCTGTACGATTCGTTGCAGGGCGTCCACCACGTCCGGTCCAAGTTTCCTCGACGAACCACCACGTGTTTTAGCTGTGTCACGGTCACTAGCGGCAATAGAACACACGGTCTTTATATTGATATTTAGTGTTTCGGAGAACACTTTAAAATCACCTCTGCGCCTGTGAACACTTTTTATCCGGCAACGATCTACAAGGAAAACGCGAGCGTACTTTTTCTTCGGTTCATCAGGTGCCTTCCGTGGCCTTCCGAAACGCCGAGAGTCTCGGTCTTCCATAGCACCAGTGGTCCAAGCGCAAACTTTCACTTATTCCCAGGTCTGCAAAAGCGCTCACCTAACGATGGCACGGGCGGAAACATGAAACTACGCCGGCTTGTCGCTCGCATCGCACCACGTCGTCCCGTCGTGTGCGTGAAACAGACTCGCCGAAAACAGCTGCGACACACTGTCGTCTGCTTCAGTTTTGCTTCTAGCAATTGCTTCGAACCACAAATAACCGGCATTAGGGTATTCTAGCACGAATTAAAACGTATCTTCAATTCTTCAACTCATTACTTCGTGGGATTGTCGTCTGTATTGTAGAACGTCTGCCCGTCGCCTGCATGACAGTGATTCACTGAAAACCGACGCACATGTTTAATATATATATATATATATATATATATATATATATATATATATATATATATATATATATATATATATATATATATATATATATATATATATATATATATAATAAACTCTCTCAAAGACGTTTCGTTTGATATGCATGAAGGCAGATTACAGAGTGCTTGCGTGGGTGTCAGGCGTGATGACGTCACGCGAGTCACTAGTGTCACGTCACTAGGCCGAGTGACAGCTTTCAAGTTATTACCCTCTCAAAGACGTTTTGTTTGATATGCATGAAGGCAGGTTACAGAGTGCTTGCGTGGTGTCAGGCGTGATGACGTCACGCAAGTCACTAGTGATCACGTCACTAGGCTGAGGGACAGCGTTCGAGTTATTACTCTCTCCAAGACGTT